>NC_088250.1:17165833-17476666 GCF_036013445.1 Caloenas nicobarica | reverse complement strand
ATAGAAGTCAGCAGTATGCAGTATAAGTGGAAAGTTGCAATGAGGAAACAGCAGACAAGTGAAGTTATGCTACGTTTGTAAGATGAAAGTCAGTCAAAGTGATGGAAATTTGCTCAATAACATACCTTTGCTTCAACTTCTTTCTTCAACGCCAGGTGTTCTTCCCGCGCTGCTTCACGTTTAATGCTTACACCTGTCTCTGCTTTAGTCTCAACATCATAGTGACTTTTATAGGTCTCAGCAGCCTCTCCAAATGGAAACTGTGGTGGGGCAACTGGCTCTGCTTTTATCCTGACTTCATGTGGCTTTAGCTGAGGTGGTTTCACGGGCTTGGTGATCTTTTGTGCAGCAGAAGTAGCTGATAATTCTTTTTCCAGTGTAGCCATGGCAGATCCAGCTATTGAAACCTAGGGAACAGAAAAGAAAGAGTTACAGCTTTGTTGTTCCCTTGTTTTCAGAGGACACAGTACATTTCTTGAGCAGACTGCATGTGCGCCGATTGCTTCCAAAGCTATATATACGAAAATGACTTCTACTTCTAGATTGCAGTAGTAGAATACCAGAGATATATTTTTTAATATTATTTTTGATGTTGCTAACATTCTTTTTTTTTTACTTTAGAATTTGATCTTTAAGTGGTCAAGAAGCTCTTAAGTGCAACATGAGAACTATCCTCTAAATTTATTCACTTGATACCTTAGCTTTCCATTTAATTAGTCTGCAATAAACAATATTACTAACTAGATAACTGTCAGTGATTAAAATAACTGAAAAGATTTCAAAATGTTATTGTAGGTGTAGTAACTTTGGTAAACATACATAAATCTTTAAAGAGAAAAATATTTTAGGTAGTTTTTATAATAATTATGTTTGAGGGGAAAACCAGTTCATCTTTGAAGTCCAGGTGAAGAGAGAAAGTGTGCTTGAATGAGAAAATTCATTAAATGGGAACTTCTAATATTATGTGAAGGAGCTGAACAGAAGAATGGAAAAAATAACACTAAAAATGGATGGTGTCATATTATGCAGTTTGAATTTTCTTTTTCAAAAAGTAGCCTAGTATATAGTAGTCTGCAAGGAAAAAAGAAGCACTGTTCCCAACGCACTAGTGAACTGATGCACATAAAAAGATTGAAGAGCGATAATTCTGCTCTTTAAAAAACATTAAGTTGCATGATAAATGTTTACAATTTCACTGTATTACAAAGTATTGAAGCTACATCCTTAAACAGATTAAAAGGTTGTTTAAATAACTAATAATTACAAATCACATTTTAGTAGTTCATATGTCTGTTTACAGCACTACTCCTTCTTAGGCAAAGCCAACGAAAATAACTGTAGAGAGCATGCAACTCTTCTTCTTGGGAAAGCAAATACTGGAGCGGGAGGAAAAGCCAAATAGAATGGGTGATCTGCTGGTTATTATAAATGAGCAGACTGTTCTTATTGGATACAGTTTTTACTTCTTACCTCATATGTATGATCTGGTTTAGGAACAGCAATTTTAGAGACCGTGAAGTGAGGACTTGCCGTGCGGGGTCGCGGGTGTTCGACGTGAATTGTTTTCTCAGTCTTGGTTTCTGTGGCTCTTTTTATCTACATAAAGCAATGAAAAAAGTTTTTGAGAATATGATGCCGTTCACCAAACTGAAACAGATTTCACTGGGACATAGTTTTTGGAAAATAATGCAATATAAACTGAGTCTAACCTCTGTGGATATATGAACTTCCTTCTTTTCAGCAGCTGGGATATGTTTCTCAGGAGGAACATAGACAGTTTTAACTTCTTTAGTGACAACATGACGTTCTGCTGGGGCCTCGGCAATGTGCTCTGTTACAGCATGCTCTTTATAGCCATATTCCAAAGTTTTCTGCTTTACATACGCTTCATCTACTCGTTCTGGTTCCCAGGGTGATCGAACACGTGCCTGATCAACTGCTGCAACAACTGTAGCTACAGCTTCAGCCTTTACTCCAGCTTCGGTCTACAGATAACATTGGTAGAATTTATATAATTTATATAATTAGTCATTATATTAAAGGTTTGCATATCTGGCAAAGACTTATAAATAAAATGTTCAGTAGCGTATATTCCAGACAAAGAAAGAGTGGATAGATATACAAAAGTAATAATGTAAACATCAAATGTGTTCACCTATAAATACACTTCAAGAGTCAGTATGTTCAAATATAGACATATTTTTTCTAAGCTCTAAGTATGCATATTCAGAACATCTCTATGTTCGTGTGCTTTGCACATATCAATATTTGTATGCAAGCCCACTTTTAATACTTTATAGTCACATTTATGGCTCCTTGTCTAAGAGTATGGCAGGTATGTATATGTGCACATAATTTTGAAGTCAGTATGTTCATCAGCTCCATATAAATGTTAGATGCTATTAAAAATGTAGAGAATGTGTCTAGCACCTCATGTGAATATATTTGCTAAGGAATATAACCACAAAAATTTTTATCACTGGCATATGTTAATTCAGTGCTAATCTATCTTAAATGATTTTACAAAAGGAAAACTGAGCTTTCTGAGAAACTGTAAATAATGCATTTGTATCAGGACTTCTAGTTGTTTCTAATAACTGATAAATACCATCAACTTCTATGTTATCAAGGTCCCACAGTTTATCAGGGTCCTTCTAGTTTTTATTATTACTGTCATAGCTGATCTGGATGTAGCAACAGACCATATGAAATGTATTCCTTGTAGCTGGGAAATAACCTAATAGATAATTCCATGCCGATTTAAAAATCATTATCACCTTAAACTAAAATAACTTAAGCAAGGCCAAAATGTAATTGTTTACAGATATTTGGGTTTATTTTTAAAGTAGTGTTCAGGTAACAGGGACCCCCTATTCAGTATCTGCTGATTTCAAAATCATTGCTTATACCAACTTGAATTTGGCCCTAAATTTACATTATCTAAGAAGTAACTGTACCCTCTTAGCAGTCTGACTCCTCTGGCTAAGTTTTATATGCTATGCTCTTTTAATTATATTTTATAAAAGTACTTCATTAATATGCCATACTGTTTCTTACAAAGTAGGTAGATAGACTTTAAATAAAAGTTGTTGGCAACCAGGCTTTTCTTCCACATACTGGAACAAAGTAGCGTCGACAAGTGTCTGATTGTCGGAAGTAATAAACCAGACAGACTTGAATGGATGTTAAAGTTTGTATTGTACAAAGAACAACATAATTCAAACCTTAATAGAGAGAGGTTGTTTTACCTGGCAACCATAAAATCACAAGGAACTGTCTTGTAGAAAAAAGGATTGCAGAGTCAGAAATTTGAACGAGTAAACCTTACTTGAAAGTCATTGGTAAGGAGTAGGCTTTCACAGAGAAATCTCACTGTAGTATTAAAAGTGGCATTTCTTAACAGGGTAAGACATAAACCTCTTTATTTCTAGAAACTTAATCACACTGACTCTGCTATTCGACAACCATCCCACTGATCGAGTATGTTATAATCACACCGACTCTGCTACTCAACAATCATCCCACTGATCAAGTATGTTATCAGGAATTAATTTGGGAGCATTCTGTTGTACCCAAGTAGCTCTTAAGAGGTGAGGTTTGCAGATAAAACAAATTGTAACAGTGCATTCCACAGCTGCAACAGCTATATTCACCTGATCATAAGCCAGATGAATTTGTTCTCGCTTGGCTGCAATTTCTTCTCTAGTTCTGGACACTGTGACTGGTGCTTTGGTTTTATCAGTGGCAATTATTTTCGGAACTACAGTAGTTTTCTTAGCTTCCTTTTTAATCTAATTATTATGGCAGAAATAAAAGCTTCAGTTACATATGATCTTGAAAAATACTTGAACATCAGGAAAGCATTTTGGAATGGGAACAGGGAAGAAGAATTAAGGGGTTAGATCTTTGTGCACAGCACACAGCTCTGTATTATATGTACACTGATAAGTATTGTTACACCCTCACACCTATTTAAATAAAAGTAATGATTTATTTTTTAAAAAGTTAAAATGCATTTCAGGAGTCACTCAGTCAATTCCCAAAGGTCAGTCAGAAGAGAATTATGGGCATCCTATTAATGAAAACAGTTAGGAGAAAGAGATCAGAGGTGGAATAATATAATCTAATTAATAGTATTTCTAAAAGCTTGTAAGTGAAATAAATCCTACAAAAAATGAGCTGGAAATCTATAGTTAGTATTTTCTGAGGGACACATAAGGTTTGTAAAGAAGGAGGATAAAAAACAAGTATGCTTGCAATAGTGCTGTTCACCTTTTCATGGGTTATGCTCACTTGTTCTTGTTTGGTAGCAATTCCTTCTTTACTTTTTGATACTATGACCGGCGGTTTAGGTTTATCAGTGGTAATTACTACCTTAGGTACAGAAGGTTTCATATCTTCCTTTCTTATCTAGTTTTTATGGTAAAGAAAAATAATAGTAATCAATTATGCTTGTTGTCAAAATTACACAGCTTTTCAGGAAAGTGGGATAAGGTTTCAGAATATGTATCAATAAAAGAGAAAGACCTAAGAAATTAAATAATTCCTTCGAACAGATCAACCTGTCTTATATGCTAGCTGAACAAAGGGCATTTGAAGTCATTAACATATTGCATTAATCTGTGTGTGAATTAGAGAGGAATCTTCCTACTTCCTGGTTAATTGTGATATATCATTGTCATGTTTGGAAGAAACTGTTCACATAAAAAATGAGTATAACTGACTTAATGTTTACTCCCATCAGTAGATGGAACTATTTCATTGCTTACTCCAACAAACAATGGTTCCACAATATGGTCTACCAGATGCATTCAGCGCTCATACAAACATGAACTTCATTAAATCAAACTCCACACATTAATATCATATAATGAGAGATAATCTTTACAATTTATCTTCAGAAATCTACCTTCAGACAAAAAGCAAAGGTCATTAAGCATCAGATGAAATTCTGAGTACCCTTGCAATAAAAGTCACAATGTTCAAAGGATCTGCAGGAAGGGCAGCTGCACTCTTCCTCTGTAGACAGAGCTGCTATGAAGTCAGTAGTACCAGACTGCAATGTCGGGCTTATATCTGGAATACCTTGCTTTATAAAGTTTTCATTTTGACATTTTCTTTTCATAAAGAAGCAAAGATATGTAGCACACCTGATGAAGAATGATGTTTTATAAACCTACTGGAGTATAATAACGAGCTAAAAATCTGTAATATTTATTTACCGTTTCATGAGCAACGTGCACTTGCTCACGTCTGGTAGATATTTCTTCTCTAGCTCTTGATATTCTTTCCTGTTCTTTGGCTTTGTCTGTGGCGATTATTACTGTGGGTACTGGAGTTTTCTCTGGTTCTTTTCTTATCTGGATGTTTACAAATAAAGAAGTTTAAATTACGTATTGTTTAAAAATACAAGGTATGTGATTTTTTATACATTTGGAAAAGATACAAACAAAAGGAAGGAAAAATGTCAAACTCTGGATTTCAAAATCATCTGGTCTGGAAGCAACAATAACAACACAAACAGACATTTTATAAAACATACATATATTTAGCATAAAAATAATAAAACAAATGCTTGCTTTGCTACTGAAAGCACTAATAAAAGAAATTGGATCAGAGAAAAACTGTCCTGCATCATAATCAGTTTCAGAAATCGTAAGATATTAAAAACAAGTTTCAGGTAACTTTCACTTTGCCAAGAAGTTCAGATGTAATCTGCAAATAAACATGTAATTTTTTTGCCTAGGTGGATTTCTGTTTCTCAGTACTTTCAGGATAGGCCACACCTTCTTCCTCATACACTTCAGATGCTGGTCTTCCATTAAATCACATTTGTCTGATAAAAACCATGCTAAAATAATCTGAATTCTGATCACTTATCAGTATTTTCAAAATTGATTTCAAAGCAGAATGAGTTTCTCCTCCTTTTTCTGATCCACTGTGCTGCCAACAAATAAAGCAGGCTACAAATGGCAAGCTTAGAAACAAAATCAGAAGAAAAAAAATAGAACATTTAAGAAGTAGTTCCTACATGTCCATTCTTTAAAAGACTGAGAATACTATCTAGTAAATCACCACACAACAAAGAAAAAATAGATTTTTTCTAAGTTAATGTTTTGAAAGTTTATCTATCACATTCTTAGGTATTAATAATGGAAGAGAAATAAAAAAAGGAAATAGAGTCATCAGCAAGGACAGACAGAAGAATGATAGCCATGTAAAACAGAAGAGTGAACATATATAAAAAGAAAAAATAATATTACGGTATGTCATTTTTCTTGCTCATAGGCTTGTCTTTTTGATGAGATATCAGATTTTTGAACAAGGTAGGGTATGACAATCATAGATAACACCTGTATTCACCTTTTCATGAGAGATGTGCCTCTGTTCTCGTGAAGTAACAATTCCTTCTCTAGTTCTCGATATTACTGTTTGTTTTGTGCCTTTATCACTGGTAACTACTACCGTTGCCTCCTTTCTTATCTGATTTTTATAGCAACAAAGAAAAAAACAAAGCCTTAACATTCGTTTTGACAAATTGCTCATCAAAAGAAGAGGAAAAGGAAAAGTAAGAGGGGAATACAAGTGAAGGAAAAATAGTAAGGGAGAATTATTTTATTCCTAGTGAGGAAACTATAAGTGGGACATTAAAGGAAAAACTTCATCAGTGTAAGAATAATGTTAGAGAATAAATGACAAGGGATAATACAGGATCACTTTCATAGAAGGCATTCTTAAACTTAGAAACAGTTTAAGAATAACTAGTTCAATCCTGCTATGATGGAAAGCAATCGAATAAGTGATCCATGAGCATTCCTTTACAGTCCAGATGCTCTATACGAGCATGCATGCTTTTCCAGTGCACTGAGTAATATCTTGTTAATTTATCACAGTGAATCATGCTTTGTTTGCATGTTGGATGAAGGGATAAAGGGGAAATCACAGAATGGCTGTGTTCTGTTTCTACCTGCTCCTGAACAGGTGGAACGTGGACTGCAGTCGCTGCTGTCCTTTTAGCAGTTTGCTCTACAACACGTGGAGCTGGTTCTCTCACCATGGCTTGATCCACAGCAGCAACAACTGTAGCAACAGCTGCTGTTTTTTCACTGTCCCTTCTTACCTATATTAGTCACATCAAAATACATTTTTTCATGTTTTGCATACATTCAAAAGAAGCACAAAACAAGCACAGAGACAGAACGGTGCGAAGAAGCTTTTAAATATTGGCAGTAGAAATCTCTCAAGAGCAGACACACAAACATTTTCACACACAGCCTCTTGGATTCCATTTAGCAGATCTATTCAGCAATGGTGAGTCCACACATAGAGCAAAACCAATGCTCTTTCCAAAAATAGACTTTACCTCTCTATCAGCAGCCGCAACCTCAGCAGCAGCAGCACCACTAATGGTAACTTGTTCTTGGACCCCGTATCTCCCCTCCCATCTTTCTTCAGTTCTTATTTGGGTAGTGCTTGTAGACACTCTTGTTTCCTTCATCTGGGCTTCAGCGGTTGCAGTATATTCCTCCTGCTTCCAAGGAGGAAGGACTTCAGCCCCAGCTGTTGTCACTACATGTGTTTTACGAATTGGAGATGGAGATTTCACTGGTCTAATAGGTGAGGTGGAGATTCTTCCAGCAGGAGAAACAGATCTAATGAAAAAAAAATAATATAATTAAAGTAGTGTTATACAATGACAACTATATAAATAACTTCAGCCGGAACTTGAATTCACTTGCCATTTAGGGTATCTTCAGTACTCTGTAGTTCGATTATCAAAAACGTTTTTGAGGTGTTCTACTTGTAAATTGCACTTACCTGTTTTTAACATTATGCTTATGTGTGTTTTTGTCATAACACATAGAATCATAGAAAGGTTTGGGTTGGAAATAACCTCAAAGATCATCTAGTTCCAGCCCCTCTGCCATAGGCAGGGACACCTTCCACTAGACCAGGTTGCCCAAAGCCCCATCCAACCTGGCCTTGCACACTGTGGGGCATCCACAACTTCTCTGGGCAGCCTGTTCCAGTGCCTCACCACCCACATGGGGAAGAATTTCTTCCTTATATCCAATCTAAATCTACCCTCTTCCAGTTTTAAGCCATTACGTCTTGTCCTGTCACTACATACCCTTGTAAAAAAATCCCTCTCTGGCTTTCTTCTAGGTCCCCCTTAGGTAGTGGCAGACTGCTATAAGGTCTCCCCGGAGCCTCTCCAGGCTGATCAACCCCAACTCTCTCACAGCTTTTCTTCATAGAAGAGGTGCTCCAGACCCCTGATCATCCTGGGCCTCCTTTGGACTTGCTCTAACAGGTCCATGTCCTTCTTATGTTGGGGGCCCTGGAGCTGAGTGCAGTACTGCAGATGGGGTCTCATGAAGGCAGAATAGAGGGGAAAATCACCTCCTTGGACCTGCTGGTCATGCTTTTTTTGATGTAGCCCAGGACACATTTGGCTTTCTGGGCTGCAAGCATATGGTGCCAGGTCACATTGAGCTTCTCATCAACAAACACCCCCAAGTCATTCTCCTCAGGACTGCTCTCAATACACTCTCCACCTGGCGTTTATTTGTGACTCGGATCACCTCAACCCATGTGCAGGACCTTGCACGTGGCCTTGTTGAACTTCATGAGGTTTGCACAGGCCCACCTCTCAAGCCTGTCAAGGTCCCTCTGGATGGCATCCCATTGGTGCCCACATGAAACAGCAGCACTGGATAAGAGTCAGTGGACTGTGCAAGGCTTGGTAGCCTCTTGATGACATCCCTGATATGAGTCCCCGGTGAGCAGCACACCTCTATAGAGAGTACGTCAGGCCAGCAAACGGTGCCTCCGCACCTCTCACAAGACAGTCACTTACTACAATCGCCTGCCGCCTTTTCTTAATTATGCTGGTTGTTATTACGGGGAGCAGATCGGGCTGCCTCACTCAGCTCCAGCATCTTTCCTGATGTGACGGGTCTTTCCCCTTCAGTCTGCAGAGCAGTGAAGGGGTTCTGCAAGTGCACCTCAGGCTCCAGGAGAAGTCTCTTCCTCCTGCTGGTCCTTGCCCTTGTAAGCTTCCATTCTTCTGCATTATCAGCCCTCCTCCCTTCTGTGTGTGCTGCTGGGGGAGTTTTTGGCTGTTTGGCCGTGGGCCCACTGCAGACGGCACTTGGAACCAGCTGTCTAACTTGTTCTCAGTCTCCCTGATGTTACGCAGCCTTCTCACGGCTTCCTGCAGCTCGGCCACCTGCTGCAGGAGGTCCTCCACGTGGCACACCTTTTGCAGGAAGGTCTGTACCTCTCCCTGCAGCTCGGCCACCTGCTGCAGGAGGTCCTCCACCTGGCACACCTTTTGCAGGAAGGTCTGCACCTCTCCCTGCCCAAGGAGAAAGGTCTCGGCCGCTTCCTGCAGCCTGAGGTCCGCCCTGCAGCCTCTCCCTTCCGCAGCTCCCTCTGCCTGGAGGCATCGCCCACCGCTGGGGCAGATGGAGCGGGTCCGCCCGCCGGAGCTGCTGCCCTTAGCAGGCGGGGTGGGGGCTGCGGGGGCAGCGCCTCCGCGAGAGCTGCCGCCCTGCACGGGACCCCCGCGCGCCCGGCGACTGGCAGACCGCAGGTTTGTCACAGGATCGTGGGATCATGTGGGTTGGAAGAGACCCTCAGGATCATGGAGGCCAACCGTAACCTAACTCTGGCACTAAACCATGTCCCTGAGAACCTCATCTACGCGTCTTTTAAGCACCTCCAGAGATGGCGACTCCACCCCTTCCCTGGGCAGCCTGTTCCAGTGCCTGACAACCCTTCCTGTGAATAAATTTTTCCTAATATTCGAGCTGAACTTTCCCTGGTGCAACTTGAGGCCAATAGCTTGGTTTGATTCCCGAAGAGAAATAAGGGCCAATGTCAAAGGGTGTTTCACTCAGGCACATGCTTAAAATATAAAAATACATCGTTAGCTTCCATTTACTCTATCTTAACTCTCCTGGTAGCAAAAATACAAAAGGCTTCCAGGCTGTGACTGTTACATGTTATATTGCAGTTCGGTCTCTGTAGAGAGACAAAATGTTTAGTGTAACCGTTCTTCGTCAAAATAGCACGTGGCGGCCACCGAGGAACAACAGAACTGTACCTGCTCCTGCACCACATTTCCATGGGTCATCCGTAGGTGTGCTCAGGGTCCAGGCAAGCTTCTGATCAGGGCCTGCAGTTTTTCCCATACTTACTTTTATAATCTCAGCCACAATAATCGGTAGTCACTTAGAAAGTGCTAGTTTCTAAATCTGGATATTCCAAAAATTCAACCCCCGCCCTAGCAGGTAGTTTTAAAGCATATTGCAAACTGCTTTAGCAGGTTTTCTAACCTAAATTTTCTTTGAGCCGATTTTTTAAATGCTGTATATCTCAGATAGCATTAACAAATTGCAGCAGTAGGGGGCAGCAGTATCATTAATTTTTAGATTTATTTTCTGATGTGTTGTAAGTCTAAAAGTGGTATGCCTAGCAGTGGAATACAAACTCCTAGTTCCATATGCACTCTAGATGGCACTATTGAATTATTCTTTCATCTATGCAGGTTGTTCGTTATTGCTAGTTCCTATCAATCCATTTCTTCCAGTCCTTGTGAGTTATTGTCAATGTGGCAAAATTCACCAGCATACCTAGCTCTGGCAATTTAAATGGGGCTCTTCTGAGCACCCAGCTTGGAGATGTTCCTTCCATGACGCTGGTGCTCCAGGATGCTGAAGCTGCAGGACTTCCAATGCAATTTTCTCCTTACCTGCCTCTCAGCACGGACCTCCTGTGGTCTCCCAGACCACGAGCCCTGCACTTCTGATCACTCACTTTCCCTCTTGAGACCCTTTACACAGCAGAGCTAAACTTCATTTTTCCATAACCACATTTACCTTGCCTACCTTCAAAACATTATTTCTGCAGTCATTATCAGCACACACATAAAATGTGTTCACCTTTTTTTACATATCCTTCCATTCTGTTTGCCACTTATCAGTGCCATTGCTCTTCCCTCTGTACATCTGAAATAATCAAGGGCCAACTGCTCTACTGTTTTATTCTCTTTCCTCATGAACTTGGAGCTTTGAGTGCTACTTCAGCTATGCGTAGAGCAATCAAATGGGATTTATTCTCTAAATTATTTTTTTCCATACGGGACAGAAAGTTTACAGGAGGCACACACTTCTATAGCAGTGACAAATATAGCACATTATAGTTTATGGTCAGCTTGGTCAATATTAAGTCAGCGCATTCTTCATTCTGTACTATGCTCTCGCTCTACAGCATTACTGCTGTATATGAAAGTATTGAAAAAGCAATCTTGTTTGAAAGAATAATAAGTTTACCTTACTGGTGAGGGTGTTGGTGCTCTGACATGTCTTACAGGTGATGGTGATTGTCTAACAGGTGATGGTGATTGCTGTCGTGCCATTTGTGCTTTTGCAGCAATTATCGGTGGAGTTGGTGATTTTGAAGGTATAGGAGGCATTCGTGGAGGTGCTTTGTGTGGGAGCTGTTGGGCACCTTCCATGGCCATTTCAACACTTGTAAGTGATCTGGCATCAAAGTGGGCTTCAATCTTCTACAATGAAATCAAGAAAACAAGTCTGAGATACTGTAGGAATAATCATCCACGTTTTAGCCTTACCTGCTTTGCTTTTGAAAAATATACCTTTTCAATTCTGGCTTGTCTTGTTTGTGAAATCTGAGCAGTCGAAACAATTGTCTTTGTCTTTTTAGCAGGAACGGCTTCTTCCTCAGCTTTTGGAAGAGAAAACATAGTCAGGAGAATTGCGCATGGCAAGAAACAATAAGCAGTTGCAGAAATAAATAAATGGTCAATTCCTATTATATACAAATGTATATAAACAACAAAGAGTTAAGCAACCATCTGTTTTTCCTGCAGTACCTATAGACAGATAACTGTGAAAATATTTTTGCATTACTCTGTCATTAGAAGGGGGGGGAAAAAAAAAAAAAAAAAAAAGTAGATTCTTCAGAATTAGTCCTGAATCTCAAATGACTGCACAGTCTGGAAGTCTGACTGAGGTGAAATCCAAGCAAGACTGCTCTGGGTAGCATGATTCACTGCTACAATTCTCCTCTAAGAACTGTCTTCATCCTTACCAGACTCATTTACAAGACCATATACAGTTGCGCAGTCTAATATATCTCTATTCTATCAAAGCCAGTTTACAAATAGTACTCTGAAAAACCTACACAACAAAATGAGAACACCTGAAAGTATCCCACATTTTGTTCTGTGTCCTGGATCCTCAGATCAAAGACCCATTCTGGAGAAAAGGTCCTTTTAAATTCTCAGACAAAAATCTTTGGCAAATTTCACTAAAGATACTGCTTTTACACAGCAAGTTAATAACTCTTGAGGAAAAAAAAAGTTGCAAATGAACTTATTGATATAACTTTTATGAAATGGTGCATATTGTACCATTACAACAATGAATGCTCTCTCATTTTCATGGCTTGTAACTTCAACTCTGTTACCTTGAATTAGCAATTCGGCTGTTGAAGTTGCACGTCCCACGTTATTTGTGGCGTTTACTGAATAGGTACCGGAGTCTTCAGGGTATGCTTCTGCAATTATTAAGCTGTAAAGGTCTCCTTCTTGTAAAATTTGAAAATCGGGGGAACTTTGGATTTCTACTCCGTCCCGATAGAACTTCACCACAGGTGTAGGGATTCCAGTCACTCTCACGTCAAGTCGGACTTGACTTCCCTGCCTTGCAGTCATGCTCTGTAGTCGTTGTGAGAAGTTTGGTGGTGCTGTTCCAGCTGCAGTTTTATTGAAGAAATAAATAGAAAAACAATAACGTCTTAAAAAGAACTGTGAGGGCTAGATATTTTCATTACTAGAAGCGCACAAGGTCTGTTTCTTCTTCACATGCTACCTTCAGAAACATTCAAAACATTAAGAGTTGATTTGTGAAAATGCGAACACCTTTAACTTTGTTCATGTGTTTAAAATTTCTGGTATTTCTGATTGTGCCCATGATCACATATATTTCTAGAATTAGAGATACATTGATTATAACCATAAGTAGTAAGCGCAGTCTCTTGGGTATGGCCCTTTATGTGAGTTATTCTGTTAAGTATCATTTATATAATTAAATATCATTAAGGCCTCCATCCTGAAGAACTTTATCCTTTCTTTTATGTGTACTTTGAATGTAAGGGGTGTGATAGATCACATGAGCAGAAGTATACAGGGCTACGCCAGAAGTTTGTAATGGAGATTAAGAGTTTATAAAATCAAGATTAAACTTTATTCAGTTAAGGTGTAACGGATGCTGTCAGAAATTACTGGTGAGAATATATGCTGAATTCTAGACTGCTTTAGGGAAGTTAATTTGGTTTGCTATTTCTTTGCTAATCATGTACTTCAAATCTAAATTTTTTTGTTATCTGTAACACTTCTGCTATTGCTCTCTTTCTCACATTGCTAGCAGAGAGAGATGCCTTTCTTTAGCTGCTTGGTACCTGTGACAAGTAGCTCAGCAGTACTAGTTGCTTGCCCAGATCCATTGGTGGCTTGTACAGTGTATCTTCCACTGTTTGCTTCTGTCACGGCAGGGATCACCAGTTTAGCGCGGCCATCACTAAACGAGATCTGCACACCGGGCAGAGTTGCAGCAGAAAGAACCTGGCCATCCCGATACCAGCTCACCTCAGGAACTGGGAAACCTAAAGAAAAAATAAGACAAAAGGAAATTAAGATGCTAAGAAATTACAGATATCCAAAATTACCATAACAGTGATAGTAGAGTGCAATGGCATTGGCACAGATCTATGTCCAGTAACACAGTGGTAAAGGAATTTCTTTTTAGAAAGGTCTTTAAAATACATGGAGCAATAGGACAACTACGCAGGCTACTGCATTTAGGAAATTGCTTGAATAATGAGTGGACTGTAGTGTTTGGCAATCCTGTCGAGCAATAAAAGTTCATCAAAATTATAAAAGGGGTAAACTGATGCATGTGAGGTATTTTTCTTTATTTATTGCTAGTATCTAAGTAGTATTACTAATAAAATTATGCGGTCTAATAGTATGGAGACAAAATAAAAATCAGAGCTTCCAACCAAGTAGTTGTCCTAACACAAAATGATTTTAGAAAAAGTGATTGTGACTGTTGTAGGCATTAATATTAAGTGCTGTTAAAGTGCTTTGGGTTTTGTTTATTTGTTTCTGGAGTGAATTCAGTTTGAGATTAGTGGAAAGCAGCCAGCTGGAATCAGCTGATCTTTTGTTGTTCAAATATATTATTCTTTTGTTGTCAGGATCATGGGCAGAAGAGTTGCACCTGTATCTACAGCTGGTTTTTTTATGTTTAAATGGTGATTTTAGATTCCTAATGGAATTTCTCTTCCCAGTGTTCTACTCAACCAACTTAATTGAACAACTGAAATCCATTTGATGAACAGGTAAAATTTTTATATAAACCACATAAGGAGAGCAGCTAATTTGAGGAGAGAGGTTCAGCTCAAAAGTCTTTTTTGTAGTCCTAGAACACCGTTTCTCCAAAATGAAAATCCCTGCAAATTTGCTTCATATATTTCTCCACTCAAGCCAAATCACCAGTTGCACTGCACAGGGGCTCAGGAATGATATCTGAGCCTGCGCTTACTAGAGCTGCTCTCATCTTTCCAGTTCCACTCCCTGTGGTTTGGAAAACCCCAGGACCACAGAATTCTGCTTCCTTTCTAGAGTATCTGTCCTATAAACTCATTTAATTATTTGGGGGTTTAATGTGCCAGGAATATGACTGTGTGAAACTAAAATGAGAGAGAAGTTGAGATATGCAGATTGAAGCTTTTACTGGTTGTCTGCAGTAACACTAGACTTGGTTAGGGAAGTTTTAAATTTTGCTCATAGTTGAAAAACTGATTTTTAGATATACGTAAAACAGAAACACACTCACAGGGAATGTGGCCAGTTTTAGAGAAGATTAGAAATCAAAATGGTAAAAGTACATTTAAGAATTGTTTAATTTCACAGATGGAAGTTATCGAACAGCCCTGATGGGGCTGATATTTCATTCAATTTCATACTAGTGGTATACGACAACTTGGGCATTATCACCATAAACATAGGCTATCCAGCAGATCCCACTGATTTCATTCAGAGCTATGTGTCTTCAACATTTGTACAAATGAGTTTCAAAATGTGTTAAGCTAAGCTACCAACAATCTTGCTGTCAATAGTGAATTTCTTGAAAGATTGCCAAAATATTTTATTTTCTTGTTGCAGCATCATATGATGATTAGCAAACAGCATTTTGTGTGATAGGTTGAACAAAGCCTACATTTTTAAAAATTGAGTCTATTTTGATGTCTCAAACTGGTATGTTCAAGGGATCCAAAGTTAGAAGCCATTTTGAAAATCTGAGCACGAATTCATAATAAAAGAAATTCAGATTCTGAAACATCAGTGAACAAGCTCAACACTTGGTCAGTGCTATGGAGACATGAGGATGGGCACAGTTCTAATGCCAGCAGCACAGTCGACTTTCCTGACAGTGACGTGCTATCTCATGTCGCCTCAGTCACTGATCACCCAGTGGGGCTCCCCACATGACAGTGTCCTGGCTGCTCTGGCACTTACTGCTTGCAATCACGGGGTTTGTGTGTTCTGTGCTTTCTGAGCGCAAGGGGAGGTGCTGGGGATTTTTGTCTGGTATCAGACCCTTGTAAAGTTACACTTAATTCACATTCTGATACAACAGTACAATTCATTTGTTCTAGTTTACGGACTGCAAAATTGCATCTCAGGTGGTTGCTGAGCTCTTTTTGGTACTCTTAGATTAACCTGGCTCTTCACATTGGAATTGTAGCTCTGTATTAATACTTGTATATAAACCAGCAGTGTTATCAGAGATAAACAGAAAATCTGAATTTCACATTCACAATAATTCACAACAGATAGGAAGGGCAGACAGTGTAGCAGAATAAAACTTTGTAGTCCATTATGTATGTAATTAGTTCAAGAAATAAAACTTCCATGTTTTTTATGCACTAGAAAAATTAAATGCCAAGTCACTATCATATCTGTCAATCTTGGTGGGTGCTTTTGGGGCAGGAAAGATATTCCAGAATACCATGATGTGAACAAAAGCTAACAGGAGATTGCCTCCCATGATATTTCAGACAAAAATACAAATATAAGCTATTAAAAAATTGCTGCATCCCCTCTTAGTCAGAAGTTCCCTTCCCAAGTACTCCATGACATCACACAAAGGAAAATAGCCCAAATCACTACATTGAGCCATAACATTATCATCCTGACTTGTTCTAATGATATTTGTAATAATACTAGGAATTGTAATCATTGGTGGAAAGAAACTTTTCGTAGAAAATTTACAGTGTGCAGACAACAAGAGAAGGTCAAGGCAATTAACTGAGGAGCAGAGGGCCAAATAACAGAATAAGGCATGAAAAAATATCATGGATATAGCCTACGGTACATGTTCAAACACTCCATTTGAATCTTGGGTGAGCCAGTGTTAACCAAAGGGACCAAGGGATTAACCACAATGGACCATAGATGTCAGAGATCTTTATAGTTGGACAGATCGTATGTTTGCACCTGTCACAGAGCATCTGAGTAGTGTTTTATGGTATGTGGGTCATCACATTGCTAATGCCTGTAAGACAATATAATTCCATCAGCAGGAGCACATGCCATTTCTCCTTAGTCACTGCTGAGGTCAGAGGCACTCTTGGAACAGGGTATTGGTTATCTGGTAAAGTTATTTTGGGGGTTTGCACGGGGTTTTGCACAAGAAAGGGTGTTTTAATGGTGTGTAAATTGGCAAAATGAAGTGTCCTCTAAAATCATGTGGCATCTTTAAATTACATCAACAAATTATATTAATCCAGCCATGTGCTACCATCATGATCACGATACACATATACTACCTAGCAACTAGGGTTTTCTACCCTCTTCAGTGGTCACATAGACCTGGATTTCATGCTTTTAAGCCCCCTGCCAGAACTCCGAAGTTTAGTAAACTCAAGAGCACAGAAGGTAGAAATACATATTAACAAGAGTAAGGCTTAGCACTAGGTCAATGAAGAACTAATATATGCTTTGCCTTTTGCACCTTGACTCCTAATTCTGTCTGATCATCATCCAAACAAGATTACTCTCTCTCCACCCTTATGAAGTTCCCTTATTAGCACAGTAAGTATTTTTATGTAAATAGTTTGAATGCTATTTCCCCCCAATTTTGATTAATTTAACATACATGAGAATTAGACACCAGTCTTACTGGCAGAATAATTTGTTATTGCCTGAGAAGCCTTGTAATTTGTGCAGAATGTTTGTGGGTATCTGACAGCACCTCATAGCGCTGATAAGTACCGTGTGATGTGGATATATGTTCACGTTTCAGCACTGATCTTTACCCATTCAGATCAGATTGTGATCCAAGAAAAGTGTTATCATTTGTCTTAGCAAACATTACCAAAAATAATAGTGAAAAATAATCAATCTTACAAGAATGAATCAAAACCTTACCACTAATATGAGCCTCAAAGGTTGCGGCACTACCCTCCAGTGCCACAACACTTTGTAACGGCTGTGTAAATGTTGGTGCTTTTGTCGTCATCTTTACAGGCACTCTGAAAGCAAGAAAAACATAATTAGAGATCAATGGTGAAATTGTTATTTTATGCACATCCTTGTTTCTAGATTTTAGGAATATTTGTAACTATTTTAGTAACGATTTACTTTTCTCAGTTTTAGATCATATTGAGCTGGTGAGATGTGAAGACTGTACATTTTAACAAAGTTGTATAGCAAGTTACTCTTAGGGCACACTTGGCTTAGATGGATGCTGAACTGTTATATTTAGTGAAGCTGTGATTTGGCATTACAAGTATGCAGCAGGAAAAAAAGTTCTGCTTGACTCATTGCATGACCTTGTGCAGGTCATCTAACCTCTATTTGTCCATTAATCTCCTTTACCTAAAGAGAAAACAATCTCCATGTAAATTTTTTTTTTTTTACTTAAAAATATTTTGTTAGTGCAAAGTATTTGCATTCTCTAATGGGAAGACAACAAGGTCACTAAGTAGCAACTGCAAAATATGTGAAGGTCTGCAATCTATTTGGCTTTGAAAAAATGCCAGAAGGCTCTCTTTTAAAAGCACTCTGTAAGTAGCAAATAATTTCATTTTACACAGAAGCGTATTGGCATTAAAGATGCAGATAAAATTCTACTCTTTCTTAGAGAGTATCTCAGTGGAATTTTGAATATGGGAAGAGAGCCACCTTCGAAATGTGAGCTAGGATATAAGGTAGCCACTGACACTGATGGTTTGAACAACTGCAGATCCATGTGAAATCCGAAAGAAAAATAGTTCGCTTTCTCTTGCTATGCCACAAGATCCTACTTTGAAATAGCACACTGCCACTAGAAAAGCTTCTGTATTGCGAATATAAAATATTTACATGAACATATTTATTTATTGATGCTGAATTGTGCAGGTTTTCAAAATGTAGCTACTATCTTCTTAATAGTACCATACATCTATTAAAGTTACAATTTTTCTCATTAAGAAACTCCCCTGAGAGCTTATCATGTCTTACTAAACAAGGGTTAAACCCATAATCTTTTCAAGCCAATCTCACACATTTACTGTTGTTTACTTTGGCTTTTGTGCCTGATTTTGTGTCAGTCCCAGGCTTACAAATTAGTAAGAAAGTGAAGTTTCTTTCACTGTGAGCCAAATTTATGCTACCTTTCAAAGGGGTAAAATTTCTTCATCACATGTGTTCCTTCATTGAAATCAGTGCCTGATGCCTACATACAATAAGTGCATAAGGGCAGACCTGGATATTGGTTTGGGATTTTGAGCTGCTTTTTATTGCCTTTACTGGTTATCTGGACACTTGTTCCAGTTTGACAGAGGAACAGCCTTTTATCAAAGCTTTTCTGCTTTGAGGGTGGGGAGAAACGAGTTCAAATTAGAAATGACCAACATTTCACCACAACATAACACAGTTTTCTGAAAGGAACATGAAGATAAATATCTGTCACGTGTAATTCACTAAGGTCTACTTCAGTTGTAACTATGTTTTGAAGCTCGGCTAAAATACATGGAAATGATATTGCAATATAATTAAACATTATAAAAGCTCATATATATAATTTCCTGACTCTGGAATAGATTGGAAATCATTTAATTAAGTAGAATTGTCATTGAGTTCACACAAAGTCTATATATTTCATTGTCTAGGCAAATTTTGGTAATGAAGATCTGATCTTGTGAGGCTTTTTGTATAATTAGAATTGAAAGTATGCATCTGAAATGTCATGTTCCAGAAATAACCTTCCCAGCCATGAATGACAGCCGACAAGTGTTCCAGAGCTGCCATGTAATTGATACCTTAGCAGTTGATTCCCTTAAAAAGTCATCAGCGCTTAGCTGATACCATGTGCATTTTATCAGAGCTATTCTTGGAGCTTCTCAGTTTATCTCTCAGTAGCATAACCTTGAACACTCCCAACAGAAAGGAGTTTTTAAGTTAAGCAGATGTTTCCATAGACTTCTCAAATCTTAATTTATATAGTCTTTAACAATAAATATACTGGAAAAACTTTTTTGCTCAGTGTTATCAAAATTTACTCCCAGAAACTTAAGACATAATCTTGCCAGAGAATTTAAGTGCTCCATGTCTATACTCTGAAACTTATACCCCCTATGAGCAAATTTATGAATAATAGATCATATCAAGATTATTCATGACTGAGAAAATAGTCATTACACTAGCAGAAACATGCTACTAACCTGATTTCTCAAAGTGCCTGTCAGAGTGGGCTAAGCCCAACGAAATCTTCTTGAACGACGTCCTTATCCAGAGTAAGATTTTTTTAGACAATCCCAGCATGAGAATTGTAGAGCCTCTAATCATAAAAACAAAACTACACAGTCTTGACAGTGTAGTTTTGTTTTTTTGCAATCCCTACACCCGAGGCGAGGCGGGGAATGCACGACTGCTCAGAAGTGCTAACATAGTTGTTTTGCTTTATATACCCCAGCTCTGCTGACAGGTCTGCCTCATCATGTCAGAGCGAGTTCTGATTGGTGTCCTAAAAGAAAGTATCTTGTGAGAGGGGATCTACTCTGTGTAACCATACACCACCTGTTGGTTTGATTGACAATGCTAATTTTGGAAGCACAAAAGGGATTCACTGAGGAAACATCATCTGTTCCAAAGATTTTGATTTATAATTCAATTTCTTTTATAATGTGCAGTTTACGAGCCCTTGCAAATTTCCTAAGTCATAAGCCCAAGATGAAGACAGGAATAAAGAAGTTTTTTAGCACAGGATACAGACAACTCAGAAGTAGTCATGTCAGTGAGATTCAGCGTTACTTTCTTTCATTATAAAACATCCAAGAAGCTACCAAACGCATCTGTCAATCACCAGGCTAAATAAGTAAGCTGAGCTCAGACATGTGGCTGCACACTATTAGAATACACTGTTTGAACTATTTTTTTCCATAACTCTGAATTCTAAAATTGTATTTAGTAATACATAGATTTGGCGCTCTGGGTTTTTTTGTTTGTTTGTTTCCTTCATTATTTTTTGTTGGATGTTCCACACAGTTAAGCTTAACCAACAACAGCACAAAAAATGCAGAAATAGAAATTCTGTAAAAGTAAATTAACAGTACTGTAATTTCTAAAAAAGCAGATTTTAAACATCACAGCTTTTTTCTAGACCTGTGGAGGCCTTGCGCAGACCACAGAGTTAATCATCTATGGAACAGGGTATTAGTTTGTGAACTTCCACTGACCCAGCTTTGTCAGTCTGTGCAGCTAATTGTGCCATTAGATTGGTTGCCACCGAAGCAGAGGTCAGAGTTAGAAGACCACTCTTGTCTACAGCAGGAATAGGAGGTCTTTTGCCAGAAGACCACGTCTGCCTGTTTCCATTGTTGCCTTCATATTCAAAAATCCTTTTATTTCAATATGAAGTGGAACACGTATAACATATACCTAGCAAACCCTTTAGGCATGTAACTGGCTCATAAGACTATGTACATGCTTAAAGGTAAGCACATGCTTAGCTGTTTTGGTAAATTGTGGACTTCAGTCTGCTCTTACCAAGATCCACAGTGAAAATTATCTCCCAGAGGATACCTAGAGAAGTAAACCCAGGCTGAAGTTTTGTACTATCAGCTGCACTAGTGTTTGGAAAAAAACGAAGGAAACCTCTAGCAGAAGCTCCAGAAAACGGCAAGGAGAGAGAATACACCACTATGATTCCTGCAAGGGGTGTTATACTAGAGCTTGCGGATCTGAAAGAAACAAGAAAGGACATATCACTGTGATCTCATAAAATAACTTCAGAAATTTGATTTGCCGTTTATTTTATCCATCTCATAAGGTGGCAACTTTACAGCTACTCTTGGCATGAAACTGTAACAGCAGCAACAGAAACTGGAGGAATAGTCTCTACACTGGTACTACCTGGACTCTCACTGGGGTTGAAAGTCAGAGTACTATGGCTCATTTAGAACATTTTGTTGCAAATAGATGTCAGCGACCCTAATCTCTCTGTATAAGACTTAATATGATAACAAATGCAACTCTATGCATTAGTGGGGAGGATAAATTAGCTTCTACTAAAAGACACAAAATGTCCAAAGAAATCTATGTAAACGGTATCTAATTTACAATTCTAAATAGCTACTTGCTAAGTTACCAGGTGGCCATTTTTGTCTGTAGTTGAACAATTAAATATTCAGTGGAAAATCAAACTTGGAGAAAGAACACAGGCTAGTATCTGCAAACTTAAACACAGCCAGCTAATGGTGATGTCTAAGTCAATTAAACAATGGAAAAGTTTATGAACATGTGATAATTTCTAAATGACAGAAATGTGTAAACTGAGACTTTTGAAGTTATAGCCAGAAGTTAAAATTTTCTATTTCAATCAAGTCAACAACAATTGATGACAATAACAGAAAGTTGCAAGGAAAAAATTTTGCTGCATTCAAATACATTTTAAAAATAAAGCATATTTAGGTTATAAGTTCCTTCCCTTTTTTTTTCCAGAAGTTTTTAATTTGTGTTTGATCACTATTAAACCTATTTCCACTCTAACAGAAAACAGAAATTTGTACCTTCTCAACTTTTTACTTTTACTGGTGAATTCAGAAATGAAATTGAATAGTGAAATATCTCTCATACTGTCAAGGAAATACAGATGATTTATATCACATGCCTTCTGTTAACAGAATGACTGTCAGCCCAGTGTGATTTCTACATGTTTAGTGTCACATAGTGTATTCACAATAAAAAGCAGAAGGATGACTTTGGTCTTGTTATTGTGTAGCAAAGACACTGCTGGTAAAAATGACATTATTTCTTTGTTCCAGGATCAAACAAAAGTCAGATCCAGATAATGACAAAGAAATTTCTTTTCAGGCAGACATACAAATTGGGGATTGCTGTGAAAATTTCAGCATTTGTGTCAGTCTGCTACTGTTTAAACTACATATTGCCAATGTTACTGCAGTATACATATTGCATTGTAGGCCAACAATAAATTTAAGAAATAGCAGGTAATCTTCACCACACTGAAACACTGTGGTGTGGGTACCAGCAACCTCTTTGTATGTGATTCACCTTGATTAATTCTAATAATCCTATTGACTTGATGAGTAGAGCTGTGCAATAGGACTGATTACTTTATTAGGCCCACACAAAGATGCCTTGAAAGCTGAAAACTCTAGTCAGAACTTAAATTCATTCTTTTTGGAACACTATAAGCTTCAGACTGATATTTAGTCCAGTTTTCAATGTGTAGAATTTCCTAATTAGTTGTTGTTTTTTTTTTTAATTTCAATCTTCCTTTTTCTTCTTTATTTGTTAAACAGTGGCAGCATAATATGTGCTGTAGCTGCACAGCCAATACAGCATAAACCCTGTTGGTCCCTTAATCTATCTACATATGCTAATTTGCACACTGCACAAAAAGGATCAGTATCTTTCCCGTTTCCTTCTCTACTTCCATTTGTCCTCACTCAATTCTTTGTCCTGTTCTCTCCTATACATTGTCTGTGAGATCTCCTGTCATATACTATTTTAATTTCACTTTGCCCTCCAACCAAATATGCAGAACCGAGGGAGTCATGAAATAAATAATTTGGTCTCTTCAAATAAAATTTCCCACTGGTAAGATGCTGTCCTGAATCCTTGTAGAACTCATAAAACACAACCTGAAATGTATTTAGATGTTATATCCTTGCTGAATTTCCATTTTTCTAATGTTTATTTTTGAACAAAAACCATTCTATCCAAATTTTCTTTAAACTTAGAAATAACTAAAAAAAATTCTTTTAACTATTAAACCATTAAATCCTGACTTGAAATCAAAACATATTTCCAACACCTTCATGAATTTAATTTCCCCTGCAAATACTATACATAGTACTTTGCAATGACACCTTTAGAATCTTAAATAAAGGCTATAAAATGCATTATATTCACAAGAACATCCATATTTGTGTGCTGCAGCTGGCTTCTAAAAAGCTGTAGCATTTTCAAGTGCTAACTTCTCTTATCAGAGCTATTGTAACTGATTATGCAAGACATATTAATCTTTTTCAATACAAACTAAAACTTGCTTGCAGAAAATCATTTTACTTGTTACTGAAGAAGGCACTGTTAGTTGCTCCCAAAGCAAAAAAGATGACTAAGGCACTAAGCAATTTTTGAAACTACTTTAGGTATTTCACATATGAACAACTTAACGGGAACCATGACTAGATTTGAACGGGTACAAAATAGTTATCAGGGTCCATATTCACTAACTTCGTGTTAATAGTTGTCACTCATATCATCTCCTTGGAAATAGCTAAGGAGGAGATTTACAGACATCACTTTTCCCAAGTTTTCCCTATATATTATTTCTTTCTATATCATCACCACACATTTACATATGTGGAAAAAAGGAAGAATAAAAACATTACTGACTCAGCACCTCAGCTTAGAAAGCAAGGCCCTGCTAACAAAACCTGAGACCTTGAGTAAAGAATTTCTTTACTAACTATTCTACTTCCTTCCACAAAACAATAATTAAAATCATAATACTGGGGACAAATTTTAACTAACATCAAGCTAGTCCTTAGAATTTAATAGGCACATATATCCTGACAAATTTCACAGACCTTTTAACAAATTCATAGGCATCTATGATTTTTAAAATGAAAAGAAACAAACACACCATGTTTCCTAACAGATCCATTCGCTGGGAACACTGAGAAAAATAGCTGTGTTCTTGGTTGGCAAAAGAAGGTTGCTGGGTTTTTTGTTTATCTGTTTATAAATACCAGTTTCTACTGTTTTGTAAGAAACCAAAGGTAAGAACAAATACACAGATTTCTGTTTTGCCTCATGTATTATTTAGAAAAGCATTAACACTTTTTGGGGTTTTTTTTAAGTAAAGTTGTGTTTTGTGAATCAAGGGGAAAAAAAGCCCACCTCAAATATTAAAGTTCAAGTTACTCTTAAAGGCTAACAATCAAAAGGAAAATCAAGAAGAACCCTATGCCTTAAATTTGCTGAGGAATCAAGATCAGCAGGCACTGAATTCTACACTTCCATTTTTAAATAGGAAATCTTACAAGTCATACTTACGGATTCCAGCTGATGAAAGAACATACCTTTTAGGGCTTTTAAAAATTTTTTTGGGACATCTGATATGTATTTTGTCAGTCCTCTGAATGTGACTGCAGTTAGAAACACAATATTTTCTGTGAAATCTTTAAGCAACATGTGCAAAGGAGAGGCTTAGTTGACAGCAAGGTAATTGTATGTGATCCACAAAATGTTTGATATCTGTCTCAGTTCCATTTTGGAAAAAAAATGTGAGAGATATTTGGTAAATAAGCAGAGCAAGAACCCCAGTCCTCAGCTACTATATTTAAATGCACATATACACAGCCTTGTGGCTCTTCTGCGGGCAGGATGCCATTGACTTTTCCATAATGTCAAGCAAGTGATTTGTGTGATCAGGTGAAGACATGTACATGATATTTTTTTTCAGCTCATTTCCTCTCTATGCCTATACTTTGATTTGGAGATAAATTTAAGTTTCTTCCAGCCAATCTGCATCTTGTTGGAGACAAATGTTTAATGTTTTGGTATTATGATTTAAGCGACTCTCAAAAATGTTATTTCAGTCCCAGTTTTGCACAGATGACATCTACCTGGATGAAGCACAAATACAATGCACTGCTTAAACCCCTGTCTTCACTCTGTGAGAAGCAGATTGCTGTGGTATACAAACCCAGTGCAGGCATAAACAGACATCAGAATGACAAAATGCTGCACAATAGGCAGTTACACATTGCACATGTACCTGTGGTATTGGCCAAGCCACACAGAGCGTACTAAGCAGAAGCCTGAGTAGTATTAATCATCTGCTAGGTAGGACTTTGAAAATCTGAATCAGAAGGATCAAGCTGAAGAACAGTTATTCCCAAGTCTAACTAGATGTTCTGTTGGTTATTGTGCCAGTCAAACAGCCATCCAAAACGTGGCACTTTCTGAACTACTTTTTTCAATGCCGCAAATGGATGACACTATGAAAGTCCTCCTCTTTCTCCACAAGGAGCTTTGCAGTGAAGCAAAAGAGACACCTAGAATCTGAATTCAAGAGACAGAGACAATTTCATCATGCTATCGACTGCCCTACAATCCAAAAGATTCCATTTCAGTTCAGGTTTTCTGTATACCCTTAATGGATGCGGTGGGTCTTGAGGAATTGAGAAGTCTGGCTAAACTAAGAGTGTGCTTTGAAACTAGCATGGGTATCACTTCATAGTCCACTTCTTTTGCATCAACTGGAAATGGACACTTTGTCACACTAATCCAGTCCTGAAAACAGAAGCAATATAGTGGAAGGCTTCTCCATTATTCTGCCTTAAAGAGACTGTCTTCCCTGAAGATATTCTTGGTACTAAGCATGCATTAGACAAGGTTTGCTATTATTAGTAACCACTCCTTCTGAGGTCCAGTCTCCTCAAAACGTCTCACAGCTGTTAGAAGTAAGGTAATGAACACTGTATATAATAAACAGGAGAATTCTGTGGTTATAAACCCATTTCTTTTAAGTCTTAATTCATTTGTGCCTGAATTTTCTACATAAGCTTGTAGGAAGAACTATTGATGGAATTGATGGCATTGATGGAATTTGCAGAAGAGTAAAAGAGTGGGTACTGATGAATCACCAAGGAGATCTGTAATTTTAAAGGCTAATGTCTCTCTTTTCCATCGTCATCTTCTGTCAGATTTGTCCAACAAACCAGAACAAAACTGCAAGAAATTAGAAATCACTGTCCAATAAATGCTGCACACAGTAGAATTTTATTAATGATTTATTTGTTAAGAAACCAAATACAAATTGTAACCTAGATATATATCTAATAGCACTCAACAATTCATGTTCTCCTCATCCATGGCCAATATCTGCTAATGGACACAGCAAACAACTTGAGCACTCTCATGAATCAGGCATCTTGCAGTTCAGTCCATCTTCTGATCCTCTGCATCAGGCAGGAGAAGAACAGAATCATGTTCCAAATTGAAGCTAAACTCTTGTGGCCTCTCAAGTTCAAGATACACTGCTTGAAGCCAGAGTTTCTCTTTGAACCTGTTTAAGAAAGGTCAGTTAATATTGCATATATTTTTAATGGTTGCAGCTGCAGCATTCCCTTCCATAAGCAACACTCGGTGGTTGGCATAGGCTGTTCTCTGTGGTCTTGAGACAATATGAGATTAGAAATCAAATAAAGATTCCAGACAGAACATAAAATATCCTAAAATTTATCTTACTGACAATAGCAAATAACCAGAGGTTACTTTAGTTATAAGGAACAGAAGAGATGAGAAAAATGAGGAGAAATTTGACCTTTCTTTATGATCTACACGTTTTATGTGCCCTGAGTAAAATTAACATGATCTTGCATTTGATATTTTTTGCTTTGGAGTGTCTGCCATCTCACAGCAATACAGAAAAAAACCTAAAAAAAAATATATGAGATAAATGCTTGATCAGTTGGACATGAGATCAGCTTATGATGAAATGAGAACAGCTTTTGAATCAACATATGCAATAATTTTCCTTTTCTTCTACATGTCGCTCTAAATCTAGATAGACAAACCTCAGACTTAAAGACAAAAGAACATAGCTCTTTCTTTTTTTCTGTGGCTTTTTGCCATAAAATTCACTACGTATTAAGAGTGCAGAAAATATTTGGACACTTTTAGACAACAAATTCATTTCTTTGTGACCAGTGTAAACTTAACATTTTGAGCAGACTGTGAAAAACTAGCCTGACTGCAACCCCACAGACTCTCAACTACTTTCCCAAGTCACATTAACCATCGCTTCTTTAAAGCCATGAGACTCCTGGAGCCACTTTTCCACTAAATTGCTCCACAAACCTTTTAGAAAGCAAGCTGTTTTACTGTATCATCATTAAACTAGCTTTTCACGAAGTCTGACCAATTTTGGAGTTGTGTAATAAACATTATCAGTAGAATTGTTCAGGTATTTTCTATTGAAAACCTCTGACAGCAAATATTTTTATGTGCAAAATCTCCTCCTAACCCTCACCTACATCCCTACATTACCTCATGTTACCTGATGTTTCCAGTGAAACAGTGAACTAACAGTAAACCAGATTAGTAATGGTCACAGGGTACAAAAACTCTCTCATTCCTGAATACATTACACAAAAGGCAGGTAGTTCTAGCACCATGAACTACAGTAGGCTATCAGAGCCTAAATTCAGGAGGCACGATTTAACCTTGTGCAAGAAAACATCACAAGGACTGTTTACTTCTCATTTAATCTTCTGAAATCGCACAGTGGGAAGTTTTGCAATCTCCAATCAATTAGTGAACAATTACTGTTCCTGTGCTATTAGGACTGCTATTTGTTCTTCTGAATAAGATGCTTTCCTAGGAGAAAATGGTTATTGCAACTTCATGTTTATATAGTTTTATCAATATGAACTTCTGGAATACTATGTTTCTTTGAGCTGTTCAAATCTCATATTAAAGTCTAGATTAAGATACCTAGATTTTAAAAATAATTTCACTAAACAAAATACCTTATTGCAAAAAAACCCATTTTCTATTGTATTACAAAGTCTTTCATCTAATAGAATTGTGTAACTTCTGCTGAAGAATTAAGTGTAAAAGGCAGTCAGACTTTATGCCCTTCATTTATATTATGCAAAAATTTGTAGGATTAGGGAGTGTTTGATGTGTGCTTTATAAATTAAAGTACATACAGTTATCGGAGTATTACAAGATGTAGGACACAATAAGCTGCAAGTTACCTTACTGGGAGATGTTTAACCACTGGCCTTTGATCCTGCACACAACATACTGGCTCAGTTGTGGTGATATTCACTTCTTCTGAAAAGTACCCTTCTTCCCATTCTGATTTAGCCCGAGTTACAGTTGAAAATTCTGTGGGTTTTCTTTTCTCTGAAACAAAACATACATTAGTAAATGGAAACAAGGTGCTCACTTAATGTGGCAACATGCCTGAAAGCATGCAGCTGGCAGGATGCATCACCTATCACTGTTACGAAAGCTGAACAGTGTGCCTTTCCCATTTCATTGCTGGCAACACAGATATATTTCCCAGTATCAGCAAGGACTGCACTTCTTTTTAAAAGGTAATAGGTATCTCCTAATTTCTCAATCTGTAAAACAACAGAATGTACATGGAGGATTATTAGTAGCATAAAGCAAAATATATTCTCTTTCTCCTAAGATATATTTCAAGAACATTAGAACATACACTGATGTCTCCAGATACCACTTGGAGATCATCCTTCATCCAGCAGACATGTGGTTTGGGCTTTCCATGTATAGTGCAATGCAGGATTAAATCTTCTCCTTCTTGTAGAGTTGTATGTCCAAATTTTTGTATGAAGTTTGGCTGTATTCCTTGTACTGAAAAAAAATTATACACTGTATTTTAAAAGGCACAACTAAAGCAACTGAAGAAAAAAAATCCATTCTTATAATTATAAAGTTCACCATATTGCATAACAAAGAGAGACTTTATTGCTGCCTGGAACTCAGGATAACTTTCTTGCAAGACAGCAGGCAGATATCCTTTCCATATGTAAAGTTTGTTGAAACACATGGATATTAAGCATCCAAGAATTTCATGCAACATAGTGATATTAATACCATGGTAGTGCTAAAGAACCATGTTCTTTGTGTAGGTAGTAGGCAAGTGGATTATTGTGTTTCAGTGAGAGTGGAAGATTAAATATTCTACACAAATTTAAAGTGACAAATTCGAGAGCAAAATTTTGCATTTAGTGCATTGTTGTACATCACTCTTCACTTTTTTTTCCCTACCTTTCTAGTAAAAAAGTTATTGAAAAAATATATATCTATATCTGATTATATATATGTGTATATTGAAAAAGATTGATCTATATTTGCAACAATGATGAAGGCCAGAAAGTGGCCTCTGTACCATTTTGATCAAGATCATTATTTTGGCCATCATAAATATTGAAACTGTGTACTACCAGATCATCCAGTACAAATCTGTTTGAGATCAATCATGGGCAAATAATTGCATTTCTACTGCAATAACCAGAACACATGAGATTGAGTTTGTGCTGGCTTCTTGCCAACTGTGGGAGGACAGAGGATGCCTGAGCCAGTACAAGGCCTGGCTAATACAAATTAACACATGAAAATTGTTTCCAGAAATTTCAATCATCAGCATCAGTTTGCATTGAATCAAAGCATTGCTTCATGTGATGCATAACTTAATGAGCTGTAAAGCTGGATTTATTGGATCGCCGTACTACCTGAGTTTTCACTTATATTCTACCTGTAGGGCCACAGTAAAAAGATGACCTCAGAACTCAGACTAAATATTCTTGACGCAGGGAATCCAAAGCAGCAGATGTTAAAAAACAGAAGCACACACAAAGACATATGCTACAACAAAAATGAACATTTTGTATCCTATCACATAAAGAACGTCGTCTTGTTCCTCTTTACTATAAATTGCATCATGTGTCTATGATATTTAACAAAACTAATCACCAGTCTTCTCAGAAATGGAAAGTTACTGAAATGTGTGATAAATAACAGAGCTTGAAACCGCTCTCAACTATGCCAGCACTACTCCACTGTGTCAGGACAAATTTTTTCTTTATGTTACTGTGAAACAAAAATCAGCATATCTCACAAAGGTGCCCAGCCACTTCTAAACCCCAATACATTGAGCCCATGACTACTTTTGCCAAATGTGGGACTGTCAGCATGGTGAGGCAGACATTTTCACCCACTATAGTAATAAATCCACTGCTTAGGTGAACTCTTACTTGCAATAAGCTTTCAAGCTTAGCTGCTTTTATATTCTTCCCATGTACTGTAGGAATGAGGCCACAATACAGAGCAGCAATACATGAGTTTTACTCTCTCATACTCCTGCTAACATAAGATCTGTATTAGCCAGTCCTAGCAGCTCAAACAACTCAGTTCTTAGCTGTTGAAAGTTAGCATGTGCAAGCTGCCACCACCATTGCATTGCGTGCACCTGAAGCACAGAAATTTGGGATCTGCAGCGTCACTTCTAGCAAGAGAATCAAGCTTACACGCCTGTCTCCTCTTTGCAGACAGCTGGCAAACAGCATGTGATTAGCTTGTATTCCAGCAGAAAACATTAAGTGGGCATCAGTCACTCCTTGTGCTATTTTTGGCTAGATTCCATTACTTCTGTGGTTTGTATTACCTTGTGAAGTCAGGCTGCATCTCAGGAGGGTTTTTACCATTTACAAAAAAACAAAACAAAACAAAACACACTGAGTGGAATAGTGATAATGATCAGACCCCACCTTGATTTTGTATCAGAAAATCAGAAGAACATAACTAAAATGACTAGTTTCTAGAGAGCAAAGGGAAAAGTACGTGCAAAGAAAACCATGAAGTGACAGTTGCTACAACTCTTTAAGGCACAGGCTGGAACTCAACAGGGAAACAAACTCTGCTCATAATTTCCAGTCTGTGATGTCTTGAAACGTGTTATTAGCAAGTTTATCAACTTCCTCCTATCTATTCTGAAGATTTAGGCTAGACTGAGATTCACACTGTGCTGCTCGCAGACTTTGGATTCACCCAACATTGCTCTAAATTAAGACACTGCACTTCGTTGTTTAGCGATTTTTTTTCTCAGTCAAGCTGCTAACACAATTAGAAGGAATCTTATTAAGGATTAACAAGTGGGTCTCATGACCCAATTGTTCTGAACTATCCATAACCCAGAGCTCCACTGTCCTTGAGTAGCATAGCATAGCCTCATTAAAGGAAGTCTGAGCAGTAATTTTTAAAGACAGAGCTCCTCTGTGCCACAAAAGATAAACACACACACAAATTACTCGCTTACCCTAGGAAAGTCTCCAGAGAGAGGTCCAGAAATAGGTATATCTTACCGGTCATTTGAGATGAAGCCACCTTCTCCATTGCAGCTCCAGACACATCTGATCCAAAGCCAACCAAAGGGGGATGCCTCATCCTCCCTTTGCCTACTGACTCACACCTGGGCCCTCAGGCTGCTTCTTTTGAAAAACGAAAATAATTAATCCCTTTTCCCTCCAAAATTGTGCACCTTGTGTAAATACACCTTCACATAACTCCACATCTTGTAGTCAGGCAACCTCATTCACCAGTTTCTTTCCTAGTGGGTGTCTGCATACGGGGAAGGAGGAAGGGAGGTTAGGTTAGTAACATGCCTAAGTATAATATTGTTGTTGTAGGCTAGAGAGATTGAGATGTAAATCTGCTCTTTAAGAGAGCAATTGGGAAGTTGTAAACATTCTGGGGTCTTGAAGTAACTGTAGGTTCAAAACTGTGGCTGTGATGAGGGGAACTCAGGACTATAAAGCAAGAAAGTAGCAGAATCGGACCAATACAGACCACCTAGATGTATTCGCTGCTTCTACAGTATGGTTAGAAGAAGGAGAAAGTGAAGAATGCACAACTTGAACTATCAAAAAAAAAAAGGGGGGGCGGGGAGGCGAGGGGAGCATTACATTGAAATTATTGCTGGAACAGAATCAGTGTGGTTTTCTTTCAGAGAAATATTTATATATCATGAGACTACATCACTACTTTTTTTTTTTTTTTTTTTTTTTTTTAAGATTATCTAAACAGAAAACAGCAGGAATTTTCCAGCAACATTTTTTGGGTATTCATTAGAGTCCTTCAACAAAGAGTATTTAAACCCAGACTGCTAACACAGCAGTAATCAACATTGATTATTACACCTTTATTTACAAAGCAAAGTACTAAACTCAGGAGACTTTCAGTCCTGCTGCGTATCTGGTATCTCCAATCTCTCCCTTTTCTTAATCTTGTTTCTTTTGGCAATTAAAAATGTGTTTGGCATCCACATACCCATTAAATCTGAGCATTTAAAAGTATTCCTGATTTAAAGCAGATGCAATACCATACTCACAAAATCAAGTTTTGTTAATCTAAAATTCACAGAAATCTTCAAATTATCAGAGAAAAGGTTTAATGAACAAAGGTATTATGTTCTTCTACCAGGATTTATAAAGTGGCATTTCACCACCATTTTGCTTTTGTAGTTTTGAGGGCAGCTTTCCTTTAGATGTGCTAAGCTGATTTCTGGCCTTATATTTATACCTTTTTCCATTTACTAATTATAATATCTGACTATGCAAAAATGACAACATTCTTGGAAGTGACAGGTGTTTGTTTTGACCTTCTATTATTTCAGTGCCTGTTCTATAGCAATAGCATGAATGCCATAATTGTATGTACATTAACTTTCTTTTTTATGGGAGCTTCTGTTGAAATCTGGGCTACCTAACTTATCGGTTACGACAGACATTTATGGTTCGAGCTGGAAAATGAGTATTGAGCTCGCCAAATGTGGCATTTCACCAGCATTTTGCTTTTGTAGTTTTGAGGGCAGCTTTCCTTTAATGACTTTCTAGGCACAAGTGGCTTAAAAGTGTCTTTCTCCAGGCAATAAAATTGGGCACAGGTGCTGTTTCAACACCACATCACAGCAGTGAACAGTTACAGGGGCATCATGTCAATACAGCTTCCTCATCTGAAAAGCCTTCCTGGAGCATATAAACCCAAATCAAGTCTCAAATAGCAATGCCTTGAAAAAGTCAATTAAGATAAACTGCTTTCATGTCTTGTTCAGTACTTAAACTATCAATAGTACTTTCAAAATATGATAAAAAATAGAAAAATAGATAAGGAAAACACAAACTTGAGCAACAAGGGTCATTTCATGCACTATTTAAACCATAATTCAGAAGAAAAAAAAATCAGCATTGTATGTTTTTCTGCTAAGAAGGCAAAACATAAGTATACTTGATTAGACATATGCACATGATACATACTCAGAATTTTACTAAAGGCAGAATATGCTTGTTCATAGTCATTTGCAGCACAGACTTGTAAATGCTGGAATAAAATTTACTCTCTCTCAGAGGCTTCTCTTTAACTCTTAGAGGAAAGGTGACAGCCCTCCTTGTTATGTTTGGAACTGGGATTGTAAGACAAACATCAATAAAAGGCTACATCACTGGCTAGTTTCTAAATAGTGTTAATAAAAAGATAGAATGGAATAAATCTCATTTGGATTCAAAGCTGCATCTCTTACTGTCACACAATTTTTTAAACTGTACTTGTATTCTGGCTGTCAAATCTCAGGTAAGCAAGTAACTGTGATCTCTCCCACTTGTTCTAAAGCCTGCTAAATGAATTTAACAGAAACAGATTTAATGCAAATGTGTATGAGGGAGAAGGTCTGCATGTCTGCTCCCTTGTTGTGCCCTACGAGCCTGGATGTACATCAGCAAGAGTTACAAGGGAGCGGAAAGAATTTGTTCCCATGATCTGTGTACACTCGTCCAGTAGCTCTGTGTCTGTTTGTTGCCTTTTTAACTTGGAGAGCTGATTGTCATAAATACTGAGCGGTCTTTCAGTAAGTGCCAGCAAGCAATCAGATCCAACTGCAAGTCTAGATCCAAGCTCCCTCCAATTCCTGCTCTCTGACATGAGGAGAAGTTCATGTCTTTTTCTCTTGCTTTGGTAGAACTTCAAGTGAGTTTGGGACAAATTTTTCCGAGCAGGACTGGAACCCTAGCTCTTACCTTGCTTTCTGAAGGACAGAGACTCATCTCACAGTGCTGTTTTGCTCAACAAATGGCTCTCCTCCAACCAAAAGGTCAAATGCACATCTCTGAACTCACACACTGACTGTATTAAAAAGGCAGAATGATGATCATTCTAGCACTGAACTTTCCGCAGTTTTCAAGATGAAGTGTACACCAGTTAAAAGAGAGATGCAGCTTTGAGCCCAGCATCTGTACAGCTACAATGACTCTTTCTGCCACAAGCCTTACGGCAGCTAATGCTTCATTTGAAGGCCTAATTCTGGCAGAGAAAAGGCAGAAGAGGAAAGATAACATGTCTTCTTGCACTCTAGGTTTTTTTAATATGCACATACTCAGCCTCAATAAGGAAGGGAAAAATACCTGAAAAAGTGACCTGAGTATTATATAAAATTAATTAGAAAAACAGAAGACAAATCAAAAGAACATCCATGATTACTTTAATTTTTAAATGATAGCAACTCTTAGCAAAAATGGAATTGAAGGGCAGCCATCACCTAGAAGATGCATTTTCAAGTAGAAAATGAGTTTCATGACAAGCATAAAGTTAGCAAGCACTGGCAGCTCTGCAGCAGGGAAAACCTTACAGCATATGTAGGACAGACATTTCGTTTGTTCTTGCCACCATATTGCTTAACGCACTGCTTATGCCAAGTCAGCTTTCTAACATAGCTTTTTTGTTGTATGTTTGTAACAACCATAGATAAAGTCACAAGGGTACAAAAACACTAAACTGAATTTTACTTTTATGAAAGCTGAAACACTCAAAATTGTACTAATTATTAAGATTAGCTTTATTGTGAAATGGAAAGCACACTTTTGGAAAATAGGTGATTTTTATACCCCGAGAGAATTCTTATGAATCAACATCTTTTGGGATGACCGAACTTAAAGTTGTTCATTAAGGGTAATAGCAATTTTAGTTAGGATTTACTTTGGTCTCCCACCTCCTCACCACCTCCTCCTGCTGCTCCCTCTCATATTGCTGTGAGGTTATATTTCCTTGAGAACATCTCCTGTTTCAAAGTTACAGGAATTTTAATAAAGTTGCAGTAACTGGGCCAAAATATCTAAATGTCAGTCTTCAGTCTCACTGACCCCTGGCAATTTGCAATATATATTCTGCTCATAGCATGCTACACAGTAAAAGGCTTACTTCATTTCACCAAATTATGCAAGAGAAAGTAAGTATTTCCTTTCTATAAATTTTCCACACCAACACAGTTGTAATTTGAAAGTTGCAAATCAAAGACTCAGGAAAAATCATGTAGCTGTTTGTCAACTCTTTTTTCTGTACAAATACAGCAAGTATTGGAGCTAAAGAATGAAGTTGTATTTAAAGATTTATAAATGAAATCTCCCACTGGCACCGCTATGTCATTGTTATATCTAAACAAATTATTACTTTAACAAAAAATAATATTTGTGGTTGTCCTTGTCAAGAATGAAACATAATAAGTAGGTGAACAAAGTTCTGGTTTGGATTTAGTGCTTTGAAGTTACAGGAGAATTCTATTTGACTGAAATAAGCCAATTCTGTGTGTGTGTGTGTGTGTGTGAAAACATTTTTGAGTATTTCCACAATTTCGTATGTTCTGTTTGAAATCAGTATGTTAAAAATTTTAAACACGCACAAATGCTTACTTCATAATCTTTTATCTTACTTGACTTATATTAACAATTTAGTACTTTATTAGAAATATTTATATCTTTAATTTTATAAGAAGGCAGAAAAAGTATCACAAGCATCTACCTGAGCAGACTGGTATGTTAGAATGTCTCATTTTTAAAACATTTAGGGGCTTTGGTCTATTATACGTTAGGGGCCACTTACACAAATCCTGATTATTCTGGGCCAAATCTTTTTAGTGCAGACAGTCACATCTCTATTGGAACTACTGCAGCTTTTATTTGTGGAGACTATCTGCTGGGCTGAGAAAGATTTAAATTTGATCTATGCCAGTGGAATAATGAATTTACTAAGAAGCTTTATCCTACAATTTTTTTTTTTAAGTATATGAGAAAAATGTGGTTGGAAATAATACATTCCATGTTTAAAAAACATTTCAACACCCTCCAAACCCCTTCGCAAAAAAAGGCATATCATAAAATATATGTTGATCTGAGCACACTACCTGGCTGTATCTTGACATTTAATACCGATAACCATTAAAAATATTTCCAACAGTTCATAATGCAAACATTTTAGAAAGCAAAACCCTGTCTCAGATTCTAGAATATCTTCGTAAATTTTAATCTCAACATCACTGTGAGAAAGGAAAATAAGCATGTAATACCGGTATAAAAGAAACAAGCAAGATATCAAGTGTGACATAAAAGTGGTTTGGTACAGGTTGTGAAAGATGCAGGGGAAGAAAATAAATTTAATGTTGTCTTAGCATGTGACAATTAAGTCCAGTGCAGTAAATATTGTACCTACTTTGTGAATAGCCAGTAAATTAGTGATATGCTCATATAGATGACACACAGCATTATCCAGTCTATTCTTGTAATAAGCGGCCTGTTACCTTTCACGTGGAGAATGGCACTTGATGAGACAGTGCCGTTCACATTTTTAGCCCGAACAACATAGAGGCCAGCATCTTTATCACACACCTTCTGAATGAACAAAGCATGCTTTGTCTCCTTTTGTAAAAGCTTTAAGTGCTCATCTGCAGTCAGTTTCTGGCCCTTCTTGTACCTGAAGCAGAGAGTCAGTTTTCAAGTCAGATTTATATCACGATATGCCAAGCAGAACTTCACAAATTCAGACCTGTATAACACTACACAGAGAGCAAGACATAGAACTCACTGCAGTGCTCTCATTCTTCAAAGTTATATCTAAATATGGATGAATATTTAAAGAACTCAAATTACTGGATAATACATTCTTACTACTAGAAAACACGTTTCTGAAAATGGTTTTCAACGGATAAGTCACAGTTGTCTCACTGCAGTATTGGAGAGTAGCATGAAGGCCTGGGCCTTCAGGTTTGTGCTGAAACATTTTTGTCAGTAAGGCGTTGAGTCAATACACATTCAACACATGAATAAGCTCTTAGGATGCATAAGCAACCTACAAACCTTCTGAACTTGTGCCTTCAGTATGAAGAACAGGCAAGGACCTGTTCCTCCAGCTCACCAACTTAACGTTTACTTAGTTCACATCATCAAGCAGGGTAGAACAATGCATCTGGAGTCATTTCAGAGAACGGGTGTCTTATTCGAACACTTGAGAATCTGTCACTGTGCATTGGTACTGACTCCTGATTTACATATTGGAAGTGAGAGAAAATTCTGGCTCTTCTTGCCTCATGATGTTTCAGCATAAGCTACATTTAACTTAACACAAACACAGAAATGCTTTTCCACAAGCATACCAAATAAAATGTCTATATCAGTACAAAGTACATGGTATTGGTGAATTTTTAATTACTAAACCCCACATTTTTTCTGTTTTCATAAAGTTCTAATTTGCAAAATGCTTTCAGTTGAATGTTATTATTTAAAAGACCATCTATTAACAGTGTATATGTTTTTCAGCTAAATTAATGCTTTCTCATGATAAAATAAAACTAAAGGTACCTCTTGTTGCACCAATAATACTCTTCAATGTGTAGAATATCAGGATTTGAAACAAAGTAACTTTATTGATCCCATCACAGTATAGTACCAAAGTTGCAGTGTCCAGTATTTTTCTGTGTCATACAATGAAATTCAGCTTACTAAAAGCTTATGCTTTGCCTGTTTCTTTAGATGTGTAATAATAGTAACATCAAAATGTTTCCAGTAAGAGGCGTATCTAATTTTAATACATTAAAAGAAAGGCCTCCATTATAGAAATCTAATGGAATAAGTGGAGAAACGGCAAATGAGGTAAAATTTTAGGAAAATATGCCAACACATAGAAGACTACTACCAAAATCTTGAAATCCTGTCCCTCTTTAGTCCCTTCTTCCTTTGGCAGGAAATTTCTAAAAAGTCATCTTAAAAGATGTTTATGTTACATTATCTGTGTTTCTCACAAATGCAGTATAAAGCAAACCAATTAGACATAAAGCAATTCAGAGACAGATAGAGAATGCACACAAATATATAATACACAACTGTTTCTCTTAGTGTAGACAATTAGGTTTGTGGGTTGTTTTTGTTTTTTAATCTGTAACTTCTCTCCAGTTTTCAGCAACCAACTCTCACATATATATGTGTGTGTCTGTGTATACGTAGTGACTATATAAATATTTTAGCATACACACACGTATGTGTTTGTCTTTCCATATATAGTGCTAAGATCCTGAGAAATGCAAGTGAATTTACTTAACAATACTGTGCATTTGTTTTAAGAAACTATTGAACAAGTGGAATGCCATATTCCAGAATATGAAAACTATATGATGTATTTGCTTCAAAAACATTGGATATGCTTGCAGTAGTTTGATGCTCTCATTCATAAAATTAAGAACAGAGAGATTATTTCAAGTCGGTTAATTGTCGAAAGCAATTTTGAAAGTGGGAATCATGCGGAAGTGTGGAGTAGAAAGGATACAAGCCATTTATTCTAGTCTATAGATTAATTGATATGGTTATAAGGGGTTCAGAGTGTCTTGCTAATAAGTATATTTACTACTTCTCATTATAAGCTACCCACCATGTCAGTGTAGGCTCTGGGAATCCCGTTACTTCTACTTCCAAAGTTACTGGAGCACCTTCCATGACGGTTTTGTTAGACAGAAGCTGGGAGAAGTTAGGCGCCTGTCCAGTTAGGCTGACCATGCTGTTCTTTTCTGGTGAACTTCTAATCTCTTCTCGGGTGACCATCTGCCTCTGACGGCTTCTGGTAGAGTCTGATTGAAACACAAAACCTGAGAATGCATCAGGCAAAGCATGCAGCCTCTCCTGGGTTTTAGTACAGTTATTCAAGTCATGCAATTGTTCTTGTGTTTCTGCCATGCTTCTGTGAAGTTCAAGGTGTTGCAAATGTGTTTTGCACACTTCACTTATCATGCTATATACAGGTTTGGCATTTATAGTGCAGGAAGCAGTGCTAGCTTCAGATATTCCTTGCAAGCTACAAGTCAAAGGTGATACTGCTCTAACTTTTGGACCAGAATCTGTTGAAGAGACACAAAACTTCTCAAAATGATCTGATGAGCTTTCCGTTATATCATTTGTAGCATCAGCATAAGCAGAATTTGTTAAGAGATCAGATGCTTCCATCACTTTTTTAATACTAGTGGTTTCCTGCATTTGCAAGCTATAGGAACTGACATGCAGACTAGGAGAACTACAACAGCACTGCTCTTCTAGCTCTGTTTCAGAATGTAAGAGGTTGGATTCTGGTGTCTCAGAAAGCGGTGGCAAAGATATATCATCAGGTGATATACACTCATATTCATCTCCGGAGGGTATTTCTTCTGCCAGGAATTCAGTCTGTAAACTATCCTCTTTGGCTGAAGATGACAGCTCTGTATCCTGAGAAACAAGATCCTCACCAGCTGGACAGATAACTGGAATATCAGCCAATTTATTCCTCTCCTTAAATTAGGAGCGGAAAGAAGAGAAGGGAAAGAAGAAGAAAAACAGACAGTATGAGTGTCATTCTATGCATCCCCTTTTCATGCAGCAGCTAGCAACAATATTTGAAATACTTCTTCTAATTAAGCTTAATGTATTCTGAGAAACAGGAGGAAATATGTGGAAAAGGCTAATTCAGCAGAAAATTTTGCAGCAGCTAATTGGAATTTCAAACAGTTTGGATAGGTTCTAACAGATGTTATTATAATTATATATAAGCGTTTCTTATAACAGCAAACATAAAGGAAAAGTACTTCTTTCTATAAACAAAGGACAACCTGTAGGTTCCTGTAGGTTCTGTTTATAAGAGCATTTGCAAGGGGAAGCTAGAGGAGGAGGTGCCCTAATTACATCTAAATGAGATACGGTTACATAGCAGTAAAAATATATTAACAGTCAAGTTACTGAACTTTAATTCTTTGAGAAATTGAGTCACCGGTCATGTTAAAGGGTTACAGAATTAATCCAACATCTTTAGGATATTTTCCAAGCATTTTATGTGTCCCTCATTTTTTGCCAATTGCTTCAAGATGTTGTCCAAACACTAACAGACAATAACATTAAAATTACTTTTATGTTAGCTTGGATCCAGAATAAAAAAGAAAATTCCTCTTATCTTATTTCAAGAAGAATTGGAGGTGGCATGAGTGCATTAATTTTAATCACAAATCAAAGACATGATCTGATTTATTAATTAATTCTCTGCCTCTTGATTTTTACATAAATGTGTACTCATCTATTCAAACTAATTTCATTTATGCAAGGGCTCTCAACAAAGGTGTTCATAATGTTTTCTTATGCTATTATGTCATTGTTGAGTTCTATACAAAAATATGCAATCAACTAAGTAATGTTTCTATCACTTATAAACTGTTCACTCAAATCAATTGGGTAATACACTGGATGTCACTGCTTTCTAAACCAGGTCTCTTTGGCTGTATCCAGTACAAAAGTACAATGGCACATTCATTTTGGCTTTCTTTTTGCTTTATTGCTTCAAATACAACCTAAGAATCAGTGCACAAAATTAACAAAATAAAAATAAAAAGCAATAGAACCTCACATGTGCTCTAGTCCTGTAGATATGGTAGTTTTAATATAGATGCTTTTCCAAATTAATACACTTGTTATTTCAAAGCCATGTGACTTGTGCCACGATCCACTAATGAATGACTGGAAGAAAGTTGGGATTTTACTGTGTCTATTTTACTAAATAATTCAATTCAGTTGTAAGATAAAGTTCAAGTTTGGGTATTAAATGTGTTTTCCCAAAGCATCCGCTGATGAACTCTGATCCTCAGTGTGTCTTTCAGTGTGAATATGTCATGAATATAAACATGACAAATTATGACTGACTCCCCAGTTTGGTGAAATGTGTCAATTTTTCCTCTTTCCGATTATAAATACTAAGTTACTTCTTCCTTCTGCACATATACAATTTTTTTTTATGTGGGGTCTAACTAATTGTAAACTCTTCCTAAGAAACTGTTATTTTTAGGGATTGATTGCAATACACTCAATACAATATATTTTTCTAGGGTTTGTAAATTTGACTGTCACCCAGCTCTTTTAACCTTATCAGCACTGTCCTAAGTAACTCTTTCAGTTTTAAACCTGACCAAATTTGCAAATCTTTCTTAAATAAAGCTACAATAGACACTTAAGTAGCAAATTCTGGCTGTTTTCGTCTGACTTGCACTAAAAAAAAATAATAAACCCAATTTAATTAAACAGTAAGAAGCTGAAAAATTATTTACAATGTTAAATTCTGAGCAGGTGTATTTTGAAAATGTAGGTCAAAGTTTCTGAACAGTTGGTCTCTACTGTCCAAATGAAATCAATGCTCCAGATTCATTCTGTTTGAGGAGTCGATGCACAGGCACACAGAGCGGCACACATTTGGATAACTACAGGAAGGCCACAGCGATGTAGTTCCGGTGACTTCCAATGACTAATCTAGGAGGTTACTGCAGGGATGTGCTGTCGGGTTCATGATCACCTCATCTGGAGACCATAGAACTAAACAGTTATTTCAGACATTGCTGGAAAATGCCTCTGGGGAAAAGAATGGCAGGTGGGCAGTGAGTGAGCAAGCTGGCAGAGGGGCTTTGGCAGCATGGAGACTTTCAGTCCTGGTGTGTCATCTAGGATCAAAGCAGCATGAGGATGAATGTGCCACAAGAAGGTCTAGGCCACATTTTAGAGGGCGAATAATACTGCAGAAGTAGCTTGCAGAAGTATAGACAAAATAAGAGATTGCTGGCCCACTAGACCGGAGGCTGGGGATGGGCCAGGTCTTTCCTTGGAAAGTATGGAAATGGAAGACAGAAAAGCTCTAGTGAGAAGAACCTGCTACTTCTTAAAGTGAAGTATGGAGTGATGAAAAGGGTGGAGGAATCGCAGTTGCCATACTTCACATCTGATATTTGCTGTTTCGCATACCCTTGATTTCTCCCCTTGGCAGCTGAGGCGCAGTGTGATAAGGACAGCCAAACCTGTGGCCTAGCAAAATAGGAAAGAGGGCTATGGACATCTGCTGGGTGAGGTGGTTCTCCTGAGCATGGCTCTTCGGAATAGTCACAAAATTCTGAGTGAAATCTGGGCTGCATGTCAATGTTGAAAGTTCCATTGGCTTAGAATGGAGGTAACAAAATTAATTAGGCTTAATTACATTAGCTTACAGGACATTCTGTATGTCATTACATATGTTAATATTAGCTGAATTTCTGCAAAACATCACAAATTAATGTCCTGTAGTATGGTCTACAATATCAGCTTGCAAAATTGAAATTTTAGAGATGAAAAACAATTACCAACGTATCCTACCTTTCTAAAGGCTTAAATATATTACTACCCACTCCAATTTACCAGAATATTCCACATAGTACATTATTTAAATTTACATCCAGGATCCCAAGGCTTCAAAATGTTCTTCAAGCTAAAGAAATTGATCTCATAAAATGTAGGCATGGTTTTGTATTGCCTGTATTCCTAAAACTACATTTATTCATTGACAATTTTGAACCTTTCACATTCATTTACTTTATATCCTTGAATAATACATGCTTGTCTGCTAGGATTTTTCTCATTCTAAATGCATACCCAGTCTTTTACCACCTAATTTCCCTTTGTGCATTGTCCTTAACGTGCAATCCATACTTTGGAACTTATTTATGATCTCTGCTTCATGGAATTTTGGCAACTGAAATGTAACTTAAATGTTTTGAGGTGAGGGTGAAGACTATTTGATGCTGAGTTCTGTTATTTACTTGATGTATAGTGTTGTACCAATAGTACGGAAGATTATCTGTGACATGATGTCATATTCAACTGCTGACAGCTGTACTTGTGTTCCATCATGTTTTTGCCATGACTGCTTTCCTGTTTTTCGCACTGTTGCAAAACTGAAGCAACTCTGTGCTTGTTTTGCATTGGATTTTTGTGATACTGTAGATGAGAAAACAGTCAAAGCCCACCAATCTGTAACAATATCCATCACTTTTGAGAAGCAATGAATTAAGGAATAAAATTCCTTTGAGAGTACACAACAATGCATATCAATTTGATTTTAAAAAACATCAATATGAACGGCAGATACCTGTTTAGTGTTGGTAGGAGACAGAGTATTGTTTCTCTCCTCAGTAATGCTTTCTGAATTGGTAAGCAATTTACCTGATGCCATCTGAAAGAAAAATGTTTAAAAACCACCTTTTTGTTTCTCCAATGAAGACCTTAATGATTCAACAAAGAATCGTAGTTTCCACTGTTACTTAGTTAAAATTCTGATCTATGAGGCTTCTCTCGTCGCATATTACCTACAAATCAAATACTTTCATAGGTTGTCTCTAGGGATAATATCTATATTAAGGTTCTTGAAAATACTAACAGCAGTCTCCTCTGTTCCTTCCTATATTCCCTTAAGTCCTGTAAAGGAAAGAGCAGAATGCGTTCTCCCTTGAGGAAGGAAGAATGGTCACAAAGACAACATCTGCATTAAGAATACTGTGGCAAGATGACCAAAGGAAAATAGGTAAAAAATATGGAAATAATATTATTTTAGAAAAGAAAGAGAGATACACAGGCAAGTAAAGAGAAGGCAAAAAAACCACTTTTCCTAGAGAAGAATATGTGGATTGGACAGAAGGCAAAGGGATAACTAGAAAAAAAAAAATGAAGGAGAAATGACCAAGATTACATTGAGAACACACATCTTAAGAGAGGCTTCAAGACTGAAAAGCAAGAAGCTTTCCAGCAATACACAAAGCCTTTTAAGAAGCAGAGTTCTAGTTAAAAAACAAACAAATGAACATACATCTAACTGACCTGCTGCTTTTGTTCCTCTGCTTTGTCTTTAATAACAGCTTCACGTGCTTCTTGACCCTTTCTTTCTTCTTTTTGAACGGTAACCAGTTCTTCAGAAAACTCATCTTTCTGCCATGTGAAAAGAAAATTAAGTATGATTATACATGATAGAAGGTAGTAATTGTTAGCTACATGCTGACTTAACGGTCTATACAACAAAGTAGTAAAATAAAAAAGTGAATTCTTATCTTAAAAAATTGCTTATGGCAAAAATATGCAGCAAAATCTGACTCATTCATTCCTGGACATGCAAAGACAACTTTTTTCAAAGCTGAAGAGACCTTTTCTGAGGCAGGGAAAGTATAGGACACCAAAGATTGAAGAATTCAAGTGATCAGTCAAGAATCTGAGGATTATTAACCAACTTGTACCCGGGATAAGTAAGAGAAATTAAAGGATTAAGAAAGTGACACTACTGCAGGGGACAGCGGGATATGTGCGAAGAGGATAAATAACGAATCCGAAAGGAAAAAAACAAGATCGAGATTTCAGTAAAACAGATTCAGACACTAAGCCTGATAAGTTGATGTAGATGCAATACATTCTCCAGGTTAAAACAAACCAAAACAAACCAAACAACAAATACAACAAACCTTAATCTCCTTAAGTTCCCTCAGAGTTCTACACAACTCATCAACAGAATTAATAATTTCTTTGTACTTTAACATGGCTTTTTCGACATACTTAATTCCTTCTTCAATACCTACAAAGGTAAAACAAATTAAATTAGAACAAATGGCTCAAACATGTGTAACAATTAATGTACTTTTTAACCCAAACATACTATAATAATTACATTTTTCTGTGTTTTGTATTGCTGAAGGAGTTCTGTGATTCACAGCAATGTGCTTTCCTACCTCTTACTCACTACTGGGCCCTCATGCTTGCTCTAGGTCTTCTGCTAGGCTTCTCCTTGAACACCATTACTTCTACCTGGTTAGTGATACTGCTTTAAAAGATGCTGACCTCAGAGTGTCTCCTAAACTAGTTGCCTTATTACACAGCTAGAAGGCACTTAGATTCCTATTATAAGAAATACAAAACAAAGGCAGGATGGAGAAGCTTTCTCCTATGTAATGACTTAAAAAACACAAAGCAGCTTCTTTCTCCCAGTGTTCTTAATCAGCTGCTGTCAAGACTCCATTCTGTCAGCTCCTCTCCTACAAATAGGAATGTTTAAAATAGAGAAAGTTAAAAAAAAACCCCACCACCAAAAAAACAAACAGAGAGAGAAGAAAAACAAAAGCTGTGTTCTCTAGATAGACTTTTCAACACTAACTTAGAGGAATTTGAAAGTACAGTTTGATTCTGTTGAATTTTTTTCAGATTTAGTACTTGAATTGATGGGCTATACAGTATCCTTGCACTTTTGGATGGTCGTCTTATCTTTGGATAACATAACTTCAACAAGTACATAATCATTACAAGTGAGAGAAAAAAAGCAAAGCCTGAAGTTTGACCAACCTTTTTGGTCAATGATGTTCCAAATCAATACAATTGCAAATATAGTATGTATATAACAATCTAGATTTTTGCTAATAAAAGATGCTGGCAATCAAATACCACTAGTTATTCACAGTGTTATTGTAAAAATTCACTCAGCACTGACATATATCACTGTAGTATGCTGACTTCAAAGAATTGCCTGTTATGAGATAGTATAAGCCATGAAGTCTTAATTCCAAGCTCATAAATATTACCGGGACATTCACACTTTGATTTCAAGGTGAACTCAAGCTGTATACAGAAAACCAAGTAACTACCAGACTGTTGAGTACTTTCATATTTTTATATTTTAAATATTTGTTTGAAATCCTTCACCTCTTCCAGCCAATACTTTAAAACATTTGTTTTCTAAACTTCATTGGATTTTCTTAAATGAACAAATCTAGAAATCTGCTTCCTCCTCTCCTATGTTACTTTATTTTTCCCCCAAGTACATTACCAGACAGCTCCTCACCATATAACCGTTTAGCAAGTTCTGTAATCTGCTGCATTTTTTCTTCTTGTTGAGGCATTGCAGGCTCAACAAACTTATTGAATTGCTTGTAGAGAGTTTCTATTGCTTCTCTTGTTTTGCATTCTGCAGAATAATTGCCAACTCTAATTACTGTTGCACTCACATCTTCAAACCAAAATTGACACTGAGGGATAAAAACACTACATTATAATGAATTATCCTTAACAGTTTTGTAGAATAGACTTGACTATTCTTAGACTTTCCAAAATCAGTTGCATAGAGTACGTCTTAAATTTTACGATTTTAATTTAACCTGAAAAACATTTGTTCATTACCAGTACTGATTCAAATATCAATGATTGTTACATTTTCTTTAAACACTACATCCATTCCAATCTTACAAGCATGGTGAGGTTATTAGTTAATGGTTCTGCAAACATATATTTTAGTTCTGAATTCTTTCCACCTAGTATATCAACTGACTAATTTCACAAACTTCATATCACAGCCACAGCTATACCTCTGCCAGAACAGCAAGGTTGCTTATATTTAGTCTCCTAGCAAACAGGGGCTTTGGTTTCAGCAACCGTTAAAGTTGCTAGGAAACTTTCTGCTGACAAGAATGGACTTAATCCTTAATAAACATTTTTGGTTAACAATACTCAGAGGAGGATAGAATCTGGTGTTCCCTCAATGTCATCCATATTGCATCATTACAGCAAGCAGCTAACAATCACCATTTTTAACCGCCAATAAAGTCTGTATTTAAGACTGTGCCTATTCACTGAAAGACAACTGTTGAATAAAAGGTGATACTTTGCACTGAGTAAAAAAAAAAAAAAAAAAAACTTAAATTCTAGCTCTAGGAAATAATCTATTTCCCTCAAAATAAAGGGGAAGATTAAAAATGTAAATGCACAAGAAATGGTAACAAATCGCTTTGCTAGCAATATTTAAAATGACGCATTGATCACTGGACACTAAAAACATCTTTTTGAACAAAACTTTAGTATTGTGATCTGTCATTAAGAGAATTTATTTGTCATGCATTTAGATGACTTTGGAGATATGAACAGTATTATTTCTAAAAATAAACAATGATGACAGGAATCTGCTTGCTTCACATCAGAGGCACCGACACACTGTGGCAAGAGGAAAAATACTGTTACAAGCTTTCATTTACTTTTAAAAATTACAAGGGTGAGGCAGTCCTGAGACACACTAAAATAAAGTTACAGAATTCTCCAAAAAGAGACTACAGTTTAGAAAAAAAAAAAGTACTTAACAATTAAGTCTATTAAAAAAACCCCAAACAAACAAACCAACACAATACAACAAACACACACACACAAAAAGCCAAAACCAAAAACAAACCAAAACCCCACATGCTGCTTTTAAGGAACTGAATATTTTACATTTCAGTTCCAGAATTACATCCCACTTTGTTGGCTGTCAGGAAGAGCTGTCAAAGTGGATATCGTGATAACCTGGCTCTTGTGGTTTGAAAGCTATCAAAGAGGCTCCTGTGGCATTTTGTATGTTGCCTCAGAATATACTTTGATAAAATGAGCTCATGAGTACGATCACAGATATGCTGAATCGCTATAAAAGTCATGGAGGTGGAGGCTCCAGTTGTGTGCATAGCAGCACAAGAATGTTGTCACATTGTGGTTCCCCCCCGCCCCCCGCCCCGCTTTCTCCACAAAATTACAAAGAAAAAAATAGAAGAAAATACAGATTTTTACCAGTCTACTACTTTTGGAAGCCACAGATTTTGCCTGAAGTATTTATAAGCACTTTTATCTAACCCAGTCCTGGATCATTACTACAGCCATGATGAGGATCTGGGGTTTACTAATACCTCTTCCATCATCTGTTGCAGATGCTCCACGAGATCCAGATTTTGCTTGTAATCCTCCACAACTCTGCTAAAGTCATTCAGCTGTTTTTGTAAGTCACTGATTGACTCCAAGAGGACTCTAGCATTAGATTCATTTGCTACAGAGCCAATGACTTTCTTTGCTAAATTATCCATCTTCTTTTTAAGAATCTGTTTAAAAAAATGTAGCAATGTTAAATGCTGCAACAAAAATGTTTTATTTTTAGAAATAAAAAATAAAAAAAATGGGAAAAGCCACACAAATGTATTTGTTGTCATGTGTTTTAGAAATTACAAGTACAAGAAATCAAAGAAAAATCAAAGGAAACTGGAGTGCCTGTACAATGCTGATTAAAATCAATGTAAACTATATCTACGAAAGATGAAATTCAGTTATATTTTTTGGCTTAAAAATAAGAAAATATATGTAGCAATAAAACATAGGATCTTCAACAAAATAACTTTCATTGAGTCTGCAAAGGAAAAAAATAAACCAAGTCTTTTGAGTCTGAGTAAATACAAGTCAATTTAAGCACCAAAGTTATTTATGTCCTAGGATATTAACATATTGCTTAAGAATCTGATATAAGCAACATCAGTGACAATCTAGCATAAAACCAAAGGCCAAGAGGAATTGGCATTCATACTAGTACTTTACGATATCTGGTATAAACATGACCTGTAAGTTTTAGGATAAGATTATGTACATATATGCATTAATATACTTTATATCTTGGTAACACTGGTCTTGCCAGTTGATCAAGACTTCATTGTGCCAACTGTTTTACAAGCGATGCAAAAAGATGGGTCCTTGATTTTTGTTTGGGAAGGAAGAGCTTGGTTTAAAATAGGAAAGTATTTCATGAACTGTCCACACATACACTTATAAGAGTATACACTGGTAGGAAGAGTCTTGCCAGTGGGTCATAGGAGGGGATTATTCCCTTCTACACAGCGCTAGTGAGGCTACACCTGGAGTCTTGTGTCCCCGGTACAAGAAATTCCTGGACATACTGGAGCGGATCCAGCAAGGTACCACAAAGATGACTGAGTGACTGAGCGTGCATTATACAAGGACAGAGAGAGCTGGGATTTTTTTTAGCCTGGAGAAGAGAAGGTTCAAGGTGGATCTTATCAATGTGTATACAAATATGATGGGAGAGGGTAAATGGATCTCAGATGGTGCCTGGTGAAAAGATAGGAGGTAATGAACCCAAACCGAAATACAGGAAATTCTGTTTAAGAAAAAACCAAACAAAACAAACCCCACTCTTTTTACTCTGAGGATGGAACAGCTTTCTGACAGAGGTTGTGAAGTCTCCATCCCTGGAGATATTCAAAACCCAACTGGACATGACACAGAGCAACCTTTTGTAATTGACTCTGCTCTGGGGAAGGCATTTCAACCAGATGATCTCCAGAGGTTCCTTCCAACCTCAGTGATTCTGTGATTTGAATTTGCATTTGAGGACAAAACTGCCACGAAATAAAGAAAAAAGGTTGTAAAAGGAATTGTCAATGACATCAAAAAAACAGAGCAAAAACAGAATCATAAAAGCCACTGAAAATTTCAAGTAAAAACTTTGTGAAGGGAGAGACTGGCAGGGCAAGCAAAACAAAAAGCGCTAGTTATGACTGGCCAATAAAAAGGTCATCTCTGTTCTGCTTGGCACAGGCCACAGCAATTCAACCAGTGAAGCCCTCACTAAGACTAATATTTCTAATATTACCTGTATTTTCTCTGCATATGTATCAACATGCTGAATCTGTATTTTAAGTACTTTCAAATTTCGAGCTTTTTCAGTTTTCTTCGTATAGTTAAATTTCAAATTGTTGAATTTCTTTTTGAGATCCTTAAATGATTCTCTGAGCTGAAACAGAGCAAGCATATATGTTAGTGAAAAAGAAACCAGCATGCTTCAAGTTTTTGCAAGAGCTGTTTAACAGACCACAATCTGAACACTGAGAATTTTATACAGAAATTAATACTACTATGCCATCTCATAAAGCATCCTTATTTCCTCAGAATTTCTTCGCAGCAGTGGAAACTCATGATTTTGCTAAATCAATATTTTTGCATTCTGAATGCCAAGTATTGATTCCAGAATGGCTGATGGAAAAACAGGACTGGGGCAAAGGATGAGATCCTTGCTCAGGCAATCTATGAAAAAATAGTGTCCAAGAGCTTTCATTGATTTTTAAATAGAGGCAGATGTCCTTCACATACTCTAGTCCATTTAGTGGAAAAGGTAGCCATGTAAATGTATACCCATGCTTAGTTTCCAGGAAAACATAGTTTTACTGGGTTTGGGCAAGTACATTTGTATTTATTCATAGTACTTTTCTCCTACAATACAACATTTAGTTTATGTCAGGTTATGTCAGGTTATTTTTTTTGTTGGGGTCATCTCCCCTCCCAGCCCCTTTTTCAGAAGCTCTGCTTCTGAGAGGAAGTTATAACAGGGACATTTTTAATACACTGTGCTACTCCAAACATATTAGTACAATTATTCATAGCATCCAAAGATGAATCCGGCTCTTTGCAGGACCAAGATGTAGACTATATGAGCACCTCCTTTTCAAATAACTATTCTGTGCGTACAGTAGCAGGGAGATTCTGCCTAATAGATACCCAAAAAAAGCCTCACCTAACTACAGCTAGATGGATTTGATGCCACATGAGAGTATTATTACCAGTTAGGATTGACTTGGTGCAGCAAGCTCATCATTAGGCAAAATGATTCCTGTAATGATTTTGAAGCATCTGTGCCTTTCAAGACTTTTCAGATGGACTTTTATCAGCTGAGATAACTGCTATTAAATTTAGTTATATTAAATTTACTCTAAAACTCTTTGGCTACTTAGAATATAGCTATATTTTTTTTTAATCTTTCAAATATTTTAAACATTCAGAATGACAAAAATTACACTGATGAAGGTCTAGGAAGCCACACTTTCATTTACACACATGAATTGTATGCATTGCCAATTTACCAAAATAACTTTAATACACATCAAAAAGAAGAATAATTATTGATCAACAGAATTGAAAAACCTGGTGTTTATGTACCATAGGAACTAGTTATAATATAGGGTTGTTATATTCTTTCCTTATCTCTTTTTTTCTAATGTCAATTATCTGTTTGCTTTAATGTCCTCTTACAAGTGTGCTCTTAATAAAACATACGCCATTCTTTGCATTAGCAATGTTATATAAATAAGCATATCAAACATACTCAGCTAAACTAACTTTAAAGGAAAATCTTTTAAGTATAAAATTTTATTTTTCAATATTTTTTCCTCTGAAAGCTGTGTAGTTTTCTATTTTATTTACAACTGCAACAAATCATTTTAGATATTACAGTTACTTTTGAATGCCTTTAAGCAACACAGACAAGAACCAGACAAGTAAAAAACCTGCTTAAGATATGCTTCTGGTACCTTATAAAATGAACTGGTTTGATTATACTGCAATTCCATGATCACATTTTCAAATTATTTATAATTAATTCATAAAATCTGAAATTGAAGTATATAAAAATGACTGGTTTTTCTTTTTTTTTTTTTTTGAGAACTTCACATCCTTTGGGTTGACAATCTTTTGCTTTTAGGAGAATGTAGAATATATTATGTGAAATGATATTTATCTAAAGAAACTGATATAAAAGAAATGCAGCAGTTTTAATGCTTTACAGTGTCTTCCTCTAGACACACAAATCAAAAGAACGTAACTTACTTGATTAGTGTTAATAAGTTCAGATCACATCCACAATTTGATTTTTTGTTAACATATTTGAGACTTTTTAATATTAAAAAGTCCTACAGACATTCCCCTACCCCTCTATCAAAGAATCCAGGGAGTAATGAATGCTCATTTTGCAGCTACTGTTATTGGAACATCTAGCAATCAATCATTATTATTACATACTAATGTTAAGCCATCAAGGGATATATTTTTCATTTTCATTTCATCTAGTGGGATGTTGTCACATTATTTCAGCAGTGAATAGACAGATGGTGTTCACTCAGTGTAATGGAAAGGAAGGGAATTCTGTCACCGGCACTGTGATCTCCAATTAGTTTAAGCTCTTTATCCCACCTAAGTACACAGAACAATAAAGTCTATCTAAAAGCCCTCTGTTAATAAAACCATCTCTGCAGAACAATATTTTGTCTTCAGAACACAAAAGCCTTACTTGCTGGTTTAATTTTGAGGAAAAGAAGAGGTGAGCAAGAGTTTATACTAGTTTATTTCACTGGCTTATGCACACACATATGCTAGTGATCATGTATAAGGCCAGAGGCTCTCCTCATAGCAGTATGTGAAATTAGATCGCCTTGTTTCAGATATGGCGGCTCATGTGTCAAAGGTCTGCAGCTGCTGTCACTCTTCTCTTTTAGCCTCAGTGGAAAAAACAGATTCAGCTCAGACTTGCACATCACCCCCTCAGAGTCCATGTACACAACTCCTCTTATCATCAGCAACTGTACAAAAGACAATATATCGCTGCCAGTTTTTAGATATCTAAAAATATCTCTGTTTTCCACCATTTTCTGCAAAATTAAATGAGAAATACTAAAGGAAATATGCTTCTGTGTCTTCAGCCCACAAGTTTAGTGGGACTTTGTAACTTGGCCATTGTGTCATAGCCATTAATCAGGCAGCTGTTCCTAACTATAGTTGGCCTGTCATGGGTGGAGAACGATAGTAGAGGAGTGGGGTTTAGGTGCCAATTACTCCAATTTACCACACATCTATAAACTAAATGGAAAAAGCAAGTTATGAAGCTGCTTTAAACATGTTTTTGCTAATGGTACAGTTCTAGTAAAATGCTTTGATTCCTATGTGAACCATTCCAGGAGGTACTTCAGTGTTAACCACTTAATCTTCACTTTTTATTAATAAATAAAACTTTTAATAGCACTAATAATCAAAATATCCCATGGGAGAAGGTTGCTGAAAATAGATTTTCCAAGTGGCAAAGATGAAAGAAGAGCCAGCCAGAAAGTGGGAAGGAAGAAAAGGTGTTGTTCAAATCATTATTGATTACATTAATTCTGGGACCAGAATCAAAATAAATCACAATGTGAGAAACGTGCTAAGAAGTATCAGTTCCTACTGACTTGTGAACAGAGGTAGCTCATTAACCTCTATGGTTAAAATCCACATTTTCAATCATATCTTTCCATAAGTGTATAAATAATGACATGATGAAGAGGAAAGAAGTGAGATGACTGGGGAGAGCTGAGAACCTATGGCAGGATCTATGCTACTCTTCTGTTGCAAGATTTGTGCAGATTTGCATAAACGTTATTTTTAAAGTGATCACCTAAAGAAAAGGCTTTTTCATTGCAAAATTTATCTTATGTAAGTCACTCTGTCACTTATAATTCCATGAACGGATTCAGTCTAATATTAAGCTACAGTTACCTGTGGCTCTATTGCAAATGAATGCAGTGTAACGCAGCCGAGTTGCGGCTCTTTGGAGACTGCTCCCCAAGCCCAGACTGGCAAATTCAGATCTCAAAGGTCATACGCGCTTTCCTGATACCTTTCAAAGATGTAGTGGGCATATAACCTTTTTTTCGGCCTTTGCAAATTGTGTTTACATTAGAGAAGGCATACAAAAGGCATGGTACTCTTCTGTACTTCAAGACTGTTTCAAAACTCATGCTATGTATCCTTGGCTGTAAATTTAAGTACTTGTTTGCTTGCTTCTTATACAAGCACTAACGTTACGCACAAAGGGAGCTAGCCAAGTCCTCCAAGTATGATATTTTCAAACACTAGTGAGTTCTAATCACCAAAGTCCTGTCTCGCATGCTTTATTTACACCCTTCAATTCACCACATTGAATGTAAATTAATTTAAGTATTTTTAGCAGAATTCCAAATATTTTCAGTCAACTTTGAAGTTTGCTCAGTACACTGGTAAATCACAACTAAATTGTCTGGTTGGCTGTTTACTGTGTGACAGCTATGAACAGCTGCTGCTTGCTGCTGCCACATGAAAGATTTATTTGCTTAGACATAGTAGGTGGTAAAGAAATTGTTATTTCAGACAGGTCTGCTATATACTGGCAATACTCAGACTGATTTCTGATGTTAAAACTAACAGAATTTAAAATACTCAAGTGAACACTTATAACTTTAGCATTCTTGAAGTAGTTCAGTGTCTGGTTTATTGATCCCTAAACAGAATTAGTTATAAATACTTAATGGAAAAAAAAGAAGAAAAATGGCACTGGATTAATGCATATACAGGTACATTAGCCAAGTATTTGTTTAGGAAATATATTCTATGCTAAACTTTAATAGAAAAGGAATGTAAAGAAAAAGGTATTCACACACCAAATTACTATATTTCAGTTAGTTTACACTCAAATTCAATTATGTTTGAGGTTGACAATTTTAACTCAACCAGCCAACATGACTTTCCCAACTGAAAATGAAAACGAAACAAAAATCCCAAACCCCAACAATAATAAACACTGTAATTGAAAATACGCTATGCAATTATTTTGCAGAGGGTGTCCATTAACTATGAGAAGCTAAAACATTATATTTGGCAATATAGGGCATGTGGTGAGTGACGTGTCACTGACACACTTTTCATTTAAATTTGAGAGACAGATGGTTGCTTTTTCCTCTACTTCCTGCTCTCACTAGAAGTCTAACAAGTAATAAAAATGGAAAAAATAATTCTTAGAAAGGAGTCACATTCTCCTGCCCTCATTATATAATGCCAGAATCAAAGGACAGGAACAAGAGATCAATTTGTGTCTTTGAATATGGCCAGACTTACAAGCTGCTAAGTGAATGCTTCCTTTTCCTCAACAAATTTGAGGGGTTTTCATTAAAAACCTAGAATTCTTTAGGTCAAACCTCAAATATTCTGATTCTACTGTGCCACTGCAAAGCATAATGGGACTTTTTGTCTAGGTACTTGATGGTTTCATTCTCTTCTACAGAATGGTTCCCTCTGCCAGAGTGTACCACCCTATACCACCCCCTGCTGTTCCCACTACCATCGGCCAAGAATTTGCACAGATGATCAGAGGGTGAAACACACTCAGCTCATAACTGACAAGGGACTAGAACTGTAACTGAGGTTCAAAACCCCCTTTTTTTGATGCACATGTTCTTTCAATTTCAAAATACCTTTTTGTGAAAATTGATATTTTTCACAAACACGCACAAAAAATTTGTAAAAGAAAAGAAAAACCAAATAATTTTCTCATTTAAAACAGTTGGGACAGAAATCTCAGTCACCTCTGCTTTGAGGATTTTGAGAAAATAGTGTCTTTATTCAGGTGTAGATTTACTAAGTGAAAGATAAGATAAGAACATATAACTTTCAGTGCCCTGTGTTTCCACTGCCTATGCTTCACAATACAAGAAACTTTAGTGCGAAATCCTTCCAGGTAAGAATCCAATTTCTGTACATCATGGATGCACAGAAGTGCAATCTACAGAACTTCAAGTGTAGAGACCATCAGTCTCTTATTATAATGGATCACTCTGAGAAAATTAAATCTATGGAATGTTTTTCCTAAAGTATTTTTTCTGAGACATCTATCCAATTCAGCCTGCTAAGTTGTGAGTGGATTTGTATTTGTCCAACTAAGATGCTAAATTAATAATCATATTAACTAAGTAATTTTTCCTAACCTAAGTTCCATAGTATCAAATTCTAATATCTTGTACCAAAGAACATTTCCTTTTCTTCTAGTAGTTTTTTTAAGTATCGTATCTTGGGTTTCTGAAAAAATATTAAGTACTAAATTACTCTGAACTTTTCATTAGAAGACTGAACATTCCTTCTAATAGTCTTACAACAGCAATATATGTAAATTCTACTTTTACTTGAACCTTTAGCTATGTAAGAAAGAAATCTGAAGACTCATGTATTTCAGACGAACCTGACAGCTGAAAGCCAAAGAAAATATAGCTGCTCTATTTCAAGTCCTCTTGGTACAGTGAAAGCAGTTTATTGCCAGCCCAGCAATTTGGTATAATCCTGAACTGCGGAGGTATGGACCGTAGATTAATATTGCTGCTGTGTGGATCCAAGATTGCTTGTAAAATGAAAATCAACTTTTCTGTATATGTATGAAATATCAAGAGGAATGGTAAACAGTAACGTATTACAAAACACAACAGCCCTTTTAATAGTCATTTTACATGTCAGGATTTATCTCATTTACCTCATTTATCTCCTCTTGAGTGGTGCAGTGCTGGAAATGCTGTGACAGTTCTTCCTCATGCTTATCGGCTTTGGAACTCCAGTTAATACTTTCACACTCTAATCTAGAAAGTTCTTGTTTCAGATTCTTTACAGAAACATTCAAGCAATTCTAAACAGGGAATAAAGAACTCATGAAAATCAGGAAATGTAATCATTTTGAGGCAGAACACGCATAGTCAGTCACAATGGGCTAAACTAAACTGTTATACCTCCAAAGTAATGAGATGGAGTACATAGCAGTTCCGATCACCAGCAGTCTGGGAAGCAGTTTTGGGTCAAAGTCAGAACTCACGCATGGTGTCTTCTCTGAGCAAAGTGGCCTGCTTTACTCCTTTACCACCTGGAGATTAGCTCCTTTCTGCTCTCTATCAGTTTATGGAATATGAAGAGCAGACTGGCAATGTGGATAATCTAGGTAGGTCATAAGGGAGTGTCTTGCTTTCTCCCCAGTAGATGCATACAGGGCAATGACAATCCTGCCCTGAATAAATAACTCCTTTCCAAAATGATAAAAGTTCTGCCATGCAAATCAGTCTGGAATCCACTAATAGCGTAACACTGTTATTATATTTCCTTTTAGTTCTTTTGTTATCCTTTCTTTATAGGAGAATAAATATGCAGAACAGCCTTTACAAAGTAGCAGGAGTCTAAAATAGAGATGTGGCATTCAAGAAATTGCCAACAAGGCCTTGAACTGAACAAAGAATACTAGAGAACAGAAAGGCAAGCTTTTTTTTTTCCCCAGTCAATGATATTTTAAGATTATTTTCCTCTCTATTTCAAATGTATTTCAATGCTTTCCAGAGTAAAATCTCTTCACAGACCATTAAAAAATTAAAACAAGATTTCAAATAAATTAATTTTTCTTTTCTATTAGCAAAAGCAATTTGTAATGTGAGTAACTACTGAAGAATAAGTCTGATCATTTCTGGATGTTTCATTTAATTTAATGGCTGTATAGCTGCAAAGTCTAAAAGCAGAAATCTAAAAATGATTGACTGTTTTACATTTTATGTATTGCCTTTTTTTAAAAGGAACATAAAGGTCTGTACTTATTTTTCCAGAGTATTAATACATTTTCATACATCTAAAAGTCAGTCAGGTATCTCCAATAATCTTCTTTTGTATTTATGCTTGAATTCACAGATCATTCTAGTTCTACTCACATGTTGCTGCACTGCAGACAAGATATCCACTCCCTGGGTAATAAGCAGTTTATACAGCTGTCTGATATGTGCATGTTTCTCCTGAGCATTCACAAGGTAGGCTTTAGCATGGTGTACATTTTCAGGGTTCTCACATATTTTAGGAATATCCAGTTCTCCCGATTTTGATAGACATTCCAGCTAGAATATATTAGAATGAAAATCAGTGTGTATTTAAAATAATGTGAAAGTTTATAATTCATTCCTTATTCATGTGTTACCTTACACTTTGTTGATGTGGGTTTAAGTAATTAAATTTGGGTTCGATCTGAATATTAAATTCTCCAAATTTCCTGGAGTTTTAGATCCAAAATTTTAGTTCTGATGAACAGGTGGGTTAAGGGGGGTGGGGGAGAAAGGGGAGCAGAGAAAGACCGACAGGTACCAAACCCAAAAAAAGAGTTTAACTGCAACAGGAAGAAGTACGCTTTGAAAGATTATACTCACTTCTTTTTTAATGTGATGGAATTTGACTGTCTTGTTGAAAATCTCTTCATATGCTGTCATCATGTCCTTTACCATTTGATGAAAATGAGTAAGCTCACTTATTGTCTCAGAATTCTCTTCCACAGGAAATCCTTTCTGACTTGGCAATTCTAATAACTTTGTAAGGTACTCAAGCTCAGCATTCAGTTGCTAGCAAAAAAAGAGAAAATGCAGTTACTCAAATTACAGAAATATATTTGCAAGATTTCCCTTACATTTGTTGAAATAACAACCTCGCGGTGGTAAATTGCCTTGGGGAAAACGCAATGCCATCCTTTTTAGAACTCTCTCCACATACTGTACTTTTTGCTAGACATGAATCTCAACTATCACCCAGAAACAGTCTTGGATCAAAACTAATCAAACAGACTTGTGGGTGAATGGCAGATTGAATTGCTAAAACTCAGAAACGGTATTCAGAGGAGGTAGGAAGCTCAGTATGACAGACCTCAGCCTCTGACCAGCTCTAACTCCACAGCATGAAGCTGATACTCTCCTTGCACTTCCACCACCCCAGTGCTTGTGTGTCTCTTCAGTACACAGCTAATACCACACAAGACATTCTCTGGATACAGAAAGTAAAATGTTTTCTCCTTTAACCTTATAAACACAGACAAACCCTTCCTTCTGGAAAAGTAATACAAGACATAAAACACTGCGACCTCAGACACTCTCTCGGGTCAACATGAATGTGAATCTTTACTGTATCAAAAAAAGCTTTGGATGCATTATGCATTTCTCTATCTTGGTTTCTCACCTGATACTGTGGTTTCATTTGGTTAAGCTTTTTTTGTAGTTCCAAAACAATAAAAGGGTCACTTCCAAGGTCAACTGTTGCCGCAAGCTGGAGTGCATCTTGAAGAATCTCTAATCCACGAGTAGTCTAAAAGATAAAACATGCTTCTATCTGTATTAAATAATTTTAAAAATATATTTAAACTCAAATCCAAATTTGTAACAAGAACCTTCCCCAAACCAGACACCCAAATGTCAGTAAAACCTCTGTCTCAAACCCTCTGAGTGACAGGGTGATAGGAAATCTTTAAGACAGTGTGCAAAAATGATTCAGACATCGAGATCAGAGGACCCACACACAGTGTTTTTTCTGTGATAAGAGATGTCGTGGTTTAGTGTTAAGTTGCACCAGACAAACAGTGGCTACAAATCTCTCTTTCTGCTAGTGGCCTGACTAGTGTTGCTTTTAAGGAACACTGCACACTGTCCCTTGCCAGGGAGGTTTCATTCCACTTTCTTTATGAACATGATTGGACTTGAGTTTAGTAACTATCAGGGCACTGTTTAGTTTAGTAATTCTTCACAACAAAATGGTGATTAAAAAAACCTCAACAAACAAACAAAACCACAAAACCAAAAACCAAAACACAACACACCAAACAAACATGAAAGAAAAACAGAACAAAAACACCACCCCCCGCAAATAGCCCCTTAGAAACCCCACAAAACCTAAAGCACTGCTGGTATAGTATATGGGTTTGATTAAAACTTAAAATCTGAAGTGGAGACTTGGACTTGTGTATATTTGAATAAGAGGAAAAAGATCAAAACAATTTCATGTTTCTTGATGATGATCAGAATGGCAGAACAGACTATGGAGGAGTATCTTACTAATCATCTCTCTCTCTTAAATGATACCTGTAATAGTTGATGAGAGGGTCACAGACAAACTAATAACCATCTAGAAATGTTTACCTTTCGTCCTAGGCTACGCTACTTACATTTTTCAGTTGTTCTTTAAAGATCTGGCACTGTTGCTTGACAGGTTTTACTTGAGTAATTTTAAAATTCCAGATTGCCCAAAGATTGGTCAGCTCTTTCTTTTCTTTACTCAGATTAGCAATGATATCTTCTGTTACTCGTACAGATTTTTCTGCTTTTAATATTAAACTCTCATTTACCTGGCAAATGAACAGACACTTTTTTTTCACATATGTTTTTATAAAATACGATTAAAACCTCATAACATTAAAGTCTCAACAAAGCTTCAAAACCAGCAACTATTCTAGCATAACTACTTTGAAAATTTCTGGTACTCTAGATGATCTTAAATAAACTGTTCTCTTAGAAAATACACTAGTCTGTTAGAAATAGGCAAATTCAACAGAATTTGCATACTGAAGACATGGCTAATGATAAAGTTTAAAACCTAGAACAGGTCAGTTATTACTGAACTATTGCCATCTTTGGCTGTTTAACGCTTATAGAAAATAAAGTAATTTCTGAATAGACAGAACTACCCAACATGGCCTTTTGGGGAAGTGAAGTAGATGAAAAAAAGATCACTGCTTTGTGCTGATAACCAAAGCAGCACTGAAGCATGGGAGGAATAAGGTGTTCAGCATTTAAACATTTCACATCTTTTTCCTCTTTTTAACAGAGGCTGTATCAGAAATAACAGAAAACTGGGTAATACTGTTTCTGCTTTTTCCAATTCAAAATTTTTCTTTTAAGAAAAGTTGTGTTTGTAGGTTACTCATATGATCCGTATCTTCCAGATATTTAAAAGCTACAACATAAAAATATAATGGAAACAGCATAACAGAAAATAAGGTGGCAACACATTTCCAGGTCTTTAGAGAGACAATATCTGAAGATCTGCTAGGACTTTAAGTGACTGGAGTGCACTTTACATTCACAAATATTCAGCTTGCTGTTGCATTGACTGTTTTATGTGTGCCTGGCTGCATTCAGCTGAGACAGCACACACTTTAGCCCATGCAAACTGCTTGACCACTTTCCTTAAGCAGTTTTTTCCAGCTCCTCTTGCATGCTGCTGGGTGTTATCAACACCAGCTCTCCCTTCTTGCCCTAATGTACCTGCTCCCTAGTCTGTCCTATAAAAACAGAAAGAACAGCTGTGTATCCAGGCTGTCTACATTAATGGGGATCACTTTAGGAGGAGTGACTGAGGGAATGATTGCACATTTCAAACGATCATCTCATCAACATGTGCTGGAAAATTAGATAGGGATGCCTAGGCAGTGAAGCTAAACCCATGACAGAATGTAAAGACACCAGGAAAGATTATCTGTAAGGAAGTAGCTCTAGCACCCATTTCTTTAGAACTTCAAACACTCAATTAGTAAAGACTGCCTCTTAGTAGAAGTAAAATAAACTTAATACTTGCATATAGACTGCTTTCCCACCTGAACAAAATGGGTATATGCATGTATTATATTTGTATGCATGTCCTGGATCATTTATTAAGGACCCTGTCATTGTTAATCACGAAACTTTTTATATTACTTAAATGTCATTAGCACTCAAATAATACTTTCATATCTTAAAAGTACATAGTAGCATCAGTCCCTTTAAACTGGTAATGGAGAAATCACAATCCAGTCACAGAACTAGGATAAGACCTCACCACAGGCAAACATCAAATATTTGATAAGGTTTGTCAGATTATACTCACCATATTTACTAAATTAAGAAAATTGTAACCCAGATTTTGGATGGAAAATATCTTCTTTATAGCCTTTTGCCATTGAGTATTGGCTGACTGCATTGCAATTTTATTTTCAGCCTCCTTGTTTGTTTGTACTGGTTCTGACTGATAGAATTCCTTCAGATTTTGAATGTCATCATTCATCTACAGAAAGACATAAAATAAGCATGAAAGAAAAATCAGAAATTGAGCTGCTATAAATCAGAAGGCATACAGGTATAATAAAAGCGAATAGCAGCTTCTGAATCTTTTCCAGGTTTTAAGATCTATCATCCTCCCCAAAATCTATACGAATACTAAATAATAAAAAAGTTTTAAATAATCTGTAAACTGGCCAATGACAAGCAGGCAGGTGGCAGCAATTTGTTTTGTTTCTGTCACGTATCATTACGTGGATATTATATACCAGTGTATCAATGCAATGATTTTCACAGATCGGCTTAATATGAAGTAACTGAAGTTATCTGATAGGTTCTATTCCATCCTCAATTTATTTCTAAATATAAAAGAACAACAATGTTGTAGAATCTCAAAACAAGCTTTACATGAAAAATAATAATTAACTGCCCTGGGCATCATTAGCACCGCTACCAAAATTATGTCGGTATTGAATTGATTATGATTTCAGGCAGAGCTGGTTTATATTTAATTTTTAAACACCTTCTGATGAATTAGCATTTCAGTTTAAGTAGTGCAAGACAGCGATGAATATCTATATATTATACATATTATGATAAACATCTATAATCAACATACTATGTGAAATATTTTTAAAATTATATGAAGTAAAATCAGTAAATTTAAGAGTCAGGGTACACACACATAAGCATTTTTATTATGTATATAGTGAGAGAGCACATGTGTGCAGGAGAAAAATTAAAAATTTGATTATAATTCTTCCTATAACGGTGATTTAAATCAGTAGAAAATCTGTACTATACTAGTCATTATGACGATGTAAGTTCGATGATCAGTGCTGCTTGCTCTGGTGGAACAGATCTCCTCTAAAGTAGAAAGGACCTTATGAAGACTTGCAGTGCTTCCATGGCACAGCATCTACAGGATTTGTCTTGGCTACCTAAAAGCACATTTTTCACTTGTAAGATTTTCACAATCTAGTCTGAGAATAAATAAGTAATCTGTACCTCCATAGCTGACTTTAAAAAGGCCACATATGTTTCTAGAATTTCTAGTTTTGAACTAATATTTTTTTCAATCTTTTTAAGTTCTTCATTCAGGAAGTCAGTTCTGCCAGAAAAAGTTGCCACTTGCTCAGGTTCAAATTCTTCCATATCTTCGATGATTCTCTCAGCTGCTTCCAGTTCATCTGAAGTTTCCTTTGAGGGTACAAGCATAGAACAATATGTATAATGACTGAAAAGGACTTGTGAACATTGATATCGCATTGTTAATTATCACTAGTACTGCTTTCTCTACATGTAATTCAATTACTTGAAGGCCCTGGATGCGACTTAAAACTAGCCTCCTCTGTGCTGCAGAGCTGAGTGCTGCAGTGTTTTCGTACTGTGGCTGCATTCCCAACATGACTAAAGGATATTTGATGGCAACTTCACAGCCCCCTGCAAAGTTTATCCACCTGGGAACTATTTTTTTTTTCTTTTTTTGCTGATTTATCCCTGTTATTCGGCATGATAAACCACAAGAAGTGTTTTCTGTGCCTCTGACTGTCTAGTCAATTTTTAAACTTGGTGTCTTAGGTAGGAGTAGCAATGCACCTTTGAAGAGTCTTCCTGTCAAGGGTTGATATTGGGATCTTGAGGTAGAAACAAAAAACATGAGATAGAGACAACAGGGATAACCAATAATGTAAGAAGGACTGACTTGTGATATTTGTGGTTTTGTTGATTAACTACAGTTTTAAACTGAACTATAGACCTATTTTCTTTCCAAGAATACATAAAAAACTCAGCTTCTCATCTTATTTAGAATTACATACAACATGCATTTGTTTCTAAAAGTGTTTAACATTACTAAAGCTGCTGCTTTTTTTTTTTTTTTACCTGTGTTTGTTTAGCCAGTTCAAGGTGTTCATTCAAAACTCTTTCTGACTCAGACAAATATGAGCCGATGTCCACACCAACTGCAAGCACTTGGGTGACTTTTTTAATCCACTGCGATACCTTTATTTGAAAGCATTATTTTTATAGTTAATTTATACAAGCAGACAGTACAAAACCAGTATAAAACGTCACTTTGGATAGAAAAAAGTGAAATAACACTTGTCTGTTGGTGTTTAGGTTAGGTACTTCATACAATCAGAGAAGTTCAGGAATGAAAATAAAAAGGAAGAAAATGCTACTATTTATCTTGAGAAAATTCTAACAGGTATGGTCAGAATTTGAGAAAAACAATTCCTGTTTGCTCTCTTTTTGTGGATAGTACTTTTCTTTATCTCAAGTATCCCAGGCTTGTTATTTCAATAAGGCACAACTCCATTATAATCTAGATATTGTAACCTTGGCAAAAATACTTTTATTATGCTCTGTTGTTTTTTCAAAAGGTACATTTAAAGCCTCCCTGACAAGAGACCTATTTTTGCACAGATATATGTACAGAACTCCATTTCATTGTCAGTGCAAAACATTATATATAGGCATGATGATAATAATAGATTATGAAGAGCAGAGGAAGCCGATACCAGCCATAGTATATATAGTTATTATTAGATATGTGAATTCACATATACCATATATTTTAACAAGCGGCTGCTGATTGAGGTTCAAACTTTATAAAATGAAGCTTAGGGGCAGCTGAATTTAGCACCAGACTCTTTGTGATACTTTGCATTAACAGAAGGTTGGAATGAAAAGTGTTTTCTTGGTAGGAATATAACAATAAGCATAGTTCACTGTAAAGAAAGATCGTGTATTATGACTCGTATCTTCAAAATGTTCTCTAATGCAAGTCTGGGAACAAAGTGATTAGAACAAACTGCAAAATGAAATGATATGTCAAAATTGGAGTCTAAATTTTGAGTAAAAATTACCTTCATAATTGAAGTTTTAGCTTAAGATTCACAATATGCTGATGACACCATTTCTACAAGAACAATAGCAGCTGTCAGCAAATCTTTTATTTTCAGCTAAACTCAACAATATTTTCACTATGTTCTAATATCACGAGGTCTCTTCTATATAAATTGTATGCAAAGGGACCAATTTATGGCAAATTGTCTTCCTATCTGATTCAGAGTAGTTTGTTACAAACATCATGCAAATATGATGAAATATCAGATTACAAACTTAATTATTCAGTCATTTAATCTTATTTACTTTTTTGGTCTATGCTCTGGGTTTTCCTTAATATGAAGCTTGCTAAAAGATTATTTTTTTAACTTGAATTTACACATGGAACCTTATTTAGGAGCCATGTGCCCATTCCATCTCTGAGAAGTTATTAGAAATGTGTGCAGTACTATAGAACATTCAACAGCCTAAAGAAGGCTCTAATGTCCTTGAGGCATCCGTATCTTAATGAACAAAGGGAATTCTTAAAGCAAACAGAATCTACTCTCCTTCAGCTTTACTGAAAATTTGCTGTAGTTCACAGTCACCATGCTAATTAACCCCCCGTTTTGCCACACTTCTGTTTTTATCTTCAGCCAAATGAAACAGAAGACATAGAAATGGTATAGGAAACCTGCATGCAGGTCACAGTCCTGATTGCTCACTTGTTTTCCAAAAGAACAAATTATAAAGGCTCGTTATCTGAGTAAATCCATGCTTTATTGAAGATCACTGGTAAAATGTTTTCATCGAAACAGCTGCATTTTTTCAGAACAGCTTTAGGTTCATTTGTGCTGATAACAGCATTCAGCATTCTAACTACAACCGTGCACTCTCTAACAAAACAATATGTTATTTGTAATTATTTGAGTCTACTTTAATATTCACATAGCTAAATTATGGATACGCAAGGTGCTGTTCATGAATGCATTAAGAAGACGACGTTATGATGTACCTTATTTAGATGATCTTCAAGTGTGGCAGTCCATTGTTGTTTCTTCAAAGTAAGTTCTTTATAATCTGGATGCTGTCTGATGAATTGATCTACTTTTTTTTGAACATATTCCATCATTTTCTGAATTCCTGTCACCCAAGAGCTAAAATGGAAAAGCAGAACTGTCATTCTCACTTTTGATTAACAATCAGGATGATAATGATTAAAAACAAACAAAACCAAAACCAAGCCACCAGTTTTTCTGTTGATTTGTCTATATAACTTATGAATTTTAAACTGTGACCCTTAACAGAAATACAACCAAGAGAAATATTAAAATTAATCTAAACAAAATCGATAATGTGTAGAACACAGGAATGACATTTCCAAACGCATCATTTTTTACCAGAGCGTAAGTTAGATTCGTGTTCCAGACAGCTTGATTCACTGAGAAATAACTCGTTTCACAAATTATTCTGACTTCTATCTAAAGACTAGAACCACAAATGGAACAGTCTAAAAAGAGTGAAAATATATGGCATATCACTTCTACTTTAAAAAAAGAATGTTTTCTTTAGACTTTCAAATATTTCCGTTTTTACAGTAGCTGAGAAAAGAATATCACATACATTCTAAGATGCTGAGCTGCATCTGGAAGAGATCAGCCAGCAGGTTACTCCCCTCTGGTTAAGGGCTTGGGAAACTGCATCTAGAGGCCAGTTTGTCCAGTTTGGGTCCCTACAGTGTACAGACAAGCTGAAGTGAACTGAGCAGAAGCCACCAAGACGGCAGGAGACTGGAGCACATGATGTACAAGGGGATGCCGCCAGAACTTCGTTCAGAGTGGAGGTGAAGAGGTGACCTAACTGCTGTCTTTCATTACCTATGAGGTAGTGGTGTCTTTTCAGAGGTGTACAGCAAAAGGGTAAGAGGCAATTGTCACAAGTTCCAGCAACAGAAATTTTGGCTGGATGTCAGGAAAACATATTTCACAAGGAGAGTGCTTAAGCAGTAGAACAATTTGCCCAGAGAACCTATGGACTCTCCATCCTTGGAGATATTAAAAATTTGGCCCTAAGCAACCTAATCTAACTGGCAGGTTTTGACCAAGGGACTGAGCCAAATGACTTCCAGAGTTCCTTGCCAGTTGAAATTATTCCATGAATGTATTCCTTGAGCACATGCCTAGGAATATAGTGTTCCACCTGCACAGAAGTTCTAGCACCACTCATTCAAATATATGGCAAATTCATTACATTCAAGCCATGAGGCCTGAAGGCAGCAGGGAAAAACCAAAAAGTTATAATATTCCGTGTTTGCTTTCTTACAACAGACCTTATTTATGTTTATGATGCAAATAAACATTTAAACTATTTGATAGCCTGGGATTTTTCACTGTTCTTTAGAAACAGCAAAACACATTTCTAGCGAGATTGCTTATTGATATTGTTTTAAGTTTCACCTTCCTTCTCTAAATCACTGCTGCTTCAGCTGTAATACTTTGCTGTTTTCTAAATTACAATGTCTTCTAGGCAGAAATCTTACCTTATTTATTCATTTATAGAATATCTTGAGCAGCACTTCCGCACACAGGATATCTGCCTGTGGTATTACCTGTTTTTATTGAATTTTACCAGAAATTACTGATACGGTTATTTTGATAAATTAATCAAATTTTTCTTGATGTGCACCAATGGTATTTTACTCTTCAACTGCTGATTTAAACTGTTTAAACATTTTTTAAAAACTCTTAATAAGGAAGAAAGAAAATTAATGACTTGTTATTTTAGGGATTCATTGTATTGAGGTCTTTGGCATTCCTAGCACTGATCAATGCTGTGCAGACATAATTCAAAACACAATATCTGCTTCTGTTGAGGTTATGTCTAGCAGAACATCAAGTCCTAGATAACAGCAGCATACATTCTGGAATTATCAAAGTTTCATCAAAGAATATCAAAGAATCAACGTTTCACTGAGGAAAAACCCTTTGCTTTCAATTTAATTAAAATTTCGAGACATGCTGAAGCAGTAACAATAGCCGTAAAACCAGCTATGTGTGTTCCCAAAGCGATTTCTATTTTATTTCAAAAAGATCTAACAGGATTACATTGGGAAGCAGGGAGTGTTATAGCCATTGATATTTTGATTTTCATTTACATACATTTAGTTTTCCAAAATGTTAACTAAACCATTTTTTCTGAACATCGCCCTAACATCAATTCCACTGTTTGACACAACTCTTAAAAGTAGTATGTAGCATTCTTAAATGTTTTTGTTAAGGAGATTGCTTTGTACAAATACCAACAGGTAAGTATGGCAGAAACTTTGAGTTTCAGGTCATTTGAATGCACACCTACTTAATTAACTACACTGGCTCTAAATGCAGTCTCATTTTAACTAGTTTAGTTATAAAGCAACATGTAGATATGGAAAAATGCAGCAGATATGCAAAGATGGAGGGAATACCTGTGAGAATCTCCTTTTTTAACTAGAGTTTGTCCCTTTTGCAAGGTAGTCACTGTGCAAACTTTAATTGCTTCCTGTAATTCTTCAAACTTCATTGTCAAGATAGGTAAATGTAAGCTTTCAGAATTAAAGATTTTAAGGTAATTCTCAATACCTTCAATACCATCAAGTACCTGCAAAAAAAAGGCAAAAAAAGTGCATTTGTTGTCAACTTTTCTATCTAAAATGTGCAAGCATATTCTTTTATATAACTAGATGCTCAATAGACACTTATAGTTGACATTACTTCAGAAATGAAAAGTAATATTTTAAGTTAGGGCTTGATATTGACTTTGCAGGACATGGAAGAACACAGGTATAATGCAACAGAAGTTGGTACACTATAGCTTTGAAATTGGGTCCACCTTTTTGAAACACCCTGCATAATGAATTCCAGTCTTCAGGATCATACTTAAGAATATTAAAGAGTCACAGGTAAGTTATAAAGTGTTCAAGAATGACTATGGATTTGGAAGCATTTTAGAAAGAGCTGACCACTCAGCCCATCTTATTATAAGTATTACTAGTTAGGATATACAACTAGGTAAGCAGCAAATTTAAGAACTTATTTTGAGTTTTGCTAAAAAGCACTGTTACATTTATCAAAGAGCAACATGAGCAGAATGGCAACTGAATGGGAGACTATTTAGAAGAGAACCAGGATGGAGGAGGGAAATCAAATCATGTCTTCTCTGCAACTTTGCTTCGTAAATATCTGAGTGCCTTGTGTGTTCCTCAGTCTGCACCTTCAAGGGTGACAGGCAATGTTACTGGGTTGCATTGCCTGCATTCTCCGTGCTTTTGCTGCTTTGATCAATTAAGGCTGCTACCACAAGCAAAGACTTATTTTCATCATCCTCAATTTCAGTTGCAAGTAGGAAGCCTGAAAACAGCAAGATATTATCTGGATTAACTTTTTCCACAGCAGCCACTGCCGTCACTGGTAGTTCTACACCTTTCCTTTTCTGCTCAGAATAGCAATATCATGCCCCAAACTCAGATTTTAAAGGGCTCAACCAATCCAACATTAAAAAATGCACACAAAGCCAGTCTTCTACTTTTATCTTAGGGTCTTGGACTCTTTTAAAGAATTAGCGTATGTGTATATATTTTATAGCATAAGCATGTTATGGCATAGACAACAGAATATGAGAAAAGCACCACGTCTACCTGCAACCGTAGTTACCAGAGCATAAATTATATTATACAGTTTTAGAAATTTTATCACTTGATCTATCAGCTGATAACACAAAAATACTTTGCAATTTATATATGCAGAAGTTAAAGACGCAGGACAGTTGTAATTTGTGATCTAAATGCTTAACACTAATGACAGGGTGGGGTTTTATTTTTCATTTCAGCATGGAAGAATAGTAGGGAAAACAATAGTTATGCTAGCGAGACCTTACAAGCTGTAATTTAAATGAACACCAACATGCTGAAGATAACACCGGCATAATTCCTATGAGCAGAAATAATACCCTTCTTTCCTGAGCCATTTTGACATTTTCTCTTACTAAAATAAAACCTTAGTAATAAATCCAAATGTGATTCAAAAAGATTCTTAATATTTTTCTCTACATTTCTTTTTTAATGGTTACCTTGACCATTCTTTCTGATTGGGATCCATTATAAGTAATTCTAAAAAAGCAACAAATATCATGCTATGCACTTTTCCCAGTCTGTTTAGTTTTGTGATTACATACATACACTTTAGTTATTTGATTTTGCTTTAGTTTTATTTTAGTTCAGTCTGTCTTCCTCATCTACTTGTCATAGTTTTGAGATCGTTTCAAGGAAGTAAAGGATATAATCCCTCTGTACATCCTCTGTTTCTCTACTATCATCTGGCTCCATATAGTTGTCTTGCTTTCAAAGTCCCGTGCCTGATCAATTGTTTCTCTGTAGTTCTTTATGCTTTACTAATTATCAACATCAAAAGAAAGAAATGGATTTTTCATCAGGCCTTCAACTCAGCAATATGGATCTCCATTTAAGTATTCATTTCTTTTTACCAACACTGAATGTTATCACCACAAAATCATCGACTAGTGACATATATAAACCTGCAAATTCCTTTAACTGAGAAAAAAAAGTGTCTAGAAGGTTAAATAAAATAAGTTTTGCTGGGTCGTGCAGAGGTTAATCTCCACAGCTCCATGCAAAGACTGCTCCACCTCTCAGTTCCTCCTGTATGTTCACTTTAAACCTAGTTACTATCTATACTATCTTGAATGATTTTTAACTTTGCAATGGCACACAGGAGGAAAACCAAACCCCAACAGAATCTAAAGTAGTTAGAAGAAAGTATACATGTCCTGGAGTTCAAAATCAAAAGGTGAATTTTGAAGTAACTTATGCACTGAAGTACAATATAGTCTACAGCTAAATGAAAATGTCAATCTGCAAACATACTTAAAGCTATCCAAGTGAACCTTTTAAAGCTTTTGCCGTACAAAAGCAATCTCACACTATTCCACATATCGTTTCTCAGAAGACAGCTACACAGAGATCCTCCTGCAGAAAGTCAAACTGAATGCAACTATATAGACATAGAAATGGATTGTCATTTAGGAAAGCTTAGCAAAGAATGTACATGATTACAAAAGAGCCAAGGAGGCAAAAGGGCTAAGGAGCTTGCAAACATGCAGAAAAATATCGCATAGTCCAGCCCAATATGCAACAGAATGCAGCCAAATGTACACCAGAACTTAAGAGCACAAACACAATGAAAGTGCTATACTTCTGTGTTTTTATTTTCCTGAATTAATTAAAAAATAAAATGACAATGAGATACACAAAATCTAACAGGAGTTCTCTTTGAGTTAGTTCAAAACAACTAATACTCTAATTTTGCTCATTTGTCCTTTACATGTAAAGAGAGTCCAGAGGTTCAGGTGTACCCTGAGAACAACTGAAAATGTCTCTTTTCTGAACTACAGTATCTATAGTGTTTTGTTCACTCTTACACATGATAGGTGTAATGGCATGCTATGGAGACACACCTGAGCTTGCTTCTGCAGATATCTCCACAAAGCACAGCCCTTAATTCTGAAAAGATGTTGCTTTTGCTCTCAAAGCAATAGACCTATATTCCCGTTGCTCCTTGTCCAAACTAGAAGGGGGTTGATGGTCAGCAACAGTTTCAACACTGTTTCCATCAGCCCATCTCAGATTCCTCATTATAAATGGAATCAAGAAACATCAGACTTATTCAAGCAAAAGATACCTCTCACTTCAAGGATCTGTAAATAATTTTCAACACCAAGCATTGTTTACATGTTGTTTAAAAATACTAAAGGAACATAGTACAGGTTAAAGACAAATGTGATTACAGGCCCACCTGGCACTCAAAACAAAAATTAGTGCAGGTAAACTATTGGGGTGGTTTTTTCAGCACATTTAATAGAGCTACAAAGATTGTTGTTGGAGCTATCCTTGGAAATTATCTGTTTTTAAAGCTTCTATACATTGTCTACAAACAATATGCTTACAGAAAGTATAAAAAGACCATTTGGTCTTTGGACATCTTAAAACACAACCTTTTCTAATGAGTCTTCTAACTAAAAGGTTTTGGAAAATGTTTTCATTATTAATAATACTTGATGTATGTGGCCTTGAAGAACAGGCTTGTTGTAAAACAGAAGCAGAGAGATTTCACATTTTACGTTTGATCTTTAATGTTGAGTTCCTTCTTTTCAGTGAAAAATTTTCCTATGTATCACCTTATTTTCAAAATTATCAGAGACTTAAAACTCAACGGGACACCTTCAGATAGGGGAGTCTAAGCACTTAGTATTTCCAAAAAGCACACAAATCCTTGTTTTCTTGAACTTCAGTGTAACAGCAGTTAGTCAGCACTGCTGGTTAAAGACCTAAAGTTTCAAGAGCTTTGTGCCCCAAATCACAGCAACAAAACTGAGAAGCCATTTTTTAAAAGACAGGTCTCTGATCTCAGAGCACACACCTGGAAAAGGCTTGAGTAAGGTCTCTACTGACATCAAGAACTGATGAGATAGAGGGTTCTTTGCTTAAGCCTTCAGCTCTAACTCAAATTTCCTTTAACAAACTGTTGTGTATTAATATTAGAATGTAATAACGGAAGTTACTTTTATTATATGGTAAACCAAACAAATTACTAAATTACTTCTTGCTTTAACTAAAGAATATAATCCAGTTTGCAGTTATGAAAAATCTAATACAACTGTGGCAAGTTGTTCCAATAGCTCATTTCTTCACTGTTTAAAACATATAGTCTATTACTAGTTGGAATTTGGAAAAGTTTGACACTTGTCTGTGGATTTTGCTGTCTGTTGGATAGAAAAATCATATGCTATTAAAATTTCCCTGCTTGTATAAGTGCTTATAGATTGCCAGTCTGCATTACCTATGAATCTTACATAAATTACAAATATTACAAGCAGAAAAATACCAGCAAATAATCCACAGTACTCCACTGGAAACTCTTCTGTTGATAAAAATCCCTATTTGTTTTCCCATTTTAAGGCTTAAAACAGATGTGGCTCTGAGTCAGCTTGAAGTGGCTTGAGGATTTTGTATTACTCTTACCATCGATACATGAAACAACAGTAATTCAACCTTACAGAAGTCTGCTATGACACTGTTTGCACCTTTATTGACTCTTAGTTGGTCTTTTCATAAAAACCTATTGTTAACCTGACACATATCAACAGATTTGAACTAATGATATTAAGCTCTGTTAATTCTTTATTAATCACCTCTATGTTCAGCTGTTCCCATGAGTTTGCCCAACCATGATTTTAGGTTGAAAACTTTTAAATCAACTGTGCCATCCTCTTCCACCTCAACATCCTAATATTTTGGGGGAAATCGGAAGTTTTCAATATTTTACAGCACTACTTTGACTCTTCACAATATACTTTTAAAAAAATGTATTTAAAATGCATTTGTCATTTTGCATAGAATTTGAGGTGAAAGGTAATACGAAAGGGTAATCAGATTTGTAATTTTCCACTCCAAATAGTTTAGCAAACTGTGTTTGCATATACCACATTTATTAGCTTTCAAGAGCACACTGACAGCTGTATCACTAGGTTATTATTACAGACTTGGCTTCTTACCAACCTTGGCAGCAGTATGAAAAAAGTCATTGGCCTCTTGTAGCAAGGCTTTCCTTTCTTCCATATGGAAACACACTTCTTGTTGCAACAGACAGATTTTCTGATTTGAAAGCTTTAGATGTTCTTTTTCTGTATAGTCCTCCGAAAGCAAGATCTTAAGTGCGTCAGCTTCCAGTTGTTCCACAGTCAAAATCCATTCCTAACAGGAAAAATTCCATTTTAATCAACTCCTCATAGAAAAGTAATATACCTGCATAGTAATAAATACTGGAAAACACATATCACATTTATAGGCCTGAAAGTTGTCACCATTTAAAACAGTATTTCTAGTATGAGGGATTTCTCAGCAAATTATGGGTTTAGTGACAGTGTTCAGCGGTGGCATTCTACAGTCTTGGATGCAGTTTCACCGGCAGAAGTAGCAGTTACTAGTGTGTCTGCTGGGAAAAATGGTCTGGATAACAAAGACAAGAAACTTCTACTGGGTAAGATCACAGTCCCATGACAAACAACCCCTTAAGCCCAACTATTTAACCAAGAGCAAACTAAAATATTGCCTATATAACAGCTGCATTCAGTGAGACAGTTTCTTCTGAGAGCTGTCTGGTAATCAATTAAATGAAACACCTCTCCCTCACAGTGAGGTGTGCTGTCATCCCTGACACTCTCCATTGCACATTTTCCCTGACTTTGTACACAAAACCACAAGTCCATTCAAAGCATGACTCTGCCTTATCTGACCATGAACATTCTTAGAGGCAGTGGCACATTGAATAGATGCTTTAAAAAGATCATACTTCAGAATTTCAAGCCACAGAGTCAGAAACATTACTGACACTTAATAGATCTAGGTACTTTAAAACTTAAGGTGCTTTAAAATGGATTCAGTTAAATCAATACAAGTTTGCATACAGACATTTTGTCTACGCTGCATCACTTGGAAGCATATTTAGCTAATCAGACCTGATTGTCTACTTGACTCCTGTTTCTTTTCTCAACAATTCATACTGAACTGACTTGCTCTTTTAATGTACTGACTCAAATTATACATCAAATTTAGGGATTAAACCTCCATAAACAAAACTTGTTTGCCTACTTCTTTTACCTGTGATAAATGCAAATGGAAAGGAGTTTAACCATAAGAGTCAAGAGAAAAACACAATTTCATCGCTTCCTGTCCTGCAACTACTGCTTTGGTGTTCAGTTTCTTCTTTGTTTTTGCTGTGTTTTATAGAGAAAACTATAAAATAGTAAAACTGTTACACAGTGTACTTTATCCCTGCTGTGCCTGTCAACATTTAAAAATGGTGCCTTATTATGCTGTTTGAAACAAAAGGAGAGATTGATACTATACTGCAATTTCCCGTGCCTTAGGTAGCACATTTCCTCCACTTTTTCTGGTAATTAAGAGAACCACCTTTCTGAAATTCATTTAGCATTTCCTTCCACAGACTTGTATCAAATCTCTGGTAAACAGACAAAAATATTTAAAATTAGGACAGAATTTTTGTCATTAAAACAGTCCAAAGTGTGCATTTGGCACAACAAGATTACAGGGTAGCTTCTTTTATTTTCACCATGCTTAAATAAAGTTAGCCTCCAATTTTTTGTTTCCTTTTGGTGAAATTATTGCAGGTGAAAGATGTTGTTTTGGAAGTTTTCCCAAAAGAAGGAAACTGGTTATTCACAGATCTTTCGCAAACAGCAGCAATTCTATTAATACTTCCCTCACGGTGTCCCACCATGCTGCTTTATCCTCCATTGAAGTACAGAAAGCAGAACTGGACCTGTTTTGCTCTGTGTGGTTCACTGTATTCCTTTTCTGATATTGTCCATTGTTGTGACAACTGGTATGGTAAAAACACTTGTTCAGAGAGATCAGCAACTTATTTTGCATAGACTTCTCCACCAGATGCAGTTCTCTCTCCATTCCTATTGGTGTGGACTAGATCTGGACCAACAACTAACAAGTGAGAGACACCATGCAATTCTCAACATCGCCAAGCTTCAACAGTATGTGGCAATTCCAGTGGAAAGGACGAATTTCTTTGCTGCATTCTAGATTAACTTGAACAATTGAGGAAAAAGATCTAGCATTGCTCACAGGTCGGTGAAAAACACCTCAAAATGGAAAACACATGCACTCAGACCATGCTTGTATGTTCTTGCTTTGAACTTTGGATTGATTTCTGCAGCTTCACAGCACATGAACTAAAGCTGAAACAGGGGGTATTGACATGAGTAACAAAAGTAATTTTAAAATATTAACGAACCCATGGAAATAAGGAATGTGATGCCTGGTGTGATGTCAATACATATTAATAGCAATGCAATAGTCTCAAAATCATGAATAATATAAAAATATTTTAAATCTTTCTCAGAAAACAACTGCCAAGGTATATTAAGTGATGAACCTTCCTGTGTCAATTAGTCTGTGGTACTAACTGCTGCAGGTTACAGAGACGAATATTTTCACAAAATTGAGGAAAAAAGCTGCAAAATTTATATGACAAATGAAACCGAACAAGATTTTAACAGGCAAATTTTCATTAAATAAAACCAATTTAAGAAGATGTTAAAGCCTATTTAGGTATTAAGTAAACTTTTTGAGGAGGAAAAAAATTTTAAAAGACTTTATGCTAGTAAAAGGACTGCTAACGCCTTCATTGAAGTACTAGAAATGTCTCAGATTACAGATTTACTTGATCAGTATGCTATTTCTATGTAATGCAACATATTTTTCATCTTGAAAAAGTGATGAATAGGAAAGAGAAAGCTATTAGAATCCTGCTGGGTTTGTAAGTAATTTTTCCACTGTGGTGAATAGTTTTCACCTTTCTGCCATGGAAAACCTAAGCAGCTGTAAAATCAATAGATCTGCATTGATGCCTAATGTAGTTTTTAGCTCTTATTATAGTATTCCCAAAGGAAAAAAAAAAAAGACAGCATAAAATAACTCAATAGTGTTAAAATATTTCAACCAGATTCTAAGTGGTTTGGTAAGAAAACTAATTCCACATATTTCAACAAATTTAGCTTTGTCGCATTTTGAAAAAGAAAGATGTGTCAGAATCCAAGAACTCAATTGAGAACTGTGTTCTGGTTCTGCTTCAGTACACCTGCACTGTATGCCTACAAAGATGCACACCTGTCTCGCTCATGCAAACCCTTCTTTCCTTCCATTAGAGAACACTTATCAAAAGCATTCTCAGAGATATTTCAAGTTCAGCACTTCCACAAACAAGTACCTGAAGGCCAAATGCTGCCCACTGTATTTCCTTGTATGCTTGTAAAAAATACTGCTGTTTTAGAATATCCTGCAATGAAATTGCACCACCTCCCAAGAAAACACTCAAAAAAATCCCCTTGTATTCCTTGAGGACTTGAACTGACACCTTCAGCTTCCTAGTGAAATAAAAAGAGATTAATCTGGGGCACAATAGAAAGTTTCTTTTTCTTTTCTTTTCTTTTTTTTTTCATTTTATCTATTACTGATAAACTGCTATAGGAAAATCTTTCTTGACTTTTTTTTGTTTGTTTTATTTTTATTTCAAATTAAAATAACAACCACTTCTGAGATCTGGATGCAATAATCTTCAGCCTTTTAAATAAGTGAAACCCTGCACTGTATTATTTAATGCACAATACTCCTTTTATAAAATCCTGTCTCTGTCTCTCTGTCCTAAGTGATATTCAGCAAGAATGAGGATTTTCAGGATAATTACAGTCTGCTGTGCTGTATTTGATCCTTTTTACCTGAAGAATTTATCTTGGGAAAAAAATAGTAAGGAGGTCTCTCCATAGACACAGCTTAATTGGCCTATTTATGAATAAGGTGTGGACCCCTAAAATCAATTGTATCAACACCACAATATCATCATTTTCCATTACTTACAGCTGGAATGACTGGTACCAAATGCATTCCATGGTCAGATTCTAATAAAAATTTCACTTACATTTAAACAAATATGTGTTAATGAGAATTAGTAAACAACACCGCATTTGGGAGCTTTTAACTGGAACTTATAATAATTAACCAAAAAAAAGTCAAAAAAAGTGCAGTTGAATACATGCATCCTCATGTTGTTGTTATATATTATTTGTATAATAATTAAAAGTAATATTTTATGCAAGAATGAAAAATGCATATTTTAATGTAACAGGAAAATAAATTGTTTATAGTTAGCTTAAAAGCAGATACAGAAAACCAAAAAAGTTCTGAATTGTTTCAGTGTATCACAATGTGTATTGTATTTACAGCAGGCAATGCTAATTATAAGAAAATTACTCAACTTGTAGTGAAATAATTTCATATAAGAGGATTTCACTGTAACCATGTTCATAAATCTGTTTGGTACAAGGTGCCCAATAGCAGCTTTTAGGTGATCTTAAAGCAGAGGTTAAACTTTGCCTCATTTATAGTGAGGCAAGCTTCTTCTCCAACCTTTCCCACAAGGTAAAAAAAATAGTTTATTGTAATACTTTATAGTTTAAAATAATCCATGAACATTACAACCTTGTGCAATCTCCGAGGGTATTAAATGTAGTTAGACTCATTTGCTATCCTATTTGATCATTACTTAAATTTGGCTCAATTTTTTATACAATAGCTAGTGACAATTTCTTTTTCAGCTTTCTACTCATAATGAAATGTTTCTACACATAAAAGCCTATAATTTCCCTCAACAGGACACAGAAATGCAGTGGAAAAATCTTTTGTCAGTTTTTTCTGTCCTTCAGCCTTCTACATGTTAAATTTGTAACAATCTGTCAGTCAGGACTAAAATATTTGTTATGCATTTTCCCTGAAGGAAACACAAAGCCTACTATCACCTTGACTTTTCAAGAAATGCTTGTGAATTCCTCTGACCTGTTAAAGACACATTATACTGTATATGCTTATACTTAATGTGTCTCCTTAGCTCACGTCACTGTTCTTGCTTTTCCGCACAGTAGTGGGTCTTTTAAACACTTGCTTTCACTCTTCCATTTGGCAAGGAAGATGAGCTCTTTCCAGGTTCCTTGATCAATCAGGTATTTTTCAAGAGTGTTAAAACTCATGAAGTAAAATCATTCTGGCTTTAAGTAAAAGTCTTGAACAAATACCTACAACTTTATCTTGTTATTAAACAAAATTGGGTGAAAAAAAGCAGTAAATACAATATTCTCGATCCTTATGTTAATGACAACAAATACAGCAATTAATACTATTGACAGTGACATTTAATTTGGTCATTAAGAACCATCCTGAAACCTCATTAGAGCATGTTATTAACTAGCGTGGCTACTCCAGAGCCAACAAGCATGCAGAGTTAGAAAACAGAGAACTACTCTCCATCTTGCTACTAAATCCTTATTAAAAGGAGGACTGATTCCAGCATTGCTCAGTCCTTAAACATGGCAGAAACTAGATAAAATACAAATAATTTAGAATACTGCTTTTCTTCATCTCTAAAGTTATTTGGCCACAAAGTGGTGCTAGCAGTTTGGTTTTACCATGCCATGCACCTCTGATACACATAGAAATGTAACAGCAGGTAGTTAATTGGTGCCAGCAGACATGCCCATTGAAACATGTTTTCCTAAATCTACCTTTTTTCTGCTCTCAAATCTTGGGAGAGGTGGGGTGGGGCAGGAGGAGGGGGGAGAAGGGGGTGGATCATTTTAATATTTGGGAGGGTTAAGGGTTTTTTTCCGGTTATGAATCCTTAGTTTCACCTCTTATCAAGGTGAGGTTCCAGGTAAGATAACAACGTGAGAATGTAACCATTCTCCTTCTCTCAGCCCAGGAACATAAACGGGGTGTTAATTCTGTAAATCCTTCTCAGACGAGCCTCTGAGCAATTTAAGCAAAGATGCCAAGCTCATTTCTAGGTTGTTCTGCATTTCAATGTATTTGAACCATACAGGTAAAACACTGCTCTGTGCAGTGATGACACCTCATATTAAACTCCTAACAAATATTTACTGGAATACACATTTGATTGCTATACTTTATCTAAATTTTAAAATCAAGATGCCAGGTTGCTCCTTTATTCTAGTCTCAACGTCTGCAGTTGAGTGCTGTAAAAACTAATGCACAAAGCCACATAACTCAGCTTTCTGAAATACATTTTCAGTATGTAGTTTAACGTGTCCACTCTTTCTGCAAATCATAAGAATAACAAACATGTTCAGTAGCATCCACTTCAAGAATTTCATTTCCCTTTGCTAGAACATGCTGCTAGTAAGAACAGCAGAAAGCTAAAGGTAATATTTTCTATATCATAACTCATAACAAAAATTAATGCTAAACACTTTAAAATGACCCTAAGGAAAAAAAAAAAGCAAATCAGTCAGATGATATGAATTATATATTTCATAATGTATGGGAGAAGAATTGTTAGGTGAAACTGTAATAATCAGTGTTTTCATTTTAAGTTAGTTTCTGGATGCTCAACCATGAGATGAATTGATTGTTATACAAAATGAAAATGCAGATTTTTCTCCTTCCCTCAACTTACAGTATCATTTCTAATTCAGACCACAAATTACAAGAATAGCCTTCCAATAAGAAATCTGAGGAAGGTTAATGATCATTTGGTTAGTTCTAAAATTCAGCAATACTTTAAGACACCTCAAATAGTTTTGTGGGTCCCTGTTTCTCAGGAAACACTTCACAGTTTACTCATTTACTGTTTATCTCCTGCTTTTCTTGTGCCAAAGGTCTGATCAGGCTTTGCAGCAGAATTTGGCTTTTCATACTCATTTTCCCTAGATGAAGAAAAAGTGTTTTCTGATGTGCTGCTTAGAGAAGCATAATACATACTATGGTATTCTGCTTACATGACAATCCTGAAGCCGTTAACTGTAAATTATGCAAATGGACAAACCTGTGACATTTACTACAAAGCTTACAAAGAAACAGAACTGCGAACAATCATAAACCTGTTAGGTGCTATTAATACAATAACCTTTTAAAAGGTATTTTTTCTATTGGAATAGTTTTAGGATGAAAAAAAGCCTACTTGGTCATCTGGGTTATCCAAATACAATTGCTTGAAAATGATACAGTGAGGAATGATCCTGACCCAGCAACAGCACTTACCTGGTGACAGCATGTTTGAAGTATCTAAAAAAGTTCTAAATATACACAATTAACTTTTTAATATATCAACATTTTCTTTAATCCCATCTTGCTTTTATGAGTGATGGTAACTGAATTATTCTCTGGAAAAAATGGTATTCACAATTAAAATAATATTTTCAATTACTTTTATTCCCAAGAAATAAGTGGGCAAATACCACTTACAAATGTGTACACGGTTCAGTGACAATCTATTATGGTAAAAGTGGTTGGCTTTTTATCCTTTATGAACATTAAAACTTGGTAATATACTAATAAAATTTATTTATTTTTTGGAACATGGTTTAATATATAAACTACCTATCTGGAACTTGACCACTAAACTGAATAAACATCTGAACAACATCAAGGATTACTCTTCTTTTACCGTACCAACAGCTTTTAAATTTTTAAATGAGAAAAACACTGAGAAACATGAAGGCTTGCATTAAAAGAAGTAAAATGAAGAAAAAAAACATTTAGATGTATGGAAAGATACGTCTTATGTATTACTAAATTTCTGAGATCATGTTTTGCTACTCATTCTTAAAGTTGCTTCACCAATGAATAATCATATTTCTTACTTTCACTTTGACTTCCATTTCTTCAAGCTCTTGAAGTAACCCTTCATTTTCCAATAGGGATGAGCCTAAGTTTTGCTTGTGAAAATAATCTCTGATGTTTTTCTTGTACCAAGAAGTTACCTAAATAAATAACAAAAAAATAACTCAGTCAGTGAAAAAATTTTAGAAGCAACTGTCCATTTTTTAAAATAGGTACAAGACAGTTTCATCTACAAAAGAAGCCCTAATTTTTATTCCTTTAATTTTTCATACCTAACGTTCATGCTTTTTTCCAAGCATTTACGTTTGTATTATTTAAATGTTAATAAATGCAGAAGGAAGGATTGTGGTCAAAACAAACACACATTGGAATATAGCTAACAAAATAGACAAAAATGTATTCATCAAGTATGACCAAATTACAAATTAACACAGTAAAAGAAAAATCAAATTATAGTCACAGACAGAATAAAACTATGTTTTATAACATGATCAAGATATTGCATTTTTCCCCTAGAATCACGCTACCTTAACTCCCTTTGAGTACAGCAAGAGATTATAAATCTGAGAACTTTTGGAAGAATACAACAACAAAAAAAAAACCCCAAAACACCACCACCACCACCACACAAACTAAACAGGCCTTGTGACCTCATAGAACCTCTCCATCCCTGGCTTGAAAAGCCCACTTAAGCAGTTAAGCTATTGAGATATCATGTGGAAGAATATTCAGTAGCTTAAAAAGAAATTATTATATCTTACTAGACTTACTTCAGCAAGTATATGTAGCAAACATATGCAGTGTACAAGTATATCTTCTAAATGGCACAGAATGACTTGCATTTATTTCTGATTCATTCATAGTCGGTACCTCTCACTTCTTTGTAAACAACACATGGCAAGGATTCCCAAGTGAAGCTTTGCATTTTAAAATAGTAGTCAGAATGAGTTATTAGTATCCAGGAGACTTCCCTCAATCTTTTCATTCTGGAAAATCACCACTATAATCAAATCATATATGGCATCCTAAGAATTACTTTGTACTCTAGGTACTACAGATGTTAGTAGCACACTACAGATTCTATTTTTTTAATCTGCTCACGTAGAAGTTCTTTTTAATACATTTAAACAATTGTAAAAATGAAAGAACTTTTAAAATGCATTGGAAACATTTTCAGTTACAAATAAAAAAATGAGTACGTTATCTCAGGAGTTCAACAGAAAGTAAACAAATTATTTTACTACTGAGCCTTCATTTCTTGAGCATATCCTCCAAACATGTACTTACTGATTGATACATTTTTCCTGGAAGCACATTTTCATACAACATTTACTGTGTGTCTACCAAAACACACACAAAAAAAAAGTGCTAAAAGGGAAAGAAAAATTTCTCTGTAAACTAGGAATGTTCTCTGCATCATGTATCTGCTTAGCGAGACAAACCAGTATTTCTGTAACGCTAGGCAGAGGAAAGAGTAATTCTTTAACCCTATTATAGTAAAGTGTTCACCCCTTTGCCACTTGGCAATATTTCTTCCATTACAGTGAGTTTAATCAGTTGGCTTCCACTACAGCTCATACCTCTGAGTGATTTCAGTTCTCCCAGCTTAGCTTTCCAGCAAGAGCTGAGAATATGTAACTGCTTTTTAAGAAAGAAATCCACAGAACCTTACTTTGAGTGATTTTGGTGGAGAGACGGGAAAGGAAAGAAGGTTAATATATCTGTTTGAAAAAGGTAGTAGTTTTCCTTGGCTAGTTAAAATCTAAAATAATTCATGTTCTTCAAAAATTAGATTTTATCATTCATTTACAATTAGATGGGTCTTTGAGCAAGTGGAAGGTGTCCCTGTCCATGGCAGGAGGGCTTGGAACTAAATGATCTTTAATGTTCCTTCCAACCCAAACCATTCTATGATCACGGATGAAACAGACTCAACTTGGTGAAAATGAAATTAATTTACTGCCAATTATAGATTTGGTAAGAAACAAAGATAAAAACTGAAACATCTTCCTCCTACCCAGCCCTTCAGGCTCTATTTCACTCCTTCGTTCCTAACTAGAGCTCATACACAAATACGTTGTCCTGGGCTCTACCCAGCTTCTTGAACAATCTGACATTCATGTGAGACTATAGAGAGAAGGGGCAAATATAGCACAGAACAGAAATTAAGAAGTAATACACTTTTCTTTCTATAAATTATTCCCATTAGGAAAAAGTTTGGGTTTTAACTCCCTTTCTTCCCATATGTATCAAAACACAAATTAGATCTGACCTAATCTCAGGCAGTTTGAACTTGAGCAGCCTGCTCTATGTACTTTGACATACCTACTCTGAACTGCAGGATGAGCTATTCTCCAATAATATCTCCAGTGCATTCACAATAAGCTGACTTCATTGAATACCAGACAGGTTTTTTTCATCACAATAATCACTGTATTTTAGTGGCTGATGCTTTACTTACTATCTTAAATCTCAAATAATGTTTTTATCATCAGTACGTGAAGGCATCACCATGACAATACAGATCTGTCTTGGTTCATCTTGGGTACATATCAGTCTCTTCATAACAATACTACCTAAGCCCTTCTCTAATACTTAATGCAAAAGACCCCACATATATATATCCCTTACTCTTCAACAGCAAGCTATTTCTGAAATGTTTCCATTTTGAATGTTCCTCCATGTTTATATACTATAGAATAACACTGGCATGATCGGGTAATCGTAGTAACATCTACTACCTTTTAATGTAGAGCAGGGATAATTTTTCTAAATTAAATCGGACCTATTTCCAATACAGTGAGTTAGTCTGGTACTTAAAGTTCAGTTGTAGCTGTTTTAAATTTGTTAGAATAGATTATATTGAAACAACATTTAATTTTGAGGATCTTTCTTTCATGGTATAGCTATGGGGTTATACTGAAAAAAAATCAAAACCAGTGACAGCAGCAATAACACACATCTCTAAGCAAGTACTAGATAGTTTCTAATGATTAGCACAGAAACGGATACGGCCTCCTGTATTGTAGTTCTTCTTATTCTTCTTCTTATTGACAGCTATTATTTTATAACTACATAATAAGATTATGACACTTGCATAAGATTATTTTTATTTGGGTTTGTGGGGTTTTCTTGGGTTTGTTTTTGTTTCTGTCTTATTAATGAGTAATTATTTCTCTGTTTCTGGCAGCTACTGATACTGAGTGCTCCTCAAATAAGGCTGTCAGTTTGCTTGTATACCGCAACAATTTTGTTCTTTACACAAAATTACAAAGACTTGTGCTTAATGAATAAGGTGATTCTCATCTTAAGCTCACAGACAAAGTTAGTGCCTACAGAACAGACTACTGCTAACAGTTTCTATCTAACATTTTCCTCTGGTACAGGGGGCAACTTTATTTTGGAGGCAAAGAAGGAAACTTACAGAGGTATCACAATCAGGACTGTACTGTCAGAGGCCCATACAAAATTTTAGCTTATTTACAACACACTGAAAATAATTCAGCTTCAGTCTCATTATAGACTTTGGCAGTAAAATTTGCATAAATTCCTCCTCAGCATACTTAGTATCCAAAGAGGTGGAGCAGGACTCTCCTCATGACTTTTTACAAGTTGGCGAAGTTATGTAGTGTTTCTCAAAGAAAATGAGCGATCTTTCATTGCAGAAGTTTCTCTAATAATGCGGAGCACAAAGAGAGAAAAGCTATCTGATCCGAATGCTGTGAGATGAGGCATGAAAAGGAAAAAGAGCAGTGGGACTGAAAGAAGAAGAGCAAGTAAGACTTAAATGTACCTAAGCCCTGAATGGAAGGTACAAAAACAAGTTGTATTTGAGAAACTCTGTAAAAGATGCGAGCTAAGCTGGGAGGAGGAAGAGACAGAAATAGGTTGCAGGTGTGGAAAACCTGCGATCACTATGCTGCCCCAATGAATTTTGATTTGACTCCAAGAACAAAACACTTCTCTGCTTTCAAACACCCCAACTGGCTAACTATGCTATATCTTCTCCTCAATTGATCAGCCCAGCACCAGCCCATCACAGTTGTAATTGCTGTTACCAGCTACTGTTATCACTCATGGCTAGAGGTTGGTTTGTGCTGGGAATTCAATTTGAAGGGAATCTAGTTTAGTTTGAAGTACTACATTTGATAACTTAGAGGAGGGGTCCACATAATGGAAATAGTAATTTTGAAGGAATTAAAGTTATATTAAAATAAATTATGAGGATGTTATAGTTACAAAGTCAAATATTCAAAAGGTAGGTTCTCATCAAAGGAAGTGGCCCAGAGATATTGCACTATTTAATATATTTAAGCTCCTTTTCTCTGATAGTCTCTACTGTAAAACAGTTGCTAGATGTTTCTTTTTCCTGTGACTTCCCTTAATGTTATATGTCTTACCTGGTTCTCTTGTTGGTGCCACAAACAAATTTGCAGAACTTGCTCCAGTCCTTGGCGCTGATGTTTAAGAAATCTGTCCAGTTGCCGTCTCCTGTCCTGTAGCATTTCAAGGAGATTGTCAATTTTCAAGCAGCTGCTGTGGGCTCCCTGAATCAGCTGCGGATTTGCATTTGGCCCCTCACATTTGAATTCTTCTATGAATTCAGTTAGCTCTTGGCTTTTGTTTAAAAGTGCAAGTGACTTTTCCAAAAGCTCTGTAAGAATAAAATGTCACAGGAAATAGTAATTTGTAATTCTAGTAGCATGTTTCAAATATTACTCAAGTATTTTTAAAGCTATATATCTATTTGCATACACAAGTGTAATGTATTTTCCTGCATTGCATGAGCAGGTTATAAATACTCTAGAAGGTATGTATCGTAAGATATTTCAGTTTGGACAGCTGTTATATAAATGTACAAAGGTGTAACAGTGTATACACATACATATATGGACCTATAATATTATATACATAATATCTGTACATATATAACGGTGTACTGAGAGCCATTGAGACAAAACCCAGAAGTGATTTTGTTTTCTCAAAACTGAGTTCTTTTTGTTGGTTTCCCAATCCCCAGGGAAGCTGAAGTGAAATTTCCTACCCTGCTTTCTGTGTGGGTCAGTAAACTCTGTAGTTTTTCATTAACGATGCAAGTTTAGGTCCTTATGCCCCTCACAGAAGTTGAAAGAAAAAGTTCTTCTGTCCAGGGCTTGTTATAACCTTATGACTAAATAATTAATGAATATCAGGAACCCTTATCTTCATTCCATACCTCTACCTAGGTACATTCAGGGTTAAAATCAGTGGACTAGTACACTTCAATGAGTTACTAGTCACGCATCTTTGTTCCACCTCCTTAAAGACACATAGCACAAAATCTATTGAACCGACAATAACCAGTATTTATAGGTCTATCAAATGAAAAAATAAAAATTACATGTATGGAAAGAGGAAGAAGAGGAGCCATGCCAGAATAAGAGGCAAGGTAGGCATGAAGAAAAGTCTAAGGAAGGAATGTTTCCAAGGAGCTGCTAGTGAAGCAACAAATGACAAGCAGCAAGCAGTTGAAACGTTCATCTTCCCAGCTGAATATCTGTACTGGTAACTCAAGCCAAAGCACCCTAAATCACTGCCTTTCATATGGAGCACCTAGGGAAGATGCAGAAGGGAAATGCCTCCACTTCTCCAGCTACCAAGAGCTAAGAAGAGAGTTTAGTTTCCACAGGCTTATTGCAACAAGTCTGTCCATTTTGCTTCTTGCCTTCCAGAAAGGTGATATTAATCAGAATGACAAACATTTGTGATAAAGTACTCATCACATACTGGTAGAGCCAATATTTCTTAAAGGTTGTATTTGCAGTCACCTTACTTTGAAGTGGGTTGATAGTATCCTTCTTGCAGAAAAAAAATCCAAACACTGTTTTTTTAAACATATAGTTCCATATCAGTTTTCCAAATTTGTTGTGGTTGAGATAGATTGGGAAGCCAATCAATTGCAACCACTTTCCTCCATCTGAGGAAAGGCTTATCCCTGTCAAAGCAGTCTTTCTCTGGCAAGCCACTTCATCTGCTTCTTACAGTTATAGACCCTCTTTTCAGCAATAAATTACTGACAAATACTTCAGGTTAAAATTGCTATACAGTGGGCACTTGAAGATCGAATTGGAAGCGCCAAAACCTATATTAGAGTTACCCAAGTACAATTCTCTATTTAGTCTCCTGAGAAAAATACCTGGCATTCAAGGTAGTAAAAAATAGTTAAGCTGGTACTCCACTAGCTGCTCTGCAGCAACAAAGATGGAAACATGAGAGAGCTAGCTCAAAACCAGAAGTTACATATCTTTCAGGAAGACTAATACAGAGTTATTTCACCAATATTTTTTCCAAAGAGAATATTTTCATATTTGTTCTAAGTTTTATTTGTTTGTTTGTTTTAAATACACACAGGAAGAGTAAAATCATCATTCAAAGAGTCAGTGCACAATCACACATCATCAGGAGTGGGATACTGTTTGTACCTTTTGTATGATGCTCTTGTTGCAGAAGGAGTTCTCTCAAAGAGTCAATATTGTCAAACTCTTGGGCATTTTTCAGAAAATCTTCAACTTGATCAATTTTAACAGCAAACTGCATTAAGAAAACAAAGGGTGGGAAGAAGTACAGTATAATTTTCTTTTGCAAAACTCTATATCTACGTTATAGGGAAGGTTCATGAGAATTTGTAAATTCTTGGGGAAAGTGACTGCTAGATACAGATTCTTTGTGGCCTCTATGCACCTTCTATTTCTTTGAGGTTCTCATTGACTGAGGGAATCCAAATTTCAGTAGACTTACTCTGTAAATACAGTTTGTCACTTTATGAATCATCTTTCCTACATAGCCTTTGGACCTACTGAAAATAAATTCTTATGGAAGAATCTGATAATTTCAAAGCCTTTGGTAAAATAATTTAACATGAACGAAGCTTTAGGTTTCCTTCCCATAACTTCTTCCTACTGTTAAAGTATAGCCAGAAAACAAAACAAACCAAACATGTAAGGGCAACATCAGACACAGATACCATCTTCAAAGCAATCTTCCAAAGGCAGAATGAGTAGGAAATTTAAGATAACTAAAATTATGGTAAACACAGTAAATAATTATAGTAGGGAAACAGCATCTCTGTAAAGAAGACTGAGGTTAGGCTACTCCTTTACAGCTCATTTTTCCATGGGTTCCATATTTTAAATATTGAAGCATGCTGTGTTTCAGGGAGATCTGGAGCAGATTTCACAATCTGCTGAGATTCATAAAACCAAGATTGGAATTCTTAATTTGGCTTCCAGCTTTGCAGGTGCAACTCCAAGTGTGAGTAACTCAGAGCTGAGACACATATTGCATTTCTTCTTCTCTTCTGTATATAATGGGTGTGAACAGTGATGTGCTCTGGCTGCTGCATTTTGTTTTAATGATATAAGCCTGTTGCAGGGGCAATTCAGCTCGTCCCTTAGGGATTTAGTCTGCACTAGGTCAAACTTTGATAGTACAGAATTTATCATGGTGATACTTATGCAAACTCTCTACTAATTTCTTTGTATACTATACATCACCGGGACACAGTAACTAGTAGGTTGTTTCTCTTGGAGTTCTTAGGACAGTTAGCAGTAGAATGGTTGCTTCTGTAATTTATAGTGGCAGTGGGCTATTGCAGAAACAAAATTATCAGGGAGAATTATTGAAGCCTTCAAAGCTCTGGGGATGCAGAGACAACTGAATGTGAGGCTATACAGAGTGAGCACACACCTGCAGGGCATGGAACCCCCCTCTGCTTGAGCTCCCTGTTTATCAGTGAATTAGGATAAGAGATACAGATAAATGGGTAAACAGAGAAAGACAACACTCTGAAATCTGTCTCTGGGCTCACACAACTGAGCTTTTGTGCCCATCTGCACAGAGAAGTCTCAGGTAAAGGACTGGCAAGTTAGACTAATATTTAGTTTGCATAATTACAATAGCTGTATAGATATTTCAATGTAAAACCTTCAGTGGCCCATCTTTAGTAAGCATTAGTGAAGGCATCTGAGAAGGTAGCTTTTTCACCACCAAATAATTTGAATCATAAGGAATGAAAGATATTCTGCAGAATGTCCATAGTCACTGAATTACATATCTTACGTTTTGGTCCAGTTCCATTTTTCACTGTCATTTTCTGTCAAGTACAAATTTTGGAGACATCATGACTAAGGTATTTCTTAAAGTCTACACTGGTTTTTTGTTCGGTTCCATCCTGAACTATCCAGAAGGCACAAAAGGAAGAATGCATCTAGAGATTTTTATTTTCTTAATTGCTTCAACCTTTAAGAATGCAATGAACATGTATAACAGAGTAAAATTACAGTGGACAGAGTACCTGTAAGATGTGGGAGGTTTCAGATTAATACTCATTGGAATTGAATACAGACCTCCAAAGCACTTTCAAAGAACACTGAAGTAAGTTCCAGAAGTGCCTGTCGCTTCTCTAACATAATTATGAGGCCATCCCATGCATCCCCAAGGGTCTCTGCCATGGCATCATAAACCTGACTCTTTTCTTTGTTCTCCTCTGCAGCCTTGTCTGCTTCATGCAGCAGGTCCCATACCTGATCTTCCAAAGCCTGAGAAGGAAAAAAAAAAAAAAAAAGAAAAGAAGAAATCTGTAAGCAGAAACCAAAACACTGTTCTGATACTGATATCAGGCTGCTTTTTCAGTGGGTCTAGTAAACAAGTCTCCTGCTCCTGCTTTATTTCCATCTCCTAGTGACAGGAGCAGAGCTGTTCCTGCATGTTTCATAGCAAGCTTCTGAATTTCATCTGCACTTAAGAGGCAACATTTTTATGAAATTTCATTTAAAAACAAGTGTTAAGAGAATTTATCATTCTATCTGTAATATTTAGATTCAAATCAGTTTATATCTCCTTAAACACAGATCTTCCTGGAAGTGGTAGAAATGCAGATATTTTGGATCTTCTTTCACATGCCATCATATTGCATTCCTTCCCATTACAAGCTTTATTATATTACTTACCCATAAGCCTCCAATGACTTCCAAGCAAACCAGACAAGAGTAGGTTGAACATATGCATGTATTCTCTAGAAAAACCACAAAATTTATGCAGTGTTTCAAGTTCAGCTCTCTGTATTGCCCAAGCTCGCCAGCAAATAGTAGTACTCTATTGTCAAGAAAATCATTCTACTGTGTTTCATTCCCTTTACTAATCTCACCATGGGAAAGAAAACTGCTGGGCCATTTCCAGCTTATTTTAAAAATCTTCAGTGTGCCAGAAAAATTGATTAGCATTTGTTCTATACTCTTTTTTTTTTTTCCCTCTCAGGTTTTCTCTTGAGCATGAATTAATAAAGTGTCAGTTTCTGCTGTTATTACAGGTGTTATCACATGAATGTGTAATGGGAAAATAAAACTATATTAGGCAAATTAAAATCTATGGTAACTCATACTCACGACACAGACTCTAATAAAGGCTAAAGAATTTGAAAACTTCAAATTCTCCTGACAGATCCAACTGAAAAGAGGAAATTGCGGAAAGCTTTATTGTTCTAGACACAGAACTATGACCTCCAGTACTCCCTAGACCTTGTATACTACACAAAGATGTTGGCTTGAACTAAAGAGGCTCATCAGTTGTCTCTAAAAACAGTACTGTTAGAACAACATAATAAACTATGGAGTTCTTGGTTTTTTCTTTGAAAAAAATTAGAATTAAATTATTTTAACTTTCTAGACAGCCAACTATGAAGACAAACAGTGGTAAAATTAACAGGCATAAGAGCAGCTCCAATAAATCCATCTTTTTCTACAGTATATAGGAAAGTCATTATCAGCAACATGAATGCAGGCTTATTGTTTGGTGTCAAACACATCAAAAAGGGCATCTGATGAAAAGCCAGTGCTCTAGAGAACAATACACGCTGCTTTTTATTTTCTGAATACCAGCAATGGGAATTGTTGCTTTCTAATCCCTCTATAAAACCAATTATTTTTGTTCTGTTGAATCCCCACCCCGACTGCCTCAGAATATAAGAAAAGCTCAAATCTCCCGAATGCTACCTGTTCTGTATTTAAGTAGAAATCTAATTAACATTTCTTTAAAATGATGCTTTGACTTTAAATGAGGACATTTGCATGCTGCAGATACTGTCACTCTGATGTAATAATTGATAGCAACTGTTTTATATCTCCACTATGCCACAATGAGACAAAAATCAGATTGGGAAAAACAGTTGGCCATGGGAATCTTATCCAAAGTACTCCAATCAACTTTATTCAAGAACTGACAAGGCACCTAAGGGTTGCTGCAGGTGTTTTTCTAGTCTTACATGCAGCAGTCAGAATCCTTATTATTAGAAATAAAAAAAGAGTAGCACTGACTCATGATAATTTTTAAACTGCAGGGGTTATATGGTTATACAATTAATAAAATTTAAAACCCATCTTCATCAAAACAATGATAATGATAAGTTAATGAAAAGAGCGCTTGAAAATTTTAAATGAAAATCCATCTTTCACTGCAATCTTTAACACAGTTCTTTCAACTCTTTCTTGGTTTTTTTCCTATTGGTTTGCATCATTATTTTGCAATTATTTTTATACTATCAAAGCTATAAAAATTATGCTGTCCACGTAATACTGGATTTTCCTAAATATACGCACAATCTCTTCAGAGCCAACAAAGCCTTGGTTCTTTGTCCAACATCAAAAAAATAACTAACTGCCAGGGGCTACTTGTGCTGGATTAATCCTGGCTTACAGATGTAAAGGAAGTTTGTTGTTTCCCAGCACCTAGAAGAAAAGATCTTGTGAAAGTCTCACAGAAGCTTTAAAGCCAAAGTGTAGAATAAAAGAAATACTGTGACAGAAAATGAATGAATGAAATACACAAGGTAAGGTAAGGTCTTGAAATATCTCATGATCAATGCAACACTAGCAGGAAAAAGGGAGTTACTCCATCTGGACGGCCACTTTACCCATCTTTTCAGGCCCCATCCTCAAGTTTCCACTTGCTGGTTAATTTCAGACACACAGGATTTTCAGTATGAAAACAGACCAAGCCCAAAGGCAAACGTGCATTTATAGTGCCATCACATTTCTATTGCTTTATATAACACTAGTAAAACTAGTAGACTCGTGCTATTTCATTCTCATCTCCCTAATTACACCACTAAATCTGTTTCTAAGCTTTTGCACAGAAATACTAATGAACAATTTATTTGAAGCCATTTGCCAGTAGGTAAATGAGCACACAGAACTATAATATGCTGCTCTTCAAACAGTCTATGCATTCAATAAATGTATTTTAGCCTTCCAATTTATTTCTAATGCCAGCTGTTCCTGTTATCACTCATTACACTTCACAGACAACATAAAGGCAGGATATGACATTTACATTCCTCCAGACAAACCTAGATATTGATTCTCAAAATCTATTTTGAAAACACAGCCAGACTGCTTGCAAGATGATTTTTAAATGCTACCACAATAAAAGCACAGTATAAAACAATGGCTTTGTTACCATGAAGACACAGTCAAGGATAATTTGACTAGCTTTTTAGACACATAAGAGGAATTTATTACTAATTTTCCACACTGCACTGCTTTGTTCTCTGTCCAAATTCATCAAAATAATCAATATTTTCTAACGACATGTGATAACATAACATGAAATGGCTAGAGCTCTGCTTGTCTACAGAACACAGAAAGATGTTTCACTCTTTCCTAACAGCTCAGCTTCCTCAAAGTGATAGCACTCAAGACCCAAATTCAATGCTAACACTCTTTTACACTTAGAAAAATAATATTCTAGAAGAATCATTAATCAGGAAATAAGATATGAACTTTTAAAGCTGTAACAATGGAAAATAAATAAGGTTTATGGATTTCATTCATTTTTTGATAGTTTAACTATTGATAAATGAAGGCATATTAAGAGACTGTGAAAGAGAAAACAAAATAATGAACAAAGGTTTCATGTGCAGTCCTTCTCCATTCTTGTCATTTATCACCCAATCCTAGGAAACAGCTGTTGTGGCCTAAAGCTTATTTTAAAACAGTCCTAAGATTTAGGGATATGTCCAACAACAAATTACCTCCAATGTGGGGTTTTGATTCTTTGATTTTGATTCAACTTGTACAATCTTTTTGTACGAAGTGCAAGTTCATGTCAGAATTCAAGTACTAAACGTCAAGTCACTTCTATGCAGCGTTAAAATTTTCATCATTTGGATTGTTCTAAAATTTGATGAGAAGACTGTAAACTGGTGAGGATACTTGCTTCTCTGGGCAGCTACCTACCGTCAACAGATAAGGCATAAACCGAACTCACAGTTTTAGCAACCGATACCATGGGTGAGATTCTGTCAGGTCACTTTTCAGCCACTTCAGAGGATTGCAAAGAGTCCCCAAAAGCCCCAGCTTATTTCCAGCTTGCAAAGTGTGGCTCTAGTGAAGAGGGAAACCTTGAGAGTGTTTCTCTTCTTCAAGCAGTCCTTTGCCAGATGACAACAAAAACATAAAGCAGCGTGGAGCATACAGACCACTGGGCCTCAGAGACAGTTATTACTGAAAAAGCCATTTGTCCTGTTTCTTTGCTCCCTCTGTGTTTTGTTCAAGATCACTTCAGCAGATGTTCCAGCCCAGGGCTGAGATAACCCAAAGACAGCATTCATGTTATAACACACAGTTTACCCTCTTACTTAGAGGTAAGCATTTTTAGTTGTAGTCTATAGGCTACAAAGTTGCTTTCAAACATGCTGAGATATTTGTATATCTCTGCTGATACAGAATTCTCTCATTTCAACAACATTATCTATAAAATGTTATGTAGCTAAGATTGGCTCTAGGGAAAAGAATAAACTTTCTACTGCAAGGAGCATACCAAGCCAGGAACTATTCACAATATTTCTAAATCTTGGTAAATCTTACATAGAGCTGCAAAAAAGTTACATTAAGTATGTGCACCAGAACTTCACATTTCATTTCAGCATTATCTTCAACAGGAAAGGCACTGAATTTTTGGATTTTAAACTCAAGTCAGTTTATGCAGCAATAAAAAAAGATAAAACCCAAAATATCTTATAGCCTGATCAAGTCTGAAAAGTCAAGTCAAACTTTCTACATAGTCAAATTTTCTAGAAGTGCTTAGAATACAGGAAAATCTTGTCAGGGATACACGGCAAATGGCATTTATATGTGCGTTGTAAACATCTGTTCACTTTTACCCCTGGCTGTACATAATCACATCTGAGAAAAGGAAAGAAGAAACTGGAGCCAGACAGGAGAACCTGGGACAGAAGAAATGCATTTCTGCACCAGCAGCACCTGGTGATAGTGCAAGAGCTTCCCCTCCAATTATTTCATGAAAAAAATGGATCAAAGTGATGAGTTAACAATATGTTGAATACCACTGCTCATAAAGATTTACTGCTGATTGTCTTTGAACTTCTTTAAGTTAATATAGATCACAAAGATCTCATTGTATTGTAATAAATTGAAATTAACACCTCTCTTCACCTCGAAAGCTTATGAAAAAAATTACCAGGTGGAAAAGCTGTGAGATACTTGACAAAATTGTACAACAACAATTCATAAACTGTTTGACACCCATGGTACTGTGCGAGAATCATACTTTTATGCAAGAGTATATATTGCAAGAACTGTATTTACTGCAACAACAACAATAACCCCAACACTAAATTTACCATAATGTAGCCATCTCTAGTTTAATCAAGTCCTCTCCTGTTTCTTAATCTTGTCTCCTGTCCTCGCCAGTTCGAGCATGCTTATCCACAGTGCTGCCAGTTAGCAACAGCATTGTTTCAGAGAAAACAGTGCAGTAATGGGTAAGTCTACACTACCGTATCTGTTTTGAGTGCAGCTGGTGGACACACAACTAAGGTAAAATCTAAATCGCTCATTCAGTGCAGCGTCAGTAGCCTGGAACTCAGTGCAAGTGCAATATTTACTTTTCAAGTTGTTTTTACTGCCTTCGCTGAGGTTGCATCTTCACTAAAAGCTGAGGTGAAGCATTTCTGTCATCTGCACGGTAAATCTCTCAGTGCAGCGCAGCTCAAAAAAAGATCTGAGAACATTCCCGTTGCAGATTACCACTTCTTGCCACAGGATGCTTGGAACTTAACTGAGCATTATTTGGCTTTGGGCACAAGAAACGCACCAGCTGCAAATGAACCAGCCCTGTTCTTGATGGACATAGAACGTTTCCTTTGAAGGTTTCTAAAGGTATTCATCTAAAGTCTGGCAGGCAATTTTAGTGCAAGTGCTGGGTAACTGTGCTTCATACTGCTGCTGCTACACTGCTAGCTATGTCTGAGTTGGTTGATTTACAGTGAGTTCACAGATGTCCACACAAAGTGTAAGCATAAGACAACCTGCAGTCAAAACTCAGAATATAACATACAAAACAGAAACAACACAGGTTTCCAATAATCCAATTACTACATCACCCATATGCAGCAAAGTGTCCAGAAGTTTTTCATTACCATACACAATACTGTTCGACTTCTTCAGACACCTTCCAATTGCTCCCTTACCTTATCAGTTCTGGTTGAATTGTTTCATAGTTCCACCTTCATTCACTTATATACAGAAGAAATCATTAAGTACTGAATCCAGTTAGAGTTTGGCATTGTCTTGAGCTTGCCAAACTGTTCATTGCTCATGACCACTTACATGTAAATATACAAGAATATCTACAGTTACTGGTATAGTTAAAGTAGTATAATTGTAGCATATACAGCTAGAATTATTAGTATACTTATTTGACCTAATCTTCTCTATTTAAGTGTAATTGGGTTTCCTTATTTATCCTTTCAGTGCAATTTGAATTTCAATTCATAAACTTCAATTTCTAAAATTCAATTTAGCTAAGAAAATATTAAAAATATATATAGTGCAGGAAATAGAGTTATACTGCAGTTCTTACCAAATTCATGCTCATTCCACCGCTGATGAGATGTTTTTCAGGCAGTATATATTATTCATAGAAGAGAAAAAACCCTGATTTCTTGGCTAAAAGGCCAAGGAACTCCCTTACTTTAACCTTTGTACAGCACATTTAAGAAATATTTAAACCCTGTCAAAGCAAATAAACCCGTGGGGAAAAAATAAACAATGCATTTTTAAGGTATATTTCTGTTACTCTATAATTTTATGCAATCGTTATAGGCTTTGGTTTCCTTTCTGCTATATGAAAAACCTGTCTTTCAGTAAAACTGCTAATGTTCAATTCACTCATACTTTTATGCAGAGTTTAACTTAAATGGCTTTTTAAAAATACCTAGCAGTTTCTCCAAAACCAATAAAATTTTCCTGTAAAATAAAAAAGGTGTGCAGTGAGTGGCATTTTACCCTTCCTGGCCAACGAAATCACATTGATCATATCTGCTTTTCTTGATACAGCAAAACTTTACACTAGATCTGACTTTTCATAGTTTCAAAAAAGTACCAGGTACTGGGTGAAAGGGCAGAATAAATCACTGCCTTCTTGCATTGGCAACTCAGAAATGGTGCTAAAACAACAAGGGCAGAGTCATTTGGGCAGCTCATGCAAGGTTGCTCCTGGGCATCTCTTTTATAGACATAAACTACTTGTAGCAGATCCTGCACGAATAATGATATTTCTAACAAATGCTTAGAGGCATTTAGTAGGAGGATAGTCAGTGAATCTTTCAAAATAAACAACCACTATGGGGTGCTGTATCTTCAAGTACATTCAATTCAACATTGTTTATGCTAGCTAATTAATATTTGACAAGTCCAAACCATAAACATTGAAATTTAGGGTACAATGAAATCAATGCTGCTTTAGCTCTTTTGGTCTCCCTTCTGACTTCCAAAGAGGCTAGAGCAGGCTACATCTTGAAGCACTGAACCAGCTTGTAATCTGCTTAATTTTTTAAAGTTTATTAATTTTATAGAAAGTTTTACTGAAAATTTCCTAACATTGGTTCAAGGAAGGGCAAAGTTCAATTTTGAGTTACACTACAAGCAGTACTTAAAAAAGAGAAAGAAAAAAAAAGAAAAAAGAAAAAGCACCAGCCCCCAAAAAACCCAAAAAAACCATCAGTAGGTGGATGGAATTTATGCTGCCATTTGAAACACTATTTTAAAGGAAAGAAGACTGAAAATAACTTTTAACTGTGTCTGGGCTTTAGAAGACCCATGCTGGTAGACCCTGCTGAGGAAATTCAGAAGATTCTCACACGTCCTGGGAAGGTGACGTCCTACAGACCTCTCCCATCACACTACTGAAGACCTAGGATCTGAATTTACTTCAGCAGCAATAGCTGTGACTCTACACTGAATTTGGTCCTCAGTGTTTTTTCACACTCAAGTAATAGCAATTAATCACTTTCACACCTATGATGGATGTTTGAATCATCATCAGGAAAAAAAACAAACACACACCCCAGAAACATACAGAGAAGCTTGTTCATGAAACAAGTAAAGGTAAACTTTGTAAAACACTTATCTTTTTGAGTATCTGTACATCTACCACTAAAATACCACATCTTTAAGATAAGATACTGACAGTGTCTTTATAATAAAATTAATACAACAGAGAAGAAATGAACTGACAGCCTCTATCCATAAGTTAAGAGAAACGTCATTTCTTATGTGGCACAAAACACTGTATTTTCTTCCAGAGAATTTTATGTGCAATAACAAATATTTCATCTTCTTTTGCCCATGAACAGCATGGGCATGAAAGGGCAGAGAATGGGTTGAGAGAGGAGTTGTCAAACACTATCAATATCACTAAAAAATAAATGCTACTTCTAAAGCAGCCATTTGAATACTACTGGATAAAAAGCTGATGAAGTAAAGCACTACAAGAAGCCATTATTATGTTTGTTTCTTACTGAGGCATAAAATGGTTGCATGAACAACTCTATAAAAGTAGCAGCATTCACCAATTATCCAGCATGAGATTTTCTTAACATTCTGGACCAGCTCTGTAACCAACATAATGTAAAAGGAATTAAATGAGTATCTGATACTGATAGTCTTTTTACTAATTCAACATCTTTTTATTAATGTATGACAAGAAATAATGGTCATGACTGACATGTTAAAAAAAAGGTTAAATATTTTCAGAATTTCATACACAGATTCTTTGTCACTAGTAGATTAATTTTCTTCAAATTATCACACCACTTTCACAGCTGCCCTGAATAGACTGTGGCATCTGAAGTAGTTCCATTTAGAAATTCTTGGCAAAGTCCGACTTTTTAAAGAGCTGACTATTTTATATTTTGAAATAAAACTAGACATGCATTTATCCCAACATTACATCAGCTTCAGCATATTAAAAAGACATTTCAAATGTTAAATTTTTCCTGACTACTCAGGATGGACACTGTAATATCGGTGTAGGGCCCAGAAGTAGATTGCTTTCTTTTAGAAGCCTTTTTTTCTGCACAGGTTGTTAATTAACATTTGTACCTGACCAGTAAACTATATTTTCCAGTAATTGATTAGCTGTTGGCACATAATCCCTAAGGCACAGAGAAAACTGCAATAGCTTTCAAAAACTATCAGACAAGCTTCATGCAATTTTTTCATTCAATTACTGTGTGATGAATTCAAACGCAACCAAAGAAAATTTCAAAGTTAGAGCATACTAGACTGCCATATTTAGTGAAATGCAAAACCAGTGTGCATTAAGCTACAAAAAATAATTAGAAAATTGTGCATTTGTAATAACCTTTTAGTTTTTATAACTGATTCATGGAAAAAATACATACTTAATATTAATTTTTTCTTTAATGTCTATTGAAAATGTAAAATGTTTCACACATTTAAAACAGATGAATATTTTTTGGGAAAAAAAAAAAGCTCCTGTAATACTAAAAAAACCTAATATAGTATTCAAAACAGTTGCCATTTTGTCTGTTACCCCAGCAACAGAACAGTTTTACCTTAAGAAGACAGACTAGTTAAAAAAAAAAAAAAATTACAGGAAACTTAACTACGTTGAGGAAGAGTTCAAAGTTCAAATACCTAAGCTGGTCTTCAGAGTGATATTAAGGTTTTATTGCCATGAGTTTCAAATTGTGCTTTCCACAACTGTCGAAGACATTAGTTACTGTGAACTTTTCAAATATTTATCCTCAGCTATTTTACTTCCTATATATTGCATATGGGAATAGTTTAATTTTAAATGAAGCAGACAGATATTATTGGTTTTATACTTTTCATCTTTGAAATATGAACCTTTTATCAATACAGAATCATAGAATAATTTAGGTTGGAAGGGATTCTGCAAGTCACCTGTCCAACCGCTCACTCAAGTTACTCCAGAACTTATCCCATGAAGTTTTATCCCACAGTCTTTTAACCAAAACTTATGTTCAGTTAAAAGAGCATTGAAAGAGAGGGGAAAATTGTCTTTTGCCTTTCCCGATTGCTATACACTGAGCATCCCTCCCTTTCCAGAGGAAAACAAAATTTGCCTTCTAGAGTACACATGTAAGTCGACTCTTATGGTGTACTCAGAAAACTTCTGGAGCACAAAGCAGAGAAGACACGTAGCAACCAGAGAGCCTGAAGCAGTCAGAGACTGGCAAACTCTGGAGGAAACGAAGGACTAGATACAGGTAGAGCTTAAACTTCTAGAGGCGATAGCATACAGTATGTTGCAAGCCAAAACACCATATGGAGCTGCTAACGTCTCAGCTAAACTAAAGGAAAAGACAAGATTTATGAGGACAGGGTTTAGAGAAAGGTAGACTTAAAAATGCAATAAAGTTACATTAGAAGACAGCTCTGTAGAACCCTCCTGGTGGTTCTGACGTGTTTACTTGAAGGAAAAATTCAAAAGTCACGGTATTTTAGCATTAGTTCATGGAATCCTAATGCAAATTGCAATGCTTAAAATTATCATTCTCTTTCTTTGTAAGATTCCATTGCTTGTGAATTTCCCAAAGCAGAATGAAGCTTCATGTAACAGGATCTGTGCCACACTGGATTTTCTGGAAAGTTTCAACTAAAACATAAAAATGGATCATTTCCATAGCTAACAGGGAGGAAGAATACATTACTACAAAGTAAAAGTTTTGCTGAGGAGCTCTAGCAGACACAATCTGCAGCAAGGGGTTTCAGAGGTTGAAAGACCCTGTGAACTGAGGGAGCACAAAATTAAAATTGTCCCTTCTTCAATTCTGAGCACTTGTGTTTGCAGTCTTGGTAGCTTTTACTGCAGTAAGAACTGTAGCCATGATTAAGAAAATATATATTTTGGTATACTATTTACATACTAGTTTACGTACTACAGTACTAAGGAACACTGGAGCCACTGTATTTTTTTTGGTACAAAAGTTACTTTGGTACAGTTACTACAGTTTTATACTCTAGGCTTAGCTAAAGTTAGGAATGTAAATATAGCATACCACAGAATTATAATTAGCATATCACACAACTGAAACAAAGAGGATTAGATGAAAATATATACATTAAAAATAGGTAAAATTCTGCACTTTCATTCTTCATTTTCATGAGTGGCAGACATCTGCAAAACTTAATTCTACCAGTCTCATTACAAAAAGAAGGTATTCCTGTTTACATTTTAAAAAATTCAAATTATCTTTAAAATGAAAAATGCAAATATTTCAGGTACAGTCATAATTTCATGAGTAAAATAGAATTTCACACTTCCTGAACTTCTTTACTGACTTGTATCTCAAAAAAATGAAAACTGCACGTCAGTAAAGTTTGTATCTTTTGCGTTCTGAATCCAGTCATCATAAAATATGCTTTTCCCCCTGAAATACTATCCAATATTTCTCCTTAAACTGGCAGCAGCTCCTGAATCAACCTAATTCATAACTAAAATTTGTCAACATGAATAACAGAGATGTAAATTATTAGTTGTAGTACAATCAAGATTTCAGAAGTGAAAAACATCAAGAAAACAAAGATGCATGAATTTTCATCCTCTCTTAAGGTTATATAACACCTGGGTCATCAAATTCAGGCCCTGGGGTCTTAGAAAGAATAATTTCAGACAGTCCTTTCCACAAATATTTCTTACTGCTAATCAAAATCACCTAGGATTTTTACTCCTTTTATTGCCATTGAAAAATCTATTTTGAGACATTGCTCTGACAGTTAGAAACTTTTTCCAGCCTATTTCTTTTAATGATCTCCATGTGTTATATATATATCCCTATGCCAGCAGCGGCCTTCAACTTCAGCAGTTGCTCTCCTGTGGTGTTTACCCATGCAATATATTTATGAGAATCTCAGTCGTCCTGCTAATCCAAACAAAAAATTTTCTTAGTCCCCTCTAAGAATTTAGATTATACTATTCCCTTTGATATCCCTACTATGCACCTACCTTCAGCTTGATGTTGGCTTTTTTCAGCATGGTTGACCAGAAACCTAAATTTCCACTTATGCTTCCTAATTGTCTTCAGAATAGTTGCAAGTATCCATTCCTAGACTGTTTCCACAGCCATGGGGGTTAATAGCTGTGCCACAATCAAGAAGTAAACTTAAGGCTGCAACACAAATACTTGCTATTCACTTTTAACTGTACCACCTTATATATTGATTGTTAAACTTTATATTTCTGTTATTATACAACTGAAGTTCATTCACTTCCTCCTGACCATCTTCCTTTCATGACCATGTTCGGTGCAGGTTCACCATTTCATGATGAGGTTCATGATCCGATTGCTCCCAATGAGCAATATTCTCATCAGAACTGGATCATGGATTGCTCTGGAAAGAGACCACTTTGGAAAGCTCTCTGCCTTTTCCATCTATTTCTGTCTGCCACTGTTATGCCGTTGTTAGCATGGAGGGTGTTGGTCTCTTCTTCCACGTAGCAAGTGATAGGACAAGAGGAAATGGCCTCAAGTTGCACCAGGGGAGGTTTAGATTGGATATTAGGAAAAATTTATTCACAGAAAGGGTTGTCAGGCATTAGAACAGGCTGCCCAGGGAAGTGGTGGAGTCACCATCCCTGAAGGAGTTTAAAAGGTATACAGACGAGGTTCTTAGGGACATGATTTAGTGCTAAAGTTAGGTTATGGTTGGACTTGATGATCCTGAGGGTCTTTTCCAACCAAAATGACTCTATAATTCTATTTCCTGAAAAACAGATAGATCTTGTCAAATTGTTTGAGCAGACTCGCATGCGCAGATGGCAGGGTCACACATTTCTCCCATAATTATGGAATTATACCTAGTTTATCTTTAAACCCTGATCCTACTCAGTGGCTTCTCTCATTCTTCCATCCCTACCTTTCATTATTATTTTGCACTAAATTTCACTCTTTAGCTCACCTTTACACAGTACAAAGGTCCAGCTTCAGATTATTATAGTGAATATTTTAACTTGGAATTTTCACAGATGTAAACTTTCCTCCTCACTGAGATGCTGCTAAAGTTAATCTTTGTTTATATGTAGTTCTGAAATTAAACAACACAAACAGTTATTAACTTGAAGTTCAGAAAGTAGTCATAAAACAAATATGCGACAAATATTATTTTAGTGGGAATTTTGTTCATGAAAATATTGAAACTGGTGAATGAACTGAAATAAGATTGAAAAAATTTTTATTAAATCTGACTTTTCCCCTTCTTTTTTTACAAATCACTTCCAACACTCAGTTTTGCTTTGCGATGAAAATGCAGATGAACTTTCATGCTAATTGTACTGTTGACACTTCAATTATTAATTGTGAATAATTCAGAAGATATTAACAAATACTTTCTTTCATAACAAACTTACTGAAGAAATAAGCATTATGAAAATATTTCTACTTGAAATAACGGAAAGACTTATTTAGAAGATATGAAATGTAAAAAATGAGCATATTATCACTTTTTAAAGAACGTAATTTTCAAATTTGTTTTTCTTGGATATTAGCATATAAATTACTACTTTGCAATTTATGCTCTGTGAATTGAAGTAAATAATGTAATTAAGAGCAATCTTCAGGTTCATGAGCTAAATTAATAACAGTGTTGGTTTTAAGCTTAAGTTTATAGGCTAGATCTATTTCTGTTTTGTAGTGGTTCTGCCAGCGTCTCTATCACGATAAAAACCAGAACTTTGGAAGCAAACTAAGAATGCCGTGGTTTGTCCTAGTGGGGATTTTAACACTGTCATAGCCAAAAGTATGGCAGCACATGCACACAGTCTGGTTTTTGTTTTGCCTTTTTTTTTTTTTAAATGATCCAGAAAGCATTAGTATTGTGAGACTCAAACACTAAACCGGTATGTTGTCTCCAGCTAGGGCTTCTGTTGAAAACAACTGGATTGTGGAGAACAGAAAAAAGGCACAGAAATGTGTATGCACAACTCAATCAATATCATGGTACCTCCTGGAACATTCGTGTCTCAAGATTTTCTGGTTTTGATTCTTCTCAACTTTTTTTTTAAAAAAAAAAAAAAATGTAAAGAATGAGGTATCAAAACATACATATATTTACATTTCCTGAATGCATAAACCTGCTGAAGGTCATCTAAACAAGGATTAGGCAAATGTTGGGAAGGAGACTTTCATGACATCATGGAGGCTGATGTTTTCAACAAAACTGTTGCTGCTGATAGGGTCTAATTTAGCAAAACAGAAACAGAATGTACTTTTTTAGATTCAAGGCATATTAGTTGAGACTACCGAAGGGTCAAATCACAAAGGGTTATGTTTCCAACCTGAAAACATTTATGTCTAAGCTTGTTCAAAAGAAATATTTTACTTCAGTTCACAGAACCTGCAACAATGAATGCTGGCAGCATCTAGACCTGTCAAATGGATGAACCAATTATAAAAGAATATGTAATTCTCTAACACTTACAAACACCACATTTATGTCCAAAGGAAAACAAATCTAAGTTTGCATAGAACAAATGACAAGCATATACAAATTTTGCTGATCAATTAGACATCACTGAACAAAAATAAGAAACTGAACTATAGTTTACCTCTTAAATCATTGTTGCTAAACAAGTTCCTTAATCTTCTGGGCTACTAGTAGTCGGTATGACAATTCAACGAAAACAAATAGAATAATTTCTACTATAAAGGACGTCAATATTATACATATAAATGAAATTTCAAGAGCATTGAAAAGGAATTTTAACTTAATGTCATAAACATCATGTTCTTATTTAGTCTCAGTTTTACAATTTTCTGTTCAGAACTTATTATTTTAATTCTATTAAGAATAAAATAGTTTTTTCCTAATCCATAAACATTTGAAATTGAGACCTTTTCAAAAGTTGCATTCTGCTTTTTATTAAAATAGTAGGGTGTTCCCAATTCCCAAGTTCAATAGAACGAATTTAAATCAGTAATGAATATGGTAAAGTACAGTCTATCAAAGGAAAATATTTTGGATATGTTTTTTCCTAATGCCCTAAAGTACACACATCTGTTTTTATCACAATAATTCTGAACATCAAACACAGTAAAGAAACGTTCTAAATATTACTATTTTCTCATTCAACAGGTCTGTTCCTATTACCCTTTAAAGTACCATCTGCCTTACTGAGTGTCAAACTGGTTGTTTAGGGTTTTTTAATTCCTGTTAACATTGCTATGTCAAAAGCCATTCCCTGGAATAGTGAGCTGGATTACATTCCTTTTCCTCTAGCATCGAAAGTATTATAGACAGACCACTGGTCACTGTGACAAATATTGTCCTTATTTATACCTGTGAATCCTCAATGTGTGAAGTTGATGAAAGAATTTGGCCTGAATATTTTGATTCTAACTTACAATACATACACTGGGATGAGAATAATGAATCTAAAAAGCACAAGGATGATCAAAACCCAGAAAGAGTTTGTGAAATAATACGAGATAATATCAGCATCGTCAAGTAGTTCACAAATTATCTTCTAAAAGTCCATAGGTTCTTCCACACTGATTCCAGTGATGTATTTGTTATTAATCATCTAACTCTTCCCTGAAGCAGGACTAGTTTCACATTCAAATCATTGCAGGTTCAGGAAATTTGCCTGTCCTGCACAGATGCTTAACTTTGAATTGGATTGAACTAGTCAGAACAGTTAAGCATATGTGTGTATCCAGCATTGGTATCTGTCAGGAAATAGAAAAACAATTCAAAGGTGCCTCACTGCTGTACTTTAAATTCAGGTGACTGAAAACTTCCACGATATATAAAATTGTATCCATTTCCTGGGGATCCAAGTGGAAAAATTCCTAGTTATACTGTTTTCTACTTGTAAACAATTTCTGTCTCTAAAATTAAAAAACATAAGGATTCCATCCTCCATTCTTTTTAATGAAGCACAGTAGGAAAAAATCAGATTTTATTCCTCTTGCTATGATGTAACTTTCCAATCTTCTTTGAAAAGTTACAGACTGACAAAAACCAAATTAAGATAATATATGGCATTTAGCAACTTTTCCAATTCATACAAGTTTAATCATTGAAGCAATTCAGATCATCAATATAAAGTGTAATAAATACGCTATCTTAAATTAAAATATTTTGGAAAGGTATTAATAATTTATTTTATGGATGCCTTCATTTTCATAAATGTGCTGCTCTAACAAGATATTTCGGATTTGCTATATCCCGTATTAGCATTACTACAGTTGCATATAACTGTTTTAAAAAGATATGTAAACCTAAGATAAAATATCACAATGTTGCCACGTAACAGGAACAAGTTTTACTTGAGCACAAGACCTTAGCTTCATCTTTACCGTTTTTAGACTATTTATAATGCATTCCAAATGCCAAGATCTAATTAAAAGCAAAAATAAATATGTTATAAACTGCCATAGACTATCATTGGTAGAGTCAGTTGGAACAAGATAGTCAATGAAAATAATAACTTGTAGCTGATATGGAAGAATTAAAAAACTGCACTGGATAAGATCGCAGCTGGAAGAATGTTCATGTATTGATATAATTAATTATTGTTATCATTTACAAAATTATGTTGCTCACTAAGGGTAAAAGATCAAATAGAATTATGTATACTGGACACCATCAAAACAAGGGACATGTAACAACTGCAATTTTGTGTCATCTTTTCAACTCCTCTCCTGCCCACATTTCTAAATTCTTTTTACCCTCTTGTAAGTAACTATATCTTTATGTCCATGAATGTTAAAGACTGAAACATTACTACCTGTTTATCCATCTTCACATAATGGACACATAATTGATTAACAAATGCTAAGTGGAAAAAATAACTCTAATCAATACTTCAAAGACAGAGTCATTCTTGTAAAAACTTTTGAGGAGTGGATAGAGTAACTTAAGCCTGAATAATTACTGGCAAGTGTTAACAGCTTACTATACAACAAAAAGGGTCATGTCTGAAAAATGCATTCTCAGTACAAATTATAATAACATTGCAGTCCTGTATTATTGCAGCTCTTAAAATACTGAAGAAAAAAATAGTCATTTTGAACTTAATCCTTTTATACAATGTTCATTAATCAACGCTGAATTGTGCAAGGACTGCAAGTATAAAAGATGAAATAATGAGTATTTGTTCCTCACATATCTGGATGACAAGCATTCTTTGTTTATCTGTAATACATTTTCTGATCTGATATAATCTATTAATCTTTTGGGATCCAAATAAGTATCAGTCATCTGAGTTCAAGCAATCAGTCACAAGGCCTCACAAATAGGAGTGAAAAATTTTAGCATTTTCATCAATATGAATTCAAATCTTTGTGATTATTTTATTATTTTGTTATTTATTGTGAGCAGAAAACAAGATAAATGCTGCTAAATGAAAACCAAACTTAAGATTCCATGCATCTAGACTAATAGGAATAGAAAGTCAAACAGGTGAATGAACATCAGAACACATGAAATCCTTTTGGATTATTTTATTTTTCAGTATTTAAGTAATTTTTAAATGAAAATAAACATATCCTTTAATGAAAAGAAACATATTCTTTAATACAATGACTTCAAGCTGGAGTCTATGGAGAGGACTTTATTGTTTTGCTGCCCTTGTTCATGTCCTTACAAGTTTTCTGTAATTGGCTTGATGGCAAAATGTTACTTGAATCTTTGTTTTTCTTTTAAAGTATGAAATTATTATGTTTTCTTTTTACACTCTTTAAATTTATTTTTGAGTATTAGGGCACAAAACTCAGCTTCTCCCTGTTGTCAGTGTGTAATAATTCAGCTGATTCTGAATTGTTCAAACAGGATACAGCATCTTGTTCCAAGAATGCCTGAGTACAACAGTGATGGCAGTAAAGATGAGGCACTTGCATAAGTAAAAATAGCAGAACTACTCTCTCTGGTTGTGGGACATTTTTTTGTTTTGGGAAATTTATTTGTCTACAGACTCAAAGTCAATCTGTCCTATCAACACATGAAAACAAAGTTTCTTCTTAGGTGTCTTTAGACTCTTCTCAGTGTCAAACATCTGCATTTGAAATAGTTCCGCTTTTCCATGTAAGCATGTCACTCTGTCCAAATGTTGTTAGAATCTACTCTCGAGAATGCTAAAATTTTATTTTAGATCACTTACCTAAAATCTTCCTGTCTCAAGACAAGCAATATTTAATGTTATGATATCATCCTGACCGTAATTCACATCAATTAATATTCAATTAAAATGTGCCTGGAATATCTACTTCACACTTACAAAGAACTTGCTTGTGTTTACAACTGTTATGACCTAACCAGACTTTTCATAACATTGCAGAATTAAAAAAAAAAAAAAAAGTTGACATTCCTTTATATTGAGCAGTTACCAAGGACTATAGGAATTTTTCACTTGACGGTAATGTATAAAGTGGGAAAAACTGTGTCAGTTCATCTTTACTGCTGTTACCAGAAAATAGTAATTAACACTGAGCATATTTTTCCAGTGCAGAGGCCTAACTCTGATCTGTTACACTGACAAAGGTTGAACATATTTTTTTCTATGCGGAGTTTGACCTAACAACCACATTGCAACAGGAAGCCCAGACAGCCATGTCTGTGGTACCTAAACTATAATTACTAGGTGTATTTTTGTGTGGTTTTATCACATCTTACCTTAAGTTTAGCTAGGAGGAATTCATGATCTTGCAGTAGTTTTTTAGTCTCATCTTGATTGCTGCCAATTTCTAATAAATTTGGCGTTGATTCAGCCAGCTGAAGCTTCACCCATTTTCCACACTGTAATAAGTAAACAGGAACAGCCTTCAGAAAACACAAGCTTTCCTTCATTTATTTACTCACGCAGACTCTCAGGTCACACATGCTTTCCATGGTCACAGAAGCACAGGGACCCATAAACATGTATTCAATTGCAGAATGAAGACACAGAAGATAAAATACAAACATCCTTCATTTGAAATGGGTATCAAAATCCCAGACTCTAGTCTTATCCAATAGCTACTGCGATTTTGGTTTTGCCTGTGAAGAGTAAGATTATCACAATGAGCCAAAAAGGTCTGCCCAGCTCATCTCCCCTTTCAGCTGCAGATTGCAGAGAGAGTTAAGGAAACTGGGTGGGTGGGCAGAAGGTACAAATCCATCACAACAGATGCAAAAACCATAACTGCAAATCTTATTTCCTCCATGCAGATCCAGCATACTTGCAAACCGAATATAGAGATTGCACAGCTAGCAGCAGGGCCACTTAATTCTTTGTGGAATAGGAACCCGAACAGCAATCTCCCATTGTGTCCTGGAGGAGGCACAAAGAAAGGAAACCTGGCAGCCACCCCAGCAGAGCTTGTTCTTTCTGTGCTGCAGAACTGCTGCAGTCTGAGCAGCACAACTCGGAGAGGATGGTGATAAAGAACAAAGCAGGGATGCCACTGGAGACAAGCACGGTTCCCACGGCACACAAGGGAAAAAATAAATGTCTGCACCCTAAACTTAAGCCTCCTTGCAACAAAATTCCCCCCTTGCTGCAGCAGGCAGTCTCCTCGAAGGGCTGAGAGCTGATGAGAGGGAACCTTCCCACCGGCACAACTGAGGTAACCCCGTCCTGAATAATCACCATAAATCAGGGACAGCCCAATTCATTATCACCTTATTCTACATTACAGACAAACTCTAGTGGCTGAGACTGTTCTCCAAGTTGCCTGGAGAATGAAGAATCGAACTGCCAATAAATTCCAGCTGGGATTCAGTACCTCGGCATCCAGCTTTACTTCCTATGCCAAATTTTGTGCAAGCTGTAGGTGTGGATTCCAGCTCACAGAACAGGCCTTTAGGTGCTTATAAGCACAGTTATATACACACAAAGGCTTCTATTAGAACACATGGGAATATGAATTCACAGCTTTCAAAAATAACCACTCATTATCAGGTTTAGGCGCCTTTTTTTTTTCCCTAGCAAATGCTAGAAGAAAAGGCACACAATCTGCATTTTTGGAGAAGGTAGACTACTTATTATGCAAAATTTTTGCTGAGTATAACTTAAAAATAACTTTTGAAGAGTCTCAACTACGATTAAAGGTAACATCATGTTTATCAACACATTTTTATAGCACTCAGCATTTATCGCTTAAACTTTTTAAACAGATTAAGAATTCCTTGCCTCCAAGAGCCTAAATATTTTGGCCAAATTACTTATTATATTTTAAAAACAAACCAACCAACCACAAACAAACACACATGTACACAAACATACACACAAACAGAAGCTGTGAACATGAACAAGTGTTAACTTCCAAGGAAGCTCTATTAGATATTAACTGATTAAATGACCTTGCCTTATCATTTTATGCTATTTAACTTCTCATTTGCACAGAACATTTAAAAGAAGCACTAACCGCTGAGTAGCAGAAAGCCAAGAACAACCCTGCAGCAGTTTCTGCCTTACCTTAAGCACAGCTATCACAATGCTGGCTTCCCCAGCCTGAACAGCAACTGAACTGACTGTTGTTGTCGAAAGCTTCTGCTCCGAACTGGCTTCATTTGACATGGTGTTTCAAAACGCAGCTTCATACACTAAAGCAGACTTGAAACGCTCTTGCCGGGTCCACTGTTCATTTCAGAAAGCAAGAGAGTTGCTTGGATTCATTCAGTGAAACAGCTCAAATAACACTGATTACTCTGCCAAAAAGGAAAGAACAGGAGGTTAAAAATAGACAACGCCATTGAGTTTATCATTCTTGAGAGATATTTGACACACCCCTAGTTTGGTAGCATTAAGGTGCCTGTTCTTTTTTGTCACTATCTGAAGTGTGAAGGTCTTCTTCTATGAACATCACCTGACACTGGCTAACCAAAGGAAAGAAGATTCTCAATTTAAAACAGCTAGAAAAAAATTTACTATTGAGTCTATGCAGACACATCCAGTGTTTTGAGTTTTCAAAACATGCAGCTATACAGACTACATTTTCATATGCTACAAGTAAAATATTTTCTCGCTTACCAGTTACTGAATATATTTGCTCAATATAAATCTTCCACTGACTCAAAGTATTTAAACAGGATGAATATTTGTATATAAATCAGATACTGAATCAAAACAGACATGGGATTTTTAATCAAAAAATATTTAAAAGTATAGTGACCACAGCAACCAGAGAAGGAAACCAAGTACTTTATGTGAATTCTTAGGGAATGTTTTATTCCTGCCTGAGAGTAAAATAATTTACTTGCTTTTCAATTTAATCATAAATTGTTTGTATAGTCTTCATTTTGTTCTAAATGAGCACAGAGAAGATCTCTCTAGTAATTGTTTAAACTCCACTTAAGTCTTTTGTTCAGTGCAGGGAAATGAATAGACACATTTAAATCACAGCATTGGTTTGGCATATTAATTCTCTTGCCAGAAGCCCAGAGCATGCCACAAGCAGCCTACAGAAAGAAACAGCAGCTGCTGGGTTTCCTTCCACAGAACAGCTGAGAAAGTGGTTAGGTTTGCAGGTCACTCTGGAAACACAATTCCACCCCAGAAACCACACGCATAACTCTCCTCTAAGCATCTGCTTGCTTGATTTGTTTAAAAATATGTAACATTTAGATACATCTTAATATAAACAGGATTTGCTAACTGCAAACCAGAACAGACACACCTGCAATGAAATCAGGATCTGGAAGTGAATTAAAATATTTTGGACTGGAAGAAGCTTAGGGTATTTACAGGAAATTTGAACGGATATGTAAAGGTCTGTGATTTTCTGTCTGTTCATTTCTGCCCCCCTCCCACTGCTGGCAGATTATAATCTTAATCTGATTGGTTATCATCTTAATCTGATCACCATCTTCAGACCATGAGTTTCAAATGGGGTATTGTTGTAGTGATTTGTGTTGAACTAAATGGTCTTGGCAAATCAAAACAACTTTCCTATCTCTTGTGCCAAACAGAACCATGAATGCTCAAGCTGCCAACAAGAGAAAAAAATATCACATAATTTTCCAAAACTCCTTGTAACACCTGTGAGAGGCCCACGGACCCTTGCCACTGAAACATTCTATAGATATTCATGAGACTCGTGCATTATTTGTGTAATAGCTATGGCAGAACAAAATGTTTGAAGTTTAATGGCCACACAAAACCCAAAGGGTTGAAGTCCTGAAAACACCTCAAAGGTGAAACAGAAGAGAGCACCCTATTTTGGTTTGAACAGAAGAGGGATCCATTGTACAAACTTGCTAAAAACTCAAGATTTGCAAGATCATTCCAGAAGACAAGTGACACGGGATTTTTCACACTGCAGGCAGGACTGAAAACAAACTGGACTTGACCGCTGGAAAAACTGATTGGGAAAAAACAGTCTGACCTCTTGTTAGTCTTATAAAAGAAGTTACAAACCAATTTTAGTGCTATGTCCAAGTGTGTCCTTGAGTTTTTGTTCCCTCAGAAGCACGTTTTAAGTGAACTTTCCCACAGCCTAAGTCTATCATCTCACTAAGGAAGACAGACATAAGAGCTGTTTTTCACTCAGATTAAGTGAGGAATCATTTTTCATAGCGCTGGCAGCTGGAAATCACAGAAAAACACCATACTCAAGAAGCTGACCATAAGCAAGTTTCAAAATGTCTGATAACAAATGGATATACTACTTCATCTTATGCTAAGCACATAAGGTAGAGACAGGGAAACATCGGAGTAGCAGGCAAATAAAAAGTATCAAGGAATCAGAAGAGATCATCTGGTATAATCCTGGGAGAAAAAGCTGAGGATTTTGGCATAGCATGATGATCCATTTCAGCTGTGTCCAGGGAAATAAAATTTAACAAGCATGCCTTTCTCAGTCTTGTTTACTTACTTATCTGTCATCTGTTCCTCTGAAACAAACAAAGAAAAATCCTGCTAGAAGCCAAGAACAGGCAGGCTATCTATGTCAGTAGAGAGAAATATTTTCCCTTTGCTACTGCTGTGTGAAAGACAAGAGTAAAAATGGCAAGAGGAAACTAACATTCACCAGCTGTCCATGAGAAACAATGAAACTGTACAAATGAACAAAGGAAACAATCTCAGGAAGACAGAAAATAGATCAACTCTCTCTAGTGTAAATAATGTCAAGTATTATCTGTAACAACTGTATGTAAAAAGGATTTGAGAGGTAAACATGATAAAAATCACTTCATTTTCAACATGGAGTGTGTCTTATCAGCACCTTTTTCTCTCATGTGGCAAGTGAAACTCGCTAATCACAGTTTTGACAGTTACGCATAGGAAATAGGCCTGTCTTTCTTGGAGATAACTCGCTTTTTGTTCAGAACTTTGGAGCTGCCAATGCTCTATGAAAATGCCTCTGGGAGAGAAAAAATTCACTCCCTGCAGCCTCAAACACGTGGAGGCCTTTGCTTTGACTGGTTTGCAAATGTTACAGGTCTCCTTTTCTTGCCTTGTCTCATACCTGGGATAATAGGTGTACACAGCAAGGGAGGGATGTAGAACAAGAGAAGGAAGCAGCCCTCAAACTGATGGGTTTTGTGTGGCTTGGACAACTGCTTCCCTCTGGCAGCCACACCTGAATGAGGGACAAAGACATCAGACCTCTCCCAGTCTCTGGTTGCTGCTTTTTGCTGGCTCCCACCATCTTACCTTTCGAGTAGGCACCATTTTCAGGTATCAGGAATGACAGCGTGAGAGCGAGCAGTCTGCAAATGTCCCCAGGTGCATAAAGAGGGGACTGTGCAGCCATGGAGGTCACATACAAAGGTGAGGGTTGTGCAGGAGGTAGGCTTTTCTCCTGGAAGATGATCCTCTTTGCCCTACAGGGCAAATAAGTTTCTAGGATGAGAAACTGGTTGAAAGCCTAATCAAGTTTTGTCGTTCTAAAAAATCAAAACCAAATATGATGATAACCACCCTGGCAGCAGTAGCCAGCAGGAGAGGAAGGCGGGAAACAGAGCCGCCTCCTCTCAGAGGTCAAAACGGACATGAATGGCACATGGGGAAGAGTAACTTGTAATATCACCTCTTTCTTAACACCTAATTAGAAAGAAGTGTTTCTTGCAGAGAACCACACTATGAAAGCTGTCAGAAAGCAGAAGGAAACCGAGGCACTCACAGACATTACCTTTTACCCAGGACTATGAGATTCGGACACAGGCCACAGATGAGGGAAGCCCGTCTTCCCACCCCCCCCGGCCACCCAGGGCCCAGGGCCACCCAGGGGCCCAGGGCCACCCGGCCCAGCCTCGCTCCCCTCACGTCAGTGAGGAGTTTCTGCTGCCAAACCAGCAGGTGCACTGAGAGGGGAGGAAACCCTCCCCACTCCCAAAAGCAAGGTTATTGTTACCTGCAGGAAGGAGGGAAAGGGCCAGCCAGGGTAAATTAGATTAACTTCAGGCAGGTAACAGCTGAGGCACAGGCAGAAGCTGTTTCCCTGTCACACAGGAGTCTATGAGCTTAAGAAAAGGCAGCTCTAAATTAGCCCAGGACCCTGGTGGCCCCAAAAAGGGGGTTGTGCTGTGTTTGCCACCATGGAAAGAGAAGGCACAGAAGCCCAAGTAAAGGGCCAGGAAACAGCTGTGAAAGAGTGCCCAAGGGATAAAAGACACCACGCTCCAACACAACAAAAAATTGTAAGAACTAATCATGGTCCGTGTAGCCTGGATTATTGTTTCATAGGTCCCAGATTAGTTTTATTTAAAAACTTACAAGCATAACAAAGCATTATATCTTGTATCTTTCCATTCTTCCTGTGCATCATCCCAACAAAACCCCTTCTACTCTTGCTTCTCCACTGCCAGTCCTGAAGACACTTTATACTACCCTAAGAAAAGAGCAAGAAAAAGCTACCCAAGAAGCATCATCACGCAAAGCAAAGACCAAAAGCAAAGGTATCCTGATTCATCCCTGTAACACTGAATATGTCTCCACAAAAGAAAAAAACACACAACACTTTTAACTGTAAAACCAACAGTATAACAAAGATCAAGAAACTGGCGAACAGTTTAACATTGCTAATTCTGTGCAATGGTACAAGCTAAATCACTATTTGTTTGCTTCCAAGGACAACAACATTTAAAAAACCCCCATAGAGTAAACAGACCTGGGAAGCAATGACAGCTGATACGTTTCAGTCCGCTGGTCATTAACTTTTCATGTCCCACTCTTTCACCCCAAAGCATTCTCTTCCCTGTAGCCCTCTTTTGGATCCTAGAGGATTTCCAGAAAGTATACATGCTGTTCGTACCTAGCACTTGTCAAAATAGTACCTAAATCTCTATTATTTATTAAATGATAGAAAAGATCCACCAAATTTAACTAGGGCTTACAACCATATGTTATGTTGCTTCAGCCTCCACTCTTATTTTAAGAAAGCTCATATAGCCTTTAAATTTAGAACTCCAGGTTCTAAATGTTATATAAACAGAGACCATTCTTTCTAGCATCGGTTATTTAAAAAGTTGTCTTCCTATTCTTCACCAGGCTTATACACAGGGTAAAGAGGAATACTGACACATGGGGACTGCTTACATTTTTATTCGCTAGGCATCATGCGTCTTGAATTCCTGAAGAGTATACGATCGCCCTGTTTTCAAATATACAGAAGTAATAAACCAAGCTTGGTGGTAACCTGCTCATCTGACCTGCTTTCTTCTTATCTTGTTATCTTAGCACGTGACTCAAGAAGGGCAGCATAGAAAACTGAGGTGTTAGGGTCTCCACTCAAGAACCCCTGCAGGAAATCAGATTTCTTGTTCTGATATTGCGACAAAACATCAGTGTTTTCAGAAAGAACCTCCTTTCCTTGTTAAACGTAACACCACGCAAGAAAAAATATTTCTTTAGATTTTTTACTGGCAGACAAGATTGAGGAGGTTTCATACAACAATGAACTGGAGGAAAATGACAAAAAAGCACCTTAGGTAAAGGAAGAAAAGGCGAGGGAGAAAGGAGCACAAGTCCCTGTGATACTTCTGAAGCCATTGGCAGCTTTGACTGATTAACAGATATACCTCTAAGCCAACTGATCTGAACAGATGTCTCCAAATCCAAACACATTAATTACTTGGTATCATTTTTCTTTGCAAGTTTAATTTTATTTTGCTGTCACAGCCAGTAAAAAACACAAGTTGAATTTGTACCTTAAAGTGACAGCTACAGGAAGGACTGAAAGAAAAAAGTGACCTGATGACTCTTCAAGTGTAAATATAATGGAAAAATATAAACAATGAAGATTTTAACTGTTGAATATGGTGAAAAAAAATCAAATAAAACAGAAAACAATACACAAGTGTGAAGCACAAAGTGATCACATCTTATTCTCTCATCCCAGGTGAAGAGACCAGCATGCCCTCTTAAGTTTACAGAAGAAACGGCAGGGAACCTTTCTCCGGTTTGCTCAGAATCAGCGGGAGAGTGGACTTACCTGATCTGCACCCCCGGCGAAGCTCATCGTTTCCGTGTCACTGGGTCTTGTCCAACACAAATGCTGCACAGCCTTTGGAGCTGCACTCTTGATGAACGCAAGCAAGGCAGCTCTAACAGCTCACAGGTGGCATGTAGGCTAGTCAGCCCAATCGCAGGCTCATCAAAGAAAGAGGGGGCCCAGTGTATTCAGCTGGGTCAGGAGAACGAAGAGACATTAGGTAGTTCATTAGTGCGTGGTTCAGGCTCCATCAGGAGCAGCAGAAAGAGAACAGTTTACTACACAGGATTAGTATGTTCCCTTGCCCATGCATGTAAGGAAAGCTAGAGAGACTTTTGTTACTAAATTCCTTGGGAGCATTTGAAATTCCTTCCTGATGTGGTGTGTTAGCACAGTGGAGTGTGCACTCTGCACCAAATATAGATGTGAGACAGGCTGCGCTTTCTCCCTGTGAAGAAGGAAGACTAAGATGCAGATTGCAACCTACATCCAAGTCTCAAGGCAGCTACAAACTGTCCCACTAATAAGGTAACTACAATGTCAGTTTTGCCCCATGTCACTGATTTCTGTGTTTAACTTACATTTACAATCTAGCTATATTAAAAGACTGTTTCTCTTTAATTATTTTTCAATGTTTGTACATGAATACGTGTCTGTATTAAACTTGTGAAAGAAAAACATCAGTTAAAAATCACATGGATGGTTCAAAGAGACAGTTACATCAGCATAACTGGGATCTTAAGACCAGCTTTTAGGAGTGAAGCATCTCTGTTCAATCTTATCAGAAGTAATTAGCCAGCAATGATGCAAAAAGATCAGTATGAGTCATTCGTTGAACAGGAGACTAATTAAATAGATATAATCATACTAACCACACCAAAACATTAAAGCCATATTGTTGCTATTGTTTTGAAGAGTTGATTCAAATAGACAAATTTCAGAAAGCTAAATTTAGAACAAGTACAGAACTAAGTTGCACAGCCACACTTCTAATAGCACATTACTTCAGACATCTAATGCTGGGGAGAGTTTATCCAGAAAAGAAAAATTCAGCATTGAAATAGAATTTTAGGTGTTAAAGAACCACAAGGCTTTATAGTCCTTTTAAAAAGTCATTTATCAGTAGAGCTATAAATAGCAGTGCTTTGTTTTGTTTTAAAAAGATAACTCCATCTTGTATAACCCTGCTACTTGAAGGTTCACACTGCTCAGCATTCCTTTGTATGTATGTTCTGGTCACACATTTCCCTCTTCCAGATCAGCGAGCACATACCAGGTCCTGCCTGTCCCTTTTGCATAACTGCTGGATTGTGTGACATACTTAGAAGAGGTTAAAAAGCAGGAAGTATTGATTGCCCCCAGCCTTCCCTTTGCTTATTTGTCTGGAACTGGATTGTTTAACAGATGTGTGCTCACTGTTGACACCCAATTTAACGGGGCTGTGACTACAGGATGTGAGGACACTCCCTCACTGTTCCCAGTTTAAGTGACCCTCCTCACTCTACGAAGGATGGCATGTAACACTTCAGAGTTCAAGTCCCACATCAATAATTAAAAAACATACAACAATAATTAAATAACAACAATAAAATTAATAATTAATAATAAAGAATTAAATTAAATCATAATAATTAAATAATAATTTTTAAAAAACAAACAAACAAACCCCAGAAACCCAAACAACACTTTTTTTCCCTTCAATACTCTTTCAAAACTAACTGAAGAGCAGTTAAGATGGATTTACATGCTTCTGCGCCACTGTTTGCCATCCATAGCAAAAACTCCTGCTGCTGTACAATTGCCAAAAATGCACGATTTGTTCCTTGTTCTGGGCCTGGGTGCTTCAGATTCTGCTTGAAACAGGAAAAAGGGCACTTGACCCTTTGTAGGCAAGGGCACCATGTCAGGGTATTGAAAGAGCTCTACATTGTTCAAGATGTTGTTACTGATATGTCTGTGCTTAGGTATAAGCTGAGAGAGTTTGTTGGAAGGTGGCACGTGCATTGTGTTGGATCAATTCAAATCACATTTGGATTTGAGTTTCCAGATTAGTTTTATTCTAAAAACTAAACTGTATGTGATAAAATAGGGCCCTGAGAGCCTAACTAATATTCAGTGAATGAACACAGGAGTTCACTTTAACACTGCAGTATTGCAGCAAAACAAATCACTAAATTGACTGTCTGACCTTGCTGTTGGTGTTACACCTGCAAGTTATAGGTTCTATCTATGACCCTTTTACAGATACGCATTTATTGAGAGCCATCAGCATCATCGCCAATCATGAAAATAAACCAGTTGCTCAAATATATCTTTTCTAAGAGCTTTATCTGTCACAGAGCATCCAGTTAACATGTGCAGGATCCTTTTGCCAGGACAGAAGCATTTTCCTGTGAATTGTGGAATAATTTTTTACCACTTTTTCCAATTTCTCAAACTAGCTGCTTCTGAAGTATCAGTCCTCAGTGAACTCTGCAGTCAGCTGCTTTGATTAAGGATCTCCATTGCTTAATTACCTTAAATTTCACACTTGAAAACAGTTTGCCCAGGACAATAATCACCATCTTTGTTTGAAAAAGGATAAGAATTGAGTTTAATAATACAGTTGATACAAGATTTTCTGGTATAATCTCTTGTGATATTCCTCACTGTGTGGAGAAAAAAGGCAGGCAAGCACTACGGCTGCAATTTGCAGTCAGGCACAAAGCTGCACTGGGGACCTTCTATACGTAGTGGGTGAGTGCGGGAAAAAGGAAACATCAAATCAAGTACAACTGTAAAGTTCTTGCATTTTTAAAATTGCATAGAGGTTCTTTTTTTGTTTTTAACCTTAACACGATTTCAATATTAGAATGCTTGAGGCAGAGTCCTACAGGATATTTTCTCAGACACCACATTAATTTGCCGGAATGGTACAGTCTGAGAACTGTACTGTGTCCTCACTGTCAACAATGACATTGGTGGAGTGCTGAGGTAAAATCCATGTAACGCAAAATAACTTTCAAATTAAGGGTTTGACTGGTGACATGAAAAATATACTGACATTTTTACGGAAGGTTTGCAGAAGATATCACAGCATCACTGGCTGTGCAGTAGGTTTTGCTCCAGTTGTTCCCATCCCCTAATCTGCAAATGACCATAAATGAGGGTGTTACTCTCAGGGCATCTTGTCAGGGCCTGAGGTAAAAGGGATGTATATCAAGTAAATTTAAAATAATAATAATGCTAATGTATTTTCAAATCCTTAATATTTCATATTTGTCTGGTTTTGCACTTGTTCTTTAAAATCATGCAATATATTTTACAGTTCTCTTCAGATTAAAAAAAAATTCTTAAATAATCCTCTTAAGTTGCAATATGGAATACTAGATTTAGATTTTTTTCAGTTATACAATTACTGTGAGCTGTCTATTTCTTTAGCTAAATCAAGAGAAACTTCAATAAATAAACTATTTCACTGCCTCCATTTTTTAACTCACAGAGCCTTAATCCAACATAAGCTGTTCAGGAGAGAGCTGAAAGATTAAAAGCTGTATTTCAATGAGGAATCCTAGAACTTGGTCAAATCTAACAGAAACTTTTGAGGAGTCCTCTGTCATCCTTTCATTACATGAAAGTCTTTTCAGAAGGCAGAAATGGATGATGTACCATAAGTCATCCCTTGTCAATGCAACAGGATCTGCAGTAATGACATTTTAGAGCCTTGCTTTCAATGTTCCGGGAATAAAAATAGCATACAATAGTCCTTCTTGGGCTGTATAGCCTTTTTTCTTTTTTTTTTTTTTTTTTTCCTGCCTGATCTGATATTTAGTAAATATTCTGTAATTAACCCTCTTTCTCTGAGTTACTCTTTCTTGCTGTGCTAGCATTTCTTCTGTTTGCAGGATATTTGATTAGCTGTCTTCAAAGGATGAGCTTGATCTTCCCAAACTTCCTTACAGCCCACCTATTGACAGTGCATGATTTTTATAAATGTTTTCGTCATAAATTAAACTACTACAATTCACCAAATTGTTTTATTACATTTCCTTGGTTTTCCATGCTTTCTTTTTGCTGACTACTGCTCTTCAGGTCCCACTGTTATACATAGGAAAAAAACCCCACCACCTCAGTGTTCTAAGATGAAAATTATTTGAGCTGTGCTTTTTATATCCTCTGTGTGTGTATGAGATTTCCATGACTATAACATCTCACCCACTCCCAAATATTACTGAGGCTTCCTTCCCAGCAACCCTGTGAAGCAGGGAATGCAGCTGTCACCCCCTCACAACACGCACACCCTGGCAGTAGCAACCATTTCATCCTGAAAGTAAATTCTTCTTTGGAAACAATAAAGGAACTCTTTAAAATGTCTGATCACTTGCAAAGTCTTTGACAGAAATGTTAGCAGAGAAGACATTTTAGTGGTAGACATGTGAAGATCTCTGATAAGGTCCAGAAGACAAAGCAATACCTAGAGAAGAGGTAACAGCTAACAGTGAACAGCAATAAGAGCTTGGATAGCTCGCATTTCTGTCACCTGCAGAAGCAAATGTGCTGGCTTCTTCATGAATGACTGGCTCTGCAGAGATAATGCACCATGAAATGACGTCTGCACATGGCAGCTACCAAACAAATTGCCCCTTACAAGGCTCACTGAACATGTGGCTCGCTGCAGCCTTTTGCTGCTGTTTCAAGCAAAGCATTAATAAAAACCCTTACTAATAGCTGACCACCTTACTGTGTTTCTTTGGATACATTTGTCTTGGACAGGAAGAAGGCCACGTTCTGAGAGGCAGTGAGTAACATAAAGCAGACAGTGTGGCATCACGCTCACATCATCACCACAGATATGTGGAGCAGCAGTCAAATGTGTCGAATACATTGTACAATCTTCACCCTGCTGAGAGCGGCTTGCAGTTATCTATCATCCAATAGAGGCATGCAGAGCTGCATATAAGGGTTCAGAAAGAGAACAGTCTGCACTTAGCACCAGTTTAGCATATGGCTTGTTCCCAAGTCTCTAAAAGTCAGACTTGCACCACACAATCACAATAAATATCAAGTAACCATGCTGTATACTTGCCTGTGGAAATGGTTAAGACACCATGAAAGCTAGTGTCTCAGTAGGCTAGAAGCCTTAAGAGGAGAATGGAATGTTAAAAGACACCTATCACTTAACCAAGACTTAAAAAAAATCTGGCATAGTACTTGAGAGAAACTACTGGAACTCTCCAGCCCACTGGGTCTCTGTGGGCTCTGATCCTGTGAGACACGGGCACCACGAGCAATCCAGGCGTGCCTGGCAAGTCAGCACTGACAGCGGGAACGCGCTGCCACTTACCTAGCATCTGCAACTCTTGAACATGGGAAGCAGAAAACTCCACAACTGAGATGGCAACCCATACACTGCAAACCAAGTGTAACATAGTGAACCATATCCGAAAATTACACCACTAAAATTAGCACGCTGACTGCTCCTGCTGAAATGGGGAAGAGAAACAAATAAAAATTAGGGGGTTTGAAAGGTATTTGTTCATGTTTTGTTCTGATAGAAAATACTTCAAGTAACAGGTCTTCCATCAGTTCCTCTGAGAGGCAGTTCTTACGGCTAAGATAAGCTTCACTCTCCATTTTATTTCTGTAATATATAGATGATGGGAATTTATGTTTGGTGTAAGATCTAGGAAAGAGCCCAATAATGTTTTTTAAGGCCCAACCTACAAGCATAATGTGTGGGTAGCATTTATATCCATTCAAATACAGCCAGTGATTCTTAGGACTTCACAGAAGTCTCATGGCTCTTCTTCCTTGAGCTGTCACAACCTTATGCTATGTGCAACACATATCTATGCAGAACCACCCCAGCATCTTCCTGTGCGTGTTCTGGGACTCATGGCTACCACGAGACGTCCTTTTCATTATTTTATAACCTACTTAAGATATGTGTTGCCTTCTGACAGTGGCAGTATCGTAGCAGAATAGACAGAACAAGACTGGGATATGTAATGTCAGGCTCCTCAGAAGAGCTAAGTGTACGTATTCAGCCAGAAGTAGAAACCACCTCTTAGCTGGCTGCGCAAAGCCGTCATAGGTCATCGGGGTCACGTGCAGCCAGTGGCATGGTTTGCTATTGAAGTTTGATGGATAATCTGTGGATAAATTAGTCTTCCCAAAGAAAAACTATTACATACTGAGTACTAGAAACTAGGCATATTTTACATAGCATATAGCATTCCTCCCTTTACATACAAATCCAAAGTGCGTTAGAGGTTTCCCGAGCTTGCATCAGTGGTGTCTAACAGTAATCAATGGCTAGCTGCTTGTGGAATGGTTAAAAGGCTTGTTAATATGCAAAACATATATTTAAAATTGTAGAACTATAAAAAAATGCTTAGCAACTTTAAATTACTTTAAGCTTTTAAGCATGCTTACTTTTAAGCACACTTTGCATACTAGTTACCTTTGCAAAAAAAGGTAGTTTTTCCTGCAGCATTAGGTAGTCACAACACATTTGATATGTCAATGCTGTCATTGAACTGTCAACAAAACAGCATTATTATTTAAAAACCCGTGGTTTATCTGCAATAAAAATCATATGTTGCCATATCTGTTCATTACTAAAGTAAATTATCTGCACAACTCTTGCTAGCACAACCAATTGTTTCCACTTAACAACCTTTTCTTAAGATATTCCAAAATGATAAATTTTAACTGATATAAGTTTCCTTTGCTTTTCTTTGTTCTTCATAAGTTTGAAATATTAATCTAGCTCTTTGCTCTTCAGCTTCTAAATTGTAAATATCACTAGCATCTGGAAAATTAGCTGAACTTTTCCAACTGAAATTAAATTAAAAAATTCGGATATTCACTTTGGTTTGTTATGTGCTCAGCACATTTGAAATTTTAAGAAAGTATATTTTTTTCTCTCTCCCTTCATAAGAGGAATTTATATCCTGACTCAGCCTTCCTCTTGTCTCTATATTATATTCCAATAATCTTTGCTGTCATATAAACTTATGTACACTGAAGTCAACTCTGAGAAAGCCGTTGCCTTAATTTTCATTGCTATTTTGAGCTTTAGTTTATCATTAATACTTTACATATAGTAAATACTTTGTAATAGATCATGTCTCTGTACATTCTTGTATTAGCATAAGTAAAATTTTACAGCCACACAAGCATCTATTTTTGAGGAATACCTTTGATATTTGATTAATATGTTGTCTTCTGATTTGACAGTATCAGAGAAGTTCTCACAAGTTTCTTTAATGATTCACCTTTAGGTTCCAGATTAACCTTGAAGTCACAGAAAAGTGGTTCTAAACTACCATGTGTTTGGGAGATCTGTACAAAGGGACCCATTAGAAGTGGGAAACCAAACTCATTTTTATGGGGTTATTTAGTCTTACCTGTATTTCCACACAGTAAATCTCCACAATAAAACTACCTCCACTGAGTACTGAATGAAAAATATCTTGCAGAACTCCTTGACCCCGTGTCCTTGCAAAAGGCATGCAATTAGTCAATTTTTAATAGCATTTTCAATTAAGATGCAGTCTTGACAGGCATCAGTACTATAACAATCAGACTATTTAAGTGGAGGAAACAAAAGCAGGATGACTGTGAGCATCAATGATTTAAAAATGATAGCCCAGTATACTTTTCTAACATCTGATTTCAGTTCCCCAGAAGTAACCTGGCAACAGCCTGCACTGTTACGTATTAAGAAACTGGAGAAACGATGCACTACAGAAAAGACTCAGTCTACTGAGATTCAAAACGAGCTGGAGACAGAAGTAACACAACTGCTTGACTATTTGCCTTTGTATCTTATTTCAGAGTATATCACTTTTCCACAAACCTGAAAAAGACAACAGATCTCTCTTTAAGTAGATAATGAATTAATTAGCTTGTTGAAACAATGTTACATAAATTCCAGATATTCCTTTTTTTGCCCTGCAGTTCACACTCAGGAGCTTTTGCAGATATTACATATGCATGGATTGATATCGTGTGTGCTTAGACCAACATTCTGATTATTTCCTTTAAACTAGAATAGAAGTCTAACATAACTAAGCATTTTTACCGTACTGACTCCCCTTTTATTGTTTCAAGAGTCTGGAGAGAGATGAGGGATAGACTCCAGAAGTTAGGAATCCCCAAATCTTTGCTTTCATCCCCATTTATCAGCATTTTACCTCTGGAGCTTACATAATGTGTCATCACAGAATTTCATCTGTAGCTCCAAAAGCTTCCTTTTTTCCCTCCCTCCTAATAATCTCCTTATACAGATTAAAATTATCCTGTAGAATAACTTCATGAAACTGGAGGTCAATGTAACATCATTACACATTACTGCTGTTGCTGGAAGCCCATTACAACCTCTCCTCATGATCATGACCTAATGACACTTTTTTTTTTACTGGGATGGAAAAATCTCCCCTGTATCTGTCAGCTGGGACGGATATTCTTAGGCTACCATGGTGGTGTAAGAAGTGCTGTACAATCCCACTGCACACACAACTCTTCTCCACCCACTGCTGTACCTCCAAGTAACTCTGTTTGAATGCTAAATCAGTCACACAAGCTATACAAGTCTCCATGGTCCAAACCTGCTTTTTCCAAGAAAAAGTTAACCCCATCAGTCCTGCTAATCACAATACAAAGTATTAAGTGATAAATAGAATCAAACATTTTTATGGAAACTAATACAAATGCCCAAACACCTTTCACAATTGGAAGAGCTTATAGATACAAGCATTTATGACTACCAGTCTATCCAACTGATGCCCTACTGAAAACGGAGACACCTACTGAGTTGATCACCTTTCCAATGCTGGTCACTGTTCACTGCCACAAAAACCACTCAGGATTACATGCCACAAAAACCACTCAGGATTACATTATCAGAACGAGTAACCAAAATACTTAGCATATTTTGAAACATTTCAAATACATCCAAACTTGGCTAACAGGAACTTAGAAATTCTTGTTCTTGATTTCAGTACCATGGAACACAGTTGACTCCATCACTTCCAAGTCATTAGTCATAATATACTTAGGCGTATAATAACTACACTCCTTACAAATAATCCTTCCCTATTCTTTTGGCATCTCCCCATCTTACATTGTGGCAGTTGCACTTCCCCCCCTCCCCGAGAACTGGTGTGGCAGTTGCACATCCCCCTCTGAGAACTGGAGCCCTCAATGGGGCAGTTAATGGCTCTTTTTGTGGAGACCCAGAGTCGGTTGACAGGGTCGTTAGCAGAGGAGGGGCCCAGAGAAGCTGCGAAGCTTCTGGAATGCCCACAGCCAGATCTGATCAGACTATAAACGGGGCTCCCATCGAAGACTCCCTTACTGACTTTGTATGCTATTAAGTATTGTACATTTCTAAACATTCAGTAGCAAGTATAACCATGGATGCTAGATTGACTAAGACCAGCACAAAAAACTCTCAGTTACATTAAACAGTACCCTTAACAGATAGTGTTTATTCCATTTTTCAGTAAGATAGGAAATCTCAAGAGTTCACAGGATGGGTTCAGAAATATTTGGCAGACTCACGCTACAATGACCTGGAAAACTACCGCCATCATTCCTGATACATAGAAAATGGGCAAATTGCAAAGTGCTGGTAAATAGCTCCTAACCAGCCACTTGATTTACCTAAAGGCAAGGAATTCCAGAGAAGAAGGGGAAGGGAGCAGAGACAGAGAGTGAGCAAAAGCTGGCATAGCCCAAGGGCTTATATTGGAGACCCTGCTAGAGACAATAAGGTAAAAGTCAGAATCCACTGGCCTCAAGGAATGCTGGAGGACAGATAAAGAAAACACGTAACAGCCTCAAGATCTGACTTTATGCACAGAGCCAAAATTAAAGTTGGGGTAATTAGGCTGAACGGTCATCAGTTCCACGTTGTGCTCACCGCTGTCACATGGATGAGTTAAGAGCTTCTGATCCTGCTCCAGTTCTGCTTACATTATTGAGCCCCTAAACAGAATAAACATAGAATTAAAAATAAAAACCTGCAAATAATCTCAGTGTTTGTAACATGTGCCTACTGTAAACTAATATTTTAATGAGATTTTATCCTGCAGACCATTATTTACTGTAAGTAGATTCAATTTACAGACAAATGCTGCAGAATTGGAGATGCAGTGCTTATTAATTATTATAATCTTAATTTACTTTTGTGTTTGCACTTTTATATTAAATATATTTAGATTTTTTCATGTTTGGGTTCTTTCTAAATACATCTATCTCATCGAAGTATTACCCATAGTAATAGTAGCTTTTTCAAATGGAATTGAATGACTACATTAAATTTTAGATAATATTGAAAAAGCCTCTTTATAAATAAGGTCTGTGAAACTTCAGTTGGTTTTAAACTAGTATTAATGTAATATTGTACCACTGCATCAAATGCATAAAAAATATTTGGATTTCCTCTGCCAACATACCCAGAGGGGGAAAAAAAATAAACAAAACAAACAACAAAACCAAAAACCAAACCTTTTGTCACTGAAGTTACAGAGAAACCATTAATTTTGAATTATTATTTTTTATAGAGAAATTGCTTTATATGACACATCACTTTCCTCTGGAGAAAATGCGGAAAAACTGGGACAAATAAACATAATTTGAATGACAGATCCATCAAGAAAACCTGAAAAGTAATAACAATGCCTGCAGGAAAAAAGCATTATCTTCGCCGTCAGTAAAATGTAACGCAGGAACATAAGGTATTTAGACCTACAGTTGTTTGTTTCACACACAGTACTCTAAAATGGTTAGAATACCACACCATCTTCCAGTAAATGCAATATTGAATTTACTCAGATTAAATACAGACATTAACCACATTATGCACACAGCTGATTTTGTTTCAATCCAATTCCCTTCTCTTAATAAATTTAATTTTATCACTAGTCTCATAGTTGTTTATGAACATCATGTTAATAATTTTTCATTAGATGAAAATCTTTAACCTCAAAGGTACTACCAGGGATATTCACATTATTCAAGATTCTCCATTCAAAGGGAAACAAGACTTAGAAAATAAAACACAAGAGACATGCACCAGTCTTATATGGGAACAAAACTATTATAACACTGACTCAATGCACACAGTATCTTTTGTGTACTTACTGCTATCAGAAAGTAATAAAAACAACAGACTCTCACTCTTATTATTAATAGTTCAAGAACAGTTCCCCTTATAGCTACAGTGTGTTAAAAAGTATTTCATAAGAAAAATTCTACAGACTTTGTAAATATATTGGGGGAACAATGACTTTTACTACCATTTATCACAAAAATATAACGCAGATGACATTTGGGAATACAGACCAGAACAAACTTATATTAGATTTTTAAAAGATGATTTTTTATTAAGCACAAACAGCTTTTAATACATTATCAATACAAACAGGAAAACATCTGTTTAATGAATTTGATATATCAAAGATTTGATGGGTAGGTTGCATACTGGCACAATAAAAATGACTTTTTTTTTTTTTTTTTAAGTATTTCAAATTAAAATTATAGGGTCACCACTGCCTACACTGCAGGAACTTTACCTACAGTCTAAAATTACTACATCACCTAGGCATAGGGAGAAGCAAAGAGCTACAATTTCATAATACGGAACTCCTAACACTTTCATTAGCACCATTCAAAGCTTGCATCAGCTGTTTAACCAAGAAGCAGCTGACGGGTCAGGTAAAGCTTTACAGCAAATTTCAGTGCAAAGTTTACAGTTCTTTTTCATAAGATACTTGGAATCTATGGTTTCATAGCATGTTAAATAATTATGGCTTGACAGATGTACGGTGTTAATATGCTGAGAACATTTACTTTGAAAAAAAGATGAGATTTATAACAGCTGTGAAATGCATTTTAATATATTATGCCAAAGTCTGTAATATGCAAACAACATGCTGGATTACAAACTGAAGTCCTATTATGAATTCATAGACAAGGGTCAGTATTAGCTCTCTGGGGTAGTGGCTTCTGGTTGCCTCAGCTGCTGCTTTTTCAGGCTAACTAGCTTCATCTTCTCCCTAATGTGTTCTGCTGCAGAAGCCATATCACTTGGGCTCCCAAAGTACTGCTCAGACCTACAAGAAAAAAACCCACAAGGAGTTATCAGTGAAAAGTAAGACAGTGTATGAATATACATGTGAATGGCACTAGAAAACACAAAGACGGTAAGAAAAATAGGCACATTTTCCTCTTTAAAAGCCACCTTTAAAAGACTTTGGAGACTCAGTGATGAGACCTGACAGCAGATCTTGGTGAAATCATTACAAATACTGAATGACCTTTTTATATGCAAGAGGTTCCCTTCAACAGCATGGTGCCGTTTTATAAGTGCAACTAGATACTTCCTAACGCTACTTTTTACAGCCGTTCTCTGGCTATCCCCAGGTCAGTCTGGCTGTTTTGGGTACTGTGACAATCCAGGAAATCTGAATTCTGAGGCTATACGATTTCTACATTAATGAAGGAGTCTGTGTATGTGAAGTCAGCCACATGCTGTCACATTATGCCATCTCAAACTGAAAAGAACACATGGCCGTGTAAGTTGATTTCTCTCATTCAAATACAAGAACGGTTGACATGTTAGGGAAACCTCTAACCAAGCTGTCAGGAAAAGGAGGATTTGAACAGAATACACGTTTCAGAAGAAAAACAGGTATCAGATCTAATTGAAAAGCACAGATACTGAAGACTTTGGAAATGGTGGTAGGACAAAAGACTTCAGACAGAGTCGGGGGACAAGCATAAGCGGTCAGAAGTGATTTCCCGCAGGAGCAGACTGGTTTGATTGGGGAACTCCCAAGGCCACAGACTGCACAGCTGAGCACAGGAACACAGTACCAGCAGATGGTTTCCCTGACACAGGTCAGAAGCCAAGAGCAGAACAGGGAACAGTGACCTGAACTTCCAAGGAGATACTTAATGTAAGTCTAAAGTGGTAAAGAGGCTGATGAAGATGCCTCCAAGCATTTTATGACATTTTGTGTGTTCCTACATTTCTTAGAACATTTCTACTAATGAGTGAACTCTTTGCAAATTATTTGTTAACTGCTTCAAAACCAGAATGCCTAGGGATGATGAGCAGGGTACCCTGGGATGTAGGACAGCTACGATCCCAGTTTTGAGAAGAGGGACACGTAGAACTCCGCTGAAATGTCAGGATTCAGTCAGTTAGCCTAAAATACAGGTGTATATATACCTATAGCTATAGGAGAACTATGTTAGACTCAAACCTCAAAGTGTGGCAAGCATCTTCTTTCATCGGGAGCTCTCCCAAGTTCTACTATTTCTTTTTATTTTAATAGTCTATCTGCAAATTACATCAATTTTAAGAATAAATAACAGGCGCTACTTTTACCGGGTCACTAAAATCTGCTATACAACAGTTATATCAAAATACTTCAAACAATGTAACACACTTCTTGATTGTTTGTGGTCTGTCCCCACCCCCCCAGCTATAAAAACCCCCACTATTTTCAAATACACTACTGAAAGGGCAGTAAAAAAATCACTACTAGTTCAGGCATGGGATCATCTTCATGGGTAGCAATCCTTACTGAAGGAAGCTATGCTGCACAGGCAGCATGATATTTTGGAAATAAGATGACAGGAAATTAATTTTCATGACCAGCTTCTTTTTAAAGGTATTTTTGAGATCAACTTCAGGTAACCCATAATGCAGTTGCCTGATACCATCTCATAAAGTTTCAGGCTGTAATTCAAAACATTGATTTCACATCTCATTCATAATCGCACAAGATCCTACACACCCAGAGACTAGTTCCAAGGCTTGGTTATACTTGGGTAGAAAAAATTAACGACAAGCTCAGCATCACAATGGATAAGTGTATTTTACTGAACAGCAAGCTGAGTTTTATTATGGTTAAGATTCCAAATTTGCTTTTGTAGCTCAAGACTGCCACCGATTTTACATTAGTATGAATAGCGTATGAGGGAAGTGCTGCTTTTTTTTCCTGAGTAAATAAAATATAAATTTATTTAAATGCACTGACTTAATTCAGATAGATAGAATTGTAAATTTTAAAAAACACCAGGATACTAATCTGATTTTTTTTTTTTCAGGGATAAGAGGTTGGGACTGGTAATTCTTCTGTTACTTCTACATACATTACTGGTGTCAAGACTGCATAAATATAATAATTATTGAGTGCGAAAAAGTCACTACTTAGAAAAAGTGGACATGTTGTCTTTGGAATGTTTGAAATTAGGCCGGCCTGCTTTCTGTGAAAAGATGGGAAAGAATTTTTAATGAGTATTAGTGCGCTGCCTTTTCCATTTCAGCAATAAGCATTCAAGATTCTTCTGCATACAAGGCTACTATGAAACTTTACTAAAAGCATATTCAGAAGGCACTAGAAAAATATTTTGCATACCCATCGGGATAAACTACAGGCACTGTTAGTCTGTCCAACAGTGATTTTCCAACTGCTTCAATTTCATCAAATTGCTCCATTTCACTAAAAGCTTCAGGCTGCTCTGGACATTCTTGCAAAATCTATTAAAAGAAATAAGTAAGTGCAAAATAAAGTACACAAGGGATATTGCGTAGTTTTTTAAGTGTCATTAACTAGCAAAGTGAATGCTCTTTCACCATCTTCACTGCCACATTGATATGAGATCAACTGAAATATTAATATAGTTCAAGAAAGGAAAATATCAATTAAGCTACATTGAGAAGATAGTTCAGGGCTACCATTGTTCTGTACAGAATGTTTTACATCACTTCTAAGAGGGGAAAAAAAAGTAAAAATAGTCTTGCTAGACAATATTCCAGCAACAAATACAAAATGCATAAAAATAGTAACCTGCATCATTAAACATACAAGACATTAATATAAAATGGAAGAAACGTGGATAACAAAGGGCCCCTTACAAGCCATTTCACAACTAAAATCCACATCTGGCATAGAACAAGTGGGATTAAAAGCGCCTGAACACAGGTGTTTCCAGATGGGATTGGGATCCAATACTAGTACTTAGTTCTCTATTTTCTTGCACTTCTCCCTCTGCTACTTCTTACATTTTCCAATGCAGCATGCATATTAACAGCATATTCTCCTCACAGACTCATTAATATGTCATAATAGTGCTAGAAGAATTACATTTTTGAAAAAGAGCATTATTTTTCAGCCATTTACTTTTTTTAAACTTATGATTGCCTAAAAACCTAGCAATTAACTACTGCAATTATGAAAGAATGCTCATAATATGGACTGAGACAATCAGCACTCTCAGGAGTTTGTGAGCCACTGAAATCTAATTTGTTATCAGGTAAAACTTTTTCAGCCATCCGTGGCAGCACAGATAATATATTTATGCTTTTGTGAACCTCCATCAAGTCCCAATGCATACAAACTCAATGTATCCTCCATTAATACAAACAAGAAAATAATAAATGCAAGAAGCATACAAATGAACTTTACATCCATGTTTTCCTTCGATGACAGAATTAATCCATTTTCTTCTACCAAGTGCAAGGTTGGCTTTTTTAGTTACATGCAATTTTATTGTCAACATTAGACATACATACGCTAAATTGCTTTTCTAAAATGCATCACTTCACAGAAAAAATGGTTCCTGGATGAAAAGACCCCATCTCTCATGATCTACATTAATGGACATTGTCTCAAATTCAGGCATTTGAAAACTCTTAACATTCCCTCCCTTCAGCAAGCTGATACTGAATAGCAACAATCTCTCTTAATGTTTTTGATTGCTCATCCTCCTCTATGGCTTCTAGCATTGTCCAACTGGACACAGCGGTGAGACACTTGGTTATAGGAGTCTGAAAACCATACCGAGGTAGAGGTGTGCTTTGAAGAAAGCATGTTCGAACTCTCCAAGTGCAAAATAAAACATGCGGCAATACAGCATGCATGGAAGCTGGTGAGAGCTGCATTCATTTACACAGTTTGTGAAAAGGATACCTCATCCAAAATGCAGACAGCTTAAAAGGTAATACGCCTTTCAACTCTCCAAAGATCTTAAGTGACCCTATAGCTATTTGTTAGACCTTGCACAAAAACACAAATAGAGAAGTATTCCTTGCCTTTCAGAATAATTACAGTCTAAAACACACAAAGAAATTCTTCATGATCAACCATCAGAGTTCCCCTCTGAAGAGTTAAAAAAATTCTCACCAGCTCCAACTCAATGCAGCTGAACATCAGGGCTGCTGTTCTCCTTTTTGTTAAGCAGACCCTATACCAATATAGGTATGCAAGCAATAATTGCATTAAGCATTGAAATTAACAGTTAGAAAAACACACTTGAATTCTTCTTTCTGCTTTTTTAATACTTAGGGAAAACACGCACTGACAGCTTCATTTTTCTTACATTCTGTTTGCTTAAATTCTGATAATAAATTTTTCTTCTTAAAAACACAATGCTCACCTTTTCAGCACTTGAATGAAATGCAACAGCTGTTTCCAGCCTGTGTACTCTTTCTTCAGAAGTTACTGTAAACTGTTTCCACACTCTGTTCAGTCTTGGAAGAGTGTCCCCTGAGGACCTTGAAGTGCATCGCAGGGACTGGCACAGGACAACAGTTGCCTGCAGTAACTGTCTTCCATAATCATAAGTACTCTAAAAGTTGGAGGGAATGGGAAAGGATACACATGTAAAATCTCTGCACATAGCAGACAAGTTTATGAAAGCTCCTCGGTTTAGGTCCACAAAACATATTGAACTGATCTGGTCTACTTGAAAATGCTGCTGAAGTATGAACAATATTGTAATTACCAAACAGTGCTTTTGCTCCTCGCGGGGCGGGGGGGTGGGGGGCGCGGGGAAAGCGCCCTGTTGTCTGGTCTTCACACTGGCAAAAGAATAGAGCTTCCTAAAAATTTCAAAGAACTGTGTGGATCTTACATGGGATACTTGCTATCTACTGCTGAGATGACACTCTCACTGACTTCACTGTCACGATGTTTGTGGTCACCCAGCATCCAGGTGCTTTGTGGCACATCATTGCAACAGCAATGCCCTCCTGTCACTGTCAGTTCGAATTCATCAAAAGAGAAAAATCAGTTCCAGTGTAATAGGTACAATTTGAAAAACATCACATCTCTTTATTGTCAAGTCTGAGTTAGACATTCCAGAAAAAGCACCTGAAAAGAGCCCAGCTTGTACCCCTTCTATTCTTCAGTGAAATTCTTTCACATGTACCTGGCTTCTGTTTGCATATTTGAGATTTGCAAACAGGTGTGCAAACATGCCCTATGGCTTCAGTGAATTTCAGTAGATTCTTGTACAGCAGGATTCACTAGCTGGCTGTTACAGGCAAGAATTAAAGCTGTCAGTTCTGTTCAACCACTAACTCTGCTAGAGCCAAACCTCCTTCTACGAGCAGTATGATCAGACTCTATCAGGACAGTCAACTCTATCTCGAAAATCAACAGAAAGAGAGGCTTTGTTTCATCAAGTACAGCGTAAAATAGATTGAAACCCAGTGGCTCATCCACATTTCAGTATTTTATTGCAGTCCTTCAGAAGTCACTATAAAGACTGTTTGAAATATATGCCTTTTAAGAAAGTCAATGTGAACTTTATGTTTTGTGGTCTGCATTGCTCATATGAAGCAGATAAACTAAGGTAGTGAACTGCAGCATCACTTCAAGATCTCATTAGGCTCACCACCAATTCCAGCAATCACAATTTCTTCATTCAAGCATTGAGGCAACCATTAAGACTACTACCAACAGCTGTTCCATAATTGTCCATATAAGTACCAATTCTATTTAGGAGATCTTCTGAAACTGCACAAACCCCATATTGCTAAAAAAATAATTAATTTCACCTGTGCAACATCAACAAATTTTCGATGTTTCTCCAGTAAAACTTTTGTTTCTTGAGCATCATCTCCCAATCGGATGTGTGTCTTCAGCAGAGCATCCAACAGTTCACTTAACCATTCTACTGCCTTAAAAACAGAAGTTTAAAGAATAAAAACTAGTAAATCAGAAGTAAATTAATCCAGAATAGTGAGGTGACTTCAGTACTACCATATACTTTGCATACAGAAAAACTTAAAAGAAATATTACAAACTGATACAACATGTATGCAGTCACCCAATACACTATTTTCAGCCATATCCTTTATTTTCACTATACAAATTCATTAAATAAAGCTACATTTGAAAGTGACGAAAATCCTGCACAGCTATCAACCCCCATAAATTTAACCAGTGGACTACAAAGACCAGAACGATGACATTCTGTAGGCATTTCCATACCTGAGCAGCATCCTCTTCACATTTAAATAACTGTACCATCTGAAGCATCTTCAGCCGCCGCACATCCACCATATCCTCACACCTTAAACAGTAGCACAGAAAGACTCACCAACACGTGCATAGCAAACACAACACACTCTGAGTTACATAACATTTTCAGTGAGCAACATTAAGATGCAAGCGTTCATGAAACGGTGATTAAAGCATTTTTGTGCTGCTTAGCTTGGCCAAAATACATAAAGCATCACCATAACAAGAAGAAACATGCAATAAATAGAACTGAGCACTACAACCCATGGGAATCGTGATCCTCAAGACTCCCAACGCGGCTAAGCTATAGATAGTAATACCAGCAGCAGCTACAAGGCCTCCAGCAGCGCTGCAGGTTCCTTGCCTTGTGGCACTGGTAAGATTTGCTGCACAGAGGCTCACACAGCTAAGACAGACTTTATCTTACCGAAGTCTAGGTGGAAGCTGGCTTAAACCTGGCATAATTCTGAATTGTACTGTGAGCTATTGGCAAAGTTTTCTGGGTGAACGAGGACTGTTTAAAAGACATTAATTCATCTTCCCTTTTCCTTTTTAGTGAAAGATTGTAATAATTGAACCCTTATACAATTATGTCCTTTGTTATGACATGTCAGAAAGCATTTAAAATTCCAGTTCATATAAAATCCAACTCTACTGCTCATGTTCTCAATTAAGCACATTTTGCAGTCCTTTCTCTAAATAGAATTAAAAAAAAAAGTATTGAAAGTTCTTTTCTTTCCACAGCGAGAGCTAAGCTAATACATTCAGCAGAATGACCTTTCCACTTCAATTTCAGAGCCTCCTAAGTAGACAACAATATTTAAACTCCTGTCCAGTGCAAATGGAATTACTAATGTCAACAACAGCACTATAAGTGAATGCAAAAGATGGTATGCACAGACCTGTTTTTTCAAACTGGTTGCAAACACAAGCACTTCCAGAGAACAGTTTGTTAGCGTGCTGCACTTTGTAACATGGCCTGTAGTGCTGTGATGCTTACAGAAAGGAAATTTATTGCTCCAATAACACAGGAAAATAGTTTAGGGGTTCCAAAAGCATAACTAAAGCAGCAAAATGCCCCTAGAAATAAACATCATACTACACGTGTATATAAATAATGAGAAACGTTCAAAAGAATTAGGGGGGAAAAAAAAAGCGTTGCAAAAATTACTATTAAATGCTACTGATAGTAGTCTTTATTGTAGCCTTTTGTCTCTCATCCACAATGAAGAACCTTGTTTAATCATTCATCATCTGGAAGCTGCTTTGTACCTTTGTCTGAACATTTTATTGACTTTTTGATCCTCCAATTGACTTCCCAAAATTCTATATCTCCTCTGCGAACAGGGACCAGATTTGTGTAACACTTAAACCAGAAATGGACTACAAATCCATACAGAGACACGACGACATTTTCCTTTTAGTTTTCTATTCCTTTCCCAATAATCCTTAGTGTTCTGCTTGCTTCTCACGGTATAACTGAACATTAAAGCAATTTTTGCAAAAGGTTTCCAACATTTAACAGCTGGTTCAGAGTCCACCACTATGTATATATAATTTTTTCCTTCACTCATGCATTTCTTTCCTCAGTACTGAATTCCAGCTGCCATTTTATTGCACAGTGATGCATGGTCCTCTATAGCTCTTTGCAGCTGGCCCTCTAAACACAAGTGCTCCTCAAGTAAATAGGATTCAGAGGACATACTTGAAATACGACCTTCTCTAAATGTTACCAAAACACAGGGCTTCTTACACTAAGCTCTCCAAGAAAAGAATTCATGAGTGGTAGAGTTAATTTCTAAAATGAACAACTTGATGCTCATTAGACCTTGTTGTTCCCCGGAGGCACCTTTTTGTTCAGCCATTGCCCTCAAACTTCAGGCACTTCCTATGGGGAGTACTTTACTGTCTTGGGGGTTCTAGCAGTAATAATGAGCAATATCATCTGATTCTTTCACACTGTTCAGTAGAAAAAAAGGCAGTACTATAGCCAACCCAGCACTACTACATCTTTAATAAAAAACAATAATAAGTCTTGGAGGAAGAAGATGATGGCGAAATCCATCCTTTTTGCAAATTCAAGTCATGGCAGCATTCTTCCCTACTAAAACTTAATTCCCCACACTATCTTCTTCCAAAACTCACAAAAATACACATTTTGAAAACCAAACTGTGTCTGCATTTTGTACTCTGTTCCCCTGACACCATCTCATCTTTCTTCCTATGTTCAGGGGTGAAAATACCATGCTCAAAGGACAGGAGTCGTGAAGAGTATAAACAAGTCTGAACATAATTAATACATAATTTTAGAGCCACCATAAATACTGTAGTCTTACTATACCTTCTGTATCAAACTGCTAATATATAAAAGATGCCTCTTGCATCCATTCCATAACTTCATAAAAAAAGGAATATGTAAGTCTTGAGCATTTAAAAGTACAGAAAAGCACTCAAATACTCCATCCTGTACCGAAATACAGAAGGTGCTTGGATTTAGGAATATGCTACAACAGATTAGGCAGAGAAGTTTCTGACACATTTAAATACACCACAAATGTAAATTATAGTTGTACTACATTCCATAACTGAAGAGAAAGCAAAATGGCCTCTTAAAAAAGTATCTACCTATATAAAGTGACCTATCAGCACATGAAAATCCTAATGACTGGAGCCGTTATTACCTTTGTTTTCTAAGCTGCATATCTTCCATCACTCCTTGGATATGGTCCACATTTTCTTTGTTTTCAATGGTCACATCTTTTCCATAGGCCCACGATGCCTGATTAGATATCTGATCAAGAAGACTTTGACCTTTCTCACGCAAGCCTTGCAAGCCTAAGTCTAAAGAAAGCAAGAAAAAAAAAGTAAATGGTCACCCTTACAAATTTTTTATTTTTACCTCCAAAGGAAAGAGATGAAATACAACAGAATCTGAGATGGAAGGCGGGAAAGTGAAAAGGATGTATGTGCCTTTCACTGCCCTTTCCAGCTTTTACATTTGAATGACCATTTGTCTACATTACCGAAGAGCTAAGGCTTTGCTATTTTACAACCTAGCAGATAACAAGGAAAAAAAGCTGTCACTGAGTATTAACTTCTCAGCATATAAATAGCTAATTAACATCTTTCATCCACAACACTTAAAATATTTATCATTGCTAAGCAGTTATAGGTTAAATGTTCTTCCATAGCTGGCAAAAGTTACTACTTTATACTAAATCTGATATGGCCGATTCATTTTTCTATACTGAAATATGCCAACCCTTAGAATGTCCTGTTACATCTATTATTTGTCCGCTCGACTACCTGTTTTCCTAAAGAAAATCTAGTTTACACACCAAACTGCTATATTCCAATCAAAACTACTTCTACCATATATGATTTTGCTTCAAAGCTTTCTCCTACAACATATCGGATTAGACCTTCCAACTGAAATAAGCTATTCTATATGTTTGACAGTGCAACCACCTTAAACATGCCATTTATTAACATACATATTCAAAGCTACTGCAAAATACTCAGTACAAGCATTCTAAAACTGAGTGGATAACAACCTTAACCATCAAGGGGTCAGTTCTGCAGACAAAAAGATCATGTAAGTACTGTATTCCCAAGATACTAAGGATGATTAGCGAGGGGGGAAAAGTTTGTTAACAGACAAAATGCATGATAGTGGTACAACAAATACACATTACATGGAAAACATTTCCAAGAAAACATTTCCAGATCATTTTGTCAGATAGAACTACTAAGGTAGTTAGGTGGAGCATTACTTGGCTAGGAATCAGAACAGATAGATATTTTTTCTGCTGTCTTTTTTTAAAAGGGGTGGTGGGATTGATGTTTTTTTTCCTGTCATGCATTCATTAGAGTGTGTGCCTCTGAAATGCAGAAATATTTTGCTTACCAACACTTTTCAATTTCTCTTCAAGCAGTTTTAAAGTTTGTTGAATTGATGCTCCATCTGCTGGTGCCACATCTACACACAACATTCCTAGTAAGCCATCCAATTGCTGAGACAACTAAAATAAAAAACAACATAAATGTTGATATTTAAAAAGAAGTTTGAGCTTCAGATAGCTGGGTCTGCAATCTTCTTCTAAATGTTTGGTTTCTATTTGCATCTATAGGAAATTAAAGTCAAGATGAACGACCCATCTGCCTATAAAATTCCAAGAGCAGACATTTTTAGGTGGGGGGAACAGGAGAAGCCAAGATTTTTTTTTTTTTTTTTTAGACAAGTATAGGAAAGGAATAAATGCCAATTTAAAAAAGAAACTACAAAAAGTACACCAAATTGCAGTTCAGTTAATGCATATGCCTCTAATTAAACAACCAACCAACACAGGGGGAAAAAGCAACTTTTAAACTAGTAAACATTTTATTTCAAAAGCTATTGAAATGCTAGACTTATTACAAAGCACTTCACTGCTAAAAAAGGGGAAATCCATCTTCTCAGCATTTCAGTTATGGTTAATGAAGACTTACAGCATTTTCTAAATGACATTATATTTCCCTCCACCCCTCTAAATTGTTTCCAACCTATTGAACATTTAGAATGTTAAGGCATGTTAAGGCAATGTTAATATATTAAACAAGTGAGCCTGTGAAAAGTTAAAAAGAAAAACTTACATCCTGGGCAACACTGTGGAATTCAAGTGCTGCTTGTAATAGATTCTGCCTAAATTCCAGCTGACTGGCCTGCCGGTAACACACATCACTCAGCTGTTGCTGCAATGCTTTCAATTCCACAAGGTCTTCCTCATCCCCTGCATTTAGAAGAGCTGCGATCTGCTGATTAAGCTCAACATAAACAGCAAACCACTCCTGCAAACACAAGAAAATTAAGCATTAAAATAACACCAAACATAATTCCATTATTCTCTTAAAATGGCATATATCTAACTGCAGCCTAATAAATAATCAGATTTTAGAAGGGACTTATTACAGCTTACACTATAATTATGAAATCTCATACAGGAAGAAAAAACATTCCTAATTGCCCATCAACTCAAAAAATGCTCCCTACATTTTAATGTATGTACTGTAATATAAAAAACAGTGCAGAAAGATGGGAAGATTACAAGTCATGGCTACTAGCTCCAAGCACAAACTCCCACTCAAACTATTTTACTGAACCGACAGAGGAATTCCACCATTTTAAAATACATTTCGAATGCTTACATGCCTATAGTGCTCTACTGAAGCAGACTATTTGCCAAGTGGTAAGCCATCACAAAAAGCTGTTCATGAGACTACCTAGGTGTTACTTTCAGTGACATGATTTAAATCAGCAATAATTTTCTTAAAACATTTAGAAAAAAATACTACTGTTGCCAAAGTGGAAGTAACCCCTCTCTTATGGACAGAGTATTCACGTACAGAAATTTCAGACTGATCCTTGTTTCTTATTTAAGTAAAGCTTTATACTACTCAATTCAAAACGTGTAGATTTGTTTCTCAAATGCTTTGATTTCTGAACACATACATAGGCATGAGTTACATTGTCACAGTGGTGCGTTTACGACAGAAAATAGTTCAAATATTTAACAATTTTGGAGATTTAAAAACTACTAGATACATCAAGATCACATTCACATCTTGCATGATTGAAATGCCTGTAAAGGAAAACATGTTTGCTTAACAGCTTTTATTTTGGCCTACAGTGAAGTGACCTTCAAATGTCCTGTGCATTTTTAATGCTATGGAATAGCACCATCTATTGGCCTAAAATATCTGTTCTAATTAGTATTCTCGTCACACTCCTACTGGGATGTTTGAATTTTTTTTTTAAATCATGCCCTTGGCTTTTGCATCATTCATTTACTAAGCATGCAAAATATAGAGTATAACTATCCACATTCTGATTTTTTTTTCTTTTTACCCGAAGCCACCTCTACCATCTGCTCACAGGAAGAAACAGAGTATGAAAAGATTCAAGCAGGAAAAAAAAAGTAATGAGAAAGTTAAATCAGCAATCAGCCAAAAATTTAAGAGCAGGATAAATCTCTCATCTACCCCAAAACAGGTAACTAAGATGACACAATATGGAAATATCTTCCATTGTCACAGGCGTACTATAGATATACAGGTTCAATAAACTCAGTTTACACAACATAACTCTTGTTATTACCTTTAGACACTGAACATACAAATTTAGCTTATTGAGTGTGACAAGTCAACTATAATACGAGAAGCCAAACAAAAATCTAGATTAATAATTTTTAGGTTTTATTTTTAGCATTAAAGTATAGCAGTTGCAGTAATCGATTTTGGTCAAGCTGGCAGTGAAATTAAGAGACTGGCAAACCAGATATAAAAAGTGTGTTCCTGATCATTTCCATATGGGAAAGTTAGGCAGAGCTGTACGTGACACCTCAAAACCATGGAGAAACAGCCAAAATTTGCTCAAAAATAACAGCTCTAGTATATTACTCATGAATAAAACAGTCAGAAAATGAAACCCCAAAAAGAAAACAAAACAAGAAACAAGCCAAACCAGAAAACTACCCTAAGAAAATTATTTTTTCACTTCAGAGTAAATTGAACTAAAAAAGCCTATCTTTAAAACAAATAAAGCATTTTTGCAAGTATCTTCAAAATACAAGTAGTATCATCAACAATAAATAGGAGATGATGAAAGAAAGCAAGCTTATAAGCTGCCAATCCAATTATTAGGAGAGAAAAAAAAAATAGGAAAATAATGAAAGAGGAAGAGTACACTCAGCTATTATGAGATGTTTAAAAATCAAAGAAAAAAGACAAAGCACATTTTTCCAGTGCTGTTGTCAAAAAAATGGTTTCAATTTATAAACAGGTATATAAATTTAAGGTAGGCCATTGGTGTCCCAATTACTTCTTTTGGTATAAAATTAAAAATAAATTTTTCTGACTCTTTTTTTCCTACAAACTCCTGCTACCACTAAGAAGCAAGCAGCGTTCCACCTTGCCAGTGCTTTAGTGATGAGTAAACAGCAGGCTGGCCTGCAAACTTCCGTGGGATTTCAATGATTTCAGGGACCATATCTAGCCTCAGCTAAAGCATAGTTCTCTGTGACAGCTATCCAAATGAGTACAAAGTATATTAATTCTTGTTTTCTCTTTTCAGTTTGAAGTGCTAATATGACTGAAAGATATTCAAAATTATTTTTATCAATGAGGTAGGCAGGGGATGATTTTTTTGTTTGTTTCCAATCAGGATTTTAACTGTAAGCTGTTCTACACTTCACAAGCTACTGGTTTTCAGAGTAGAAAATTGCTTGGAGTTTAAAGCAACAAGATGACAGAGGAGATGGGATTCCCTTGACCAAACACAGACACCTAAACCACACACTTCTGCACCTGAGCAAGGAAACTGTACTGAGCAGAGATGCAGTCAATAGAACTGGTGTAGTCTAGGGCACAGTGTTTCTTAGACTAAAGGTTTGGGTTGTCTGTTTTTGTAAATTACATTAGCAAAATTATCACCCAGTCACTATTTTCTTTGCCTTGACTGTAAAGGGAACTTAGGAAAAGTGGAGAGAATTGTCAATGTCTACATCAAGGTAAGTCAGAAAAGAGGAAAAGCACTGTGAGCAACACTCCCTTTCTGAACACTGAGTATTCAATATCCCAATTATAGCTAATCATCTGACGGAACGGCAAAATTCTGCTGAACTTTAGGAAGCTTTCAAAATGAGCAGCAAAGGCATCAAGTAAGTACACTTACAAAACAGTCTCTAAGATTTCATTATGAACATAAACTATAGATCAAGACTATACTATGTATAGTCTTGACCAATGAAAGCGTTATGCCAGTTTCAGCTTCTGGTAAATGTAATTTAATAAAGACAAAAGTATTAACGTATGCACCTGAGAAGTACAGGACTTCTCAGCCATTTTGGCAGGGAGGAAAAAGGAAATTTACTACTCCTCCTTGACATGAAAATTTAAGAACTGCTATAACGTAATAAATCCATGCAAAATCATAGATGGAAATCAGTATTTTTCTACACTGGAAACAAAAATAAATAACATGTACATATAATGACCATATTAAGTTCTCAAACTGCCCAGGTACTTTAGTCTGTGACCAATAAAGTCACGCACTATGCAAAATTCCTAGATACTTATAACCAAAATACATCACTCATAAATGTGTGTACTTAGAATTATTTTGCTATTTCAAAAGGGTATGGGAAATCTCACACTGTGCTGACTCTCAATCTCTTCATGTTTCTGTTGCAAAGCTTGTGAAGCTCTAATTGAATCACCTATTCCCCACTGGGTTCTCAGCTGTTCCGATCCGGGTCCTTCAAGCCAATTGACTACCTGTCGGTAGGATAAAGATGACAAAAATAAAGTAGCAAATCGATTACATGAAAACTGTTCTAAAAAGAATTTTGTAACATAAGCAGAAATATTTCAAAGTAAGTATACGTTTATGAAAAAGAAATCTTAGGATTTGTAGAAGTCTTGTTGTTGAAACCATTCACATCTTCAAAAGCTTTAGGTAGAAACTACTTTTGATTAACCTTATTAGCCTGTCAGCTCCATGAAAGCAGGTGGCAGCCAGCAAAAGATTAGTCACATACATACTTGTCATTCATACCTCTGTCAATAAAAGAGCTTAAACCACAAGTTTCTTGATAACAGACCTCTCATGTTCAAACAAGAATTTATTTTTTTTGCCTAAGTGAATAACAGTGCAACAACACCTGGGAGTTTTCTCATTTTGTTGAATATATTAACACTCAAGTGCAGGATACACACATATTCCAAATCTAAATTTACACAACAACTTATCATTTAATATATTTATGTCTTTCAACTTGCTCCATTCAAATAACAGAAGCCTCTTACAGAGTCTTAATGGCCACATCTCATGGGATCTGCCTTTGAAAAAATACTTGTACGGTCATGGCAATAGAGTTTTGGACTTCAATAGTTGATTTCTTTGATGATGATGATTATTATTCTTTTGAAACTATTTCATTTAATATTAATATTACTAAAAGCAGAGTATCTCAAATTTTGGTCTCCTTACACACTCAAATTTTGGTCTCCTTACACACATTTGAATTATCAGATGATGTCTATGTCAAAGTTTTATGATAAATTTTTAAATATCTAGAAAACAGAGACAGCCATAATGAAACCTAGTGCGAAAGTCACTTACTACTGGAGTCCTGAAGTAAGGAAATACAGGAATACCCCCCACATTCTGAACCTTAATGAAAAAGCATAGGAAGCCAGCTTCCTCTCTTTGATGGGACTTTTGTTCAAACAAAGGTGACAGAACAGCTTTGCACAGCTTTTCAGGAAATATAATACAATACACAATGTAGCACCATAACCATGAAGACAAATGAAAAAGAGACTAATTGGACCATTTTCCTCATGCTGCGAGGCTGCACCGCAGCAGTCATCATGAATGACCATCACCATTACAGAAGTTTACTCAACTCACCCCACCTTTTAGTCATCACATCCGTGTCTTTCCGCCCCCTTTTTCCACACTCCCCCCAGCACCGTTTCAGAGCATATACTCCGAAAGCACCCTGAGCCTTTCTTACTTTTCTGATTTCTAGGGCAAAGACTCTACAGTTCTAAGTTCTTTTTGTTTAGAGAGAAACTTCCTGTGGTGCTCAGCAACTCTACACAGCTGCTGCTGAGGAAACAGGGAATGCAGCTACAAGTGAGGGCACCCAGATGTCCCCCTGTTACCTCAGTGTGGCCTGGAAAACTCAGATTTGGAAACAAGAGGTTTTCTGCAAGTGTGAAGCAGTGTGTAGGACCACTGCTGAGCAGTGCTCTCGCTGGCCAAGACCACCTCCCCATTGTAAGTTTCCAGCAACCACTGCATTGCCTCTGAGACTGCTTAGCTTCACACAAGGCTGCTCTTGTGTGATAGATACTTGAACTGAGAAGAGCCACTAGGGGATCTGCAGGAAGAAGTGGTTATTTTCATAAAACATATTTTTAAATGGTTAATGACTAGACTTCTGCAAGACCTGACATTAATTTCTGTGAAATAAGATCAGAAAAATAGTAATTAACACCTCTGCCTAAGTAGGAACAAAGCTAGAATTTATCATAGCATGCAGCGTTGCTCATCAGCAGTCTTAAGTAGCAGAGCTGCTCATCAGAAAACATCTGGAAATCATTGTCATCTTTACACTGCAGAATGAAAAATGAAGGAAAGAAAACTACGAAATACAAGTGAAAGTGGTAGTTTAAAAGAGAAGGTAGGATATTGAAGGCATGACGGAAGAGAGGTGGTTACAGATAAGAGGGCTTTCAGACAGGAGTAAGAACAAAGCAGTTCACAGACAGCAGAAGCAGCAAATAGCAAATACGAAACGGGAACACAAAAGCAATCCAGTAGTGGTTGCAATATAAGAAGCTATACAAAGAATGAAATAGGAATGTAATGGTAATGAAAGCTAACAGGAAATCAAAACACTTTAAAAAACCATCAGCAACACAAGGGAAAACCTTTCTGTGTACACATCCATGCCAAATGCAAATACTGCAAAGCATGTTACACTGCAACTTCTGTTCATTTTAGCAAAATAAACGCCATCGCACTTTGCCTTTACTGGTTTCCTTCAGTCCATCACTGTCTTCTTTCTTTTCTCCATTAGCCTAATCTTCTCCCATAAACCAAAAGGAAACTAAATCAATTTCTAGATTTAGTAAGTTTTTCCCCATATGTTTATATGCCATTTAGAGAGCTTGTAAACATACTTCATAAAAACTGACCAGCTTGGTAAAACAGCTAAACACTTTTTTCCTGTGTACTGCGACCCAGTTCACTTACTATGTAGCATCCATAGCGCAGACAGAGCCAACAAACAACTATTTCTAATAAAAATATTGCAAAATGTGCCTCCTGTCCCAGTAAACAAGTCTATTTAAATGCATTAACAATAGCAGTTTGTGAAAGTATGTTATAAATTTCATTTTGATCAGAACATCTTATTCAACACTGTAACACAGAAAAAAACCTCACCTGATTATAGCAACAGCCATACTAGTATGTTCTATATAGTACTATTTTCATCTCTTACATATTTTTAATTATTTCCAGCTCAACATATCAAAAGATTACATTTGCTTTTTAAATTTTTTATAATAATCTGAATTACTACATACGTGAAAATTATTTCCTCAGTAGATTGATTAGTTTTTATCTTTACCCATATCTCAAATGCTGTGAAGTGCAAGTACTTGATCTGCGCTCCTCATGCATTAGAAATGCCAATGTTGAAAGGTCAAAAGTAATATCTATTCCATTTTCTGCATAGTCAAACTATAGAGAAGCCTAAAACCACGTGAATATAATTTCAAGTAATAAACACAAGAGAAATAAATTAATTCTCTTTCCTAAATTTTCTCTACTGACACTCTGCTGAGAAAATGTTGAAAGTGCTAATTACACACCTGTTTCCAGAGGACCAAACCAATACATTGCAACCTTTAGCACACAATTGATTAGGAACATTTCTATTCATTCTTGTCAGGGTATCCTTGAAACATAGGAAGTTTAATCACTGTAACTTAGTTAAAATACTAATCATTAGACAAATAAAAGAATAAATAATGGCTTATCTTCAGTTACAGGAACTTAAAACAACATGGGCAGGGGAAGGTTTCCAGCACACAGTCAAATGTGTCTTATTTGTGCTTGTTGCTCTCTTTACCAACAGGTTGGGCATCTGCCCCTCCAACAATGTAGCGGTGCACTGGCACAGTACGCAAAGGGACAACATCAACGTTCTTCAGCATGATGGCAAGAGACCATATTTCTAATCACCCCCATGTACCAGAGCAGCCTTTGGAAAGCCACTCTGGTAGCCACAATGTAAGGCATGAAGTGCAAGTAGCATGTTGCAGTGGAGGAGTGAAAAGAGGCATGAAGCTCTCACCTATGATTCTTAGTTTTGCAGGAAATGCAGCTGGGGACTTGAACTCAAACCTCTGCCTCACAGTATTCCAGAGCAACTCCAGGCTTACCTGCATCACCTTCTGCTGAATCTCCTCGAGCTGCGTGCGCTTGCTACGCTGTCTGCAAACTTCTTGGTAGCGGGTGTACTGCTCTCTGAGTGAGTCGAGCAGCTTCATCACCTGTGGCTGAGCAAGGAGCTCATCATCCATGGGAGACCAGGACACCCCTCCATCTGAACCATTGAATCGACGCTGCTGTAGCTCAGATAGCAACTCGTGACCTTTAAGAATATACATAATGATGTGGTTAATTTAGATCCAAAAAACAAGGACAAAAATTAAGAGTAAGCATGCCTGCTTTTAGACCATCCGGTGGTATGCTTTTGCAGCTAATTATCTTTCACGCATTGGGCACATTTAATGATTACATTTCATGCAAAGCACTGGCCACAGTTCATGGGGTTGTATCAGCCACAATAGGGTAGGAATCAGGTGCTATATTTTAGATCGATAAAAGAGATACCATGACTAACATTCATGTTGACAACAGTATTGATTAATTTAAAGAAACAATTGCAAAACACAATCCTGAGTCTGAAACACCTACACGTATTCTGTTTGACCTCAAAATACTGTGTAGCAACCTAAGTATTTATCTCAAAATAATCATATTCTTAGATTAAAAGAATGATCTAGAAGCACTAAAACTGAGCATATAATTTCTCTGTTACTTTTCAGGATTTTTATAGCAAGTATAATACAAAACTTACACAGAAAACGTGGAGCTGAGTACAAAGTATTTTGATCAATATTTTTTTTCCTCACTCTTCTCACCTTTTTCTTTGTGCTCTTAAGCACCACATCAGGGTTCAGATTCTCTAGACTGTAATGACTTGCATGTATTCAAAAATAGTATGTTTTGACTATTTAATCCTCTGTTTAAACTGTTTAAGGAATGTTATTGTTAAGATGTGGTAAAGTCTTCAGATGTAAAAACTACTGATGATGAATTTGTTCCTCAAAAGGTCAATGAAGACGTTAGCAAATAAAACAGTGTTTGGTCACTAAAAAAGTGTTGGCGCAAAAGTGAAAATCTGCCAATTCCACATCATCAGTTCTGCAGGTCTTAAAACGGCAACATGCCAATTCACTAAAAGAAAAAAAAAATACCACTAGAATAGTAATTGTAATATGTCAAGGAAAATGCAGAAATACAGACTCTAAATTCAACTGCTATTATCTAGACAATCAAAATGCCAAGGGGTTTGGAGATCGCAGCAAGCAACTTCAAATTATCCAGCACATATTATTGTGAAATGAACAAGTCTTAAGAATTCAAATACATTTTGCCATACTATGGCAATAAACATCTTGGTTTCATCTTTTATAATACTGCATAGATAGGCACAGATAGCTGCAGAGCAAACAGATTTAAAGGCTTTCACGAGTCATAGTTCTACTGGGATAATTTTGAAGTTTTATTGTACTGTTTTACATTTTCAAGGTAAAAACATTTCTTTAAACTAGATTTTTATCAAATTCTAAGAACTACATTTTATGTGTGGATTTGGAGCTTGTGTAAATAATGTACTTGTAACTATGGAAGACAGAATCACAGAATCACAGAATCACAGAATGTTAGGGATTGGAAGGGACCTCGAAAGATCATCTAGTCCAATCCCCCTGCCAGAGCAGGAACACCTAGGTGAGGTTACACAGGAGGGCATCCAGGCGGGTTTTGAATGTCTCCAGAGAAGGAGAATCCACAATCCCCCTGGGCAGGCTGTTCCAGTGTTCCGTCACCCTCACTGAGAAGAAGTTTCTTCTCACATTTAAGTGGAACCTCTTGTGTTCCAGCTTGAACCCATTACCCCTTGTCTTACTGTTGGTTGTCACCGAGAAGAGCCTGGCTCCATCCTCGTGACACCCACCCTTTATATATTTATAAACATTGATGAGGTCAAAGAAGACTTATCTAAAACGTCATTTTGTTCATATTTACCCTTAGGAGATGAGAAAGTAGGAAATGAGAAAGTTTAATTGGGAAGAGCTTAATTTTTTATTCTCAAACATTCAATATAGTGAATTTAACACAGAGAAAGGTTGCCTCTCAGGAACTCCCATGATTTAATTAAAGTTATTAAACTTCATAGCTCAAAAAAAATCATTATGCCATAATTAAGAAAACAGACAATGCATATAAAATAATGTTCTTTGAAGCCACCTGTTTACACAAAATTGAAGCACTGTTTTGTCCAAAAACCTTACCATTAGAGGAAGATACAAAATTGGATTAAAATCTAGTGACAATTTCTACAGACACTTCATATTTCAAAAACTTTAAAGACCACAGCAAGGAACTTTTGTTTCAACTTTTAACTCAAACAACATTATCCCACATCTAAATAAGTTAAAATTTTACACAGAGGGCATGTAAAGCCAGTAGATCTCTGTAGCAAATATTATATGTGATCCACACATTAGTTTGTAGGAGGCTGTAGGATAAGGGTTCTGAGCACTCAGGTGCTGATCACCACTTCAATACTATGCCTTGCTGCCTATTCTACAAAGGCACAAATCAATAGGAAATTCACCCTAAAAAACCCATTTCACAGAACCCCAAATTGTTTAATGCTGAGAGTCTAAGCAGCAAAGAGTCAGAAGACTGTATGCTTCACTTTTACAGATGGCCAGCTCAGAACTAGGCTGATGTAAAGTACCAGAAATGTGTAGGAAAATGCTATCTGTATTGTAACTGTTTGGTTGCTACTGAGATGAATTCATTCTATAAGGCAAACATATTGACATAATCTAAAAACAATGATTTCTCAAAATTAAACGTATTCATTATGGTAATACTGTAAAGATGTTATCAGGATTATTAAAAACTGTATTTAAAAGACACATTTAGAGTTGTCCCATTTATTTATTAACATCACTTTTTTTTAACCCAAAGATAAAATTCATTGATAAGCTGGTAACATTATGGTGATGGCTAAGATAATTATTGTGCCCTCTGTGCTTTCACTTGGGGCTTAAAAATGAATAATGTTACTTTATTGACCAACATTTTTTTTTTCAACTTACTATACCTGTCTGCAGTACCGTCTCAGGATCAACTGATGGAAGGAAGTTCAAATCTATTGATCTTGAATAAAGTGACAAACATATTATTAATAACAATAAACTTAATTAGTTAAATTAACAAACACATTATTAATAATTTGTATTACAGTAGCACTAAAAATTTCAACTAAGGCCAGAGATACCTGATTCTGCTAAGAGACTGTATGTTTCTTTCCTCACACAGGAAAGCCTCCTCCCCACCTTTTTTCAACTCATTGTATCTAAGCAGAAGTGCAGCTGCACATAGTCAACAGCCAAATGAGCATCCATCTATGCATACACGCTGATGAATTGTGTAGTCTACATTATGAACTTTCAGAATTTGTTTATGCATTTAAAAATATTAAAGGCATATCATATTTTCAAATACTGTTTGGATTGCCGATTAAATTTCATAATCCAAAAGCATTGATTTCAAAAAGCGAATCACACACCTCTCTTTTTCTTGTTGAGTTCCTTTATCACTTCCATTGTTAATTAGTGCAAGCTCATCCAGTAAGGATGTTGATTCTTTTGTGAACTTTTCAAATACCTAAAGAAGAGGCAGGTTTTAATTTAAGAAATGAAAATTATATAAGTGGCAACATTGAAGGCATCAGTGCAAATTTATCCACTAGTTCTGTTAGTATACTTCAATCTTTACACAGTGCAATTATTTCCCAACATTCAAATGGCCAGGTAGAGTAGAAAATACAAAGCTTTGTTCAGGGAACACTTAAGAGCACTAAGATTCCTTTGGGAGATAGTAAATGTTACACTGAACATAATAAAGATGGACTGAATTCTGAAATACTGAAAAATTCTGAGATTTCTGCAAAACCTGTAAGTTCTTATTGACATATTTATTCTACATCTTAATTTAAACCTTTAAGTAAATCTTAAGAATAATGCTAGATAACCAAGGCATGTTACACAAGCATCCGAGAGCTCACTTGAATGGATTAAAATAATAAACTTTGTGAAGATTCCAGCTTTTAATCACTACTAATAGGGTCTGTATTTCAATTAATAATTAAAATAAAATGAAGATGCATTATATAGAAAGAAATACCCTCATCAGCTTATTTGAATATAGGGACTTCTGATCTCAGATAACAAGGCCAGTACAGTGAGACACTGGGTACCCTTCAGATGATTCGTCCATATCTGACTTCTGAGGGTTGGTTTTTTTGTTCGATTGGGTTTGTTTTTAGCAGAACTGATTGTGAACCAGTGCCATATGTGACATGCATAATAACTTTCAGGCCTTTTTGGTACTAATAAATTATTAAGCAATAGCGTGCAGATGAACCTTGTTTAACCTATCTAGGACTACTTCCAGGGAAAACCCAAAAGGACATGTGGTGGACAGCTCTTAGAAGCCAACTTTTAAGACAGTGATTTATAAAATACAGGCTAAATTCAGTTGTTACAAAAGTTGTTACAGTTTGCTGAGATTCAGCAAAACAGAAACATGGTACACATGGTGCAAGCCCTCAGATGTCTTGAGAGGGAAGTACTGCTGTCAGATTTGCTGCAGGGTATCTCTGAGGACTTTGGGCAGTTGCAGTTGGGACACACTGTGGAGGATTCATTGTCCAGGATCCCACCTGGAGATCCTAGATGGAGATGCACATTTTAAGAATAGATTGCGTGGGAAAGGAACACACTGTTTCATTGAAAATTAAATACTGTTTTGAAAATTCGATTTAAATAACTGAAAAACAAATATCAATGAAGAACAGATAGAAACATTCTCGAGTGCTATGTGCACCAACAGGTGCTTAAACAATTTGTGTCTATTAATGATTTAGGGGTGTATTTGCTCCCAGACATTTACTGCGTCTGTCTATCTACTGGTGAAACTGCACTGACAGAGCTTTTAGTGTAGGACATCTTAAAATCTGGCTCTAAATCCAGAGGAACCAAGGCCTAGGAGATAATCTCTGAAGATCTGCAGAGCCCAAGTATTTCCTCCTTGTTTCGGATTTCTAATATCGGCAAACGATTTCCCTTTGTAGGGACTACATGTAACACTCAGGCTCTTCTAGAGTGAGGATCTACACAAGAGCTTCATTAAGGAACTTGTCGTTTCAACAAATTGATTACATGAGCTTTTATCATCTTTTGAGCAAAACCAGTGTTAGTTATCATCATGAAATTATTCATGCATTTGAACTGCACTACTACCCATATGACAATTTCTACACACTTAGCAGTTCCTACACAAATAAAAATTCATGGCTCAAGAATGAAACATTTGAAAAAAAACCAAAAACAAGACAAAACCCACACAATAGAAAACTAACCAGCCTCTTATTCAACCAATCCATGTGATCATATGTGAGAGTGCCTCCAAAATCTTCTGTTAATTGGCATGGTTCTATATACCGAGTCAGCTTGTTAGCAGATACTAAAATAACCTGCAACAATAAAAGAAATTTCAGCTACACTTGTAAGTAATGCTTATATTTTTCCTTAAGTACCTGCGAAGTTGTAAGGTGTGTCCAAAGGTACAGAGCAGATCTTTCTATGATTCAGAGCAAGTGACCTTTTTTACTGCTAAATGTGTTTAAACTAAGTATGGCTGTTTGTGATCAGCACGGGCCTGAAACAGACAGGTAATTTTGATAAGCAGTGTATATCTCATGCACAATCCTGTAAAAGTATCATCTGTACCACCTGGCCTATTTATAATAGGAAAAGGAAATGTTTCTTGGGTATCTGTTTTGGTGAGAACTGATGCTTCTTGATTAAGTCATACACCACGCAAGTAAATATAGTAACAGGATATCATATTGCAAAGCGCTCAGTATTTTTATCGCTTTCTCGCAGTACTTCTGAGTCCCAGAGGTAAGTTTGTGCCATAAAAGCTAAATGCCTGCATTTACTGTGCAAATATGCTCAGTGAGAGTTGGATCAACCACACTATTTCAATGAGTAGCCAAATTCAAATCTCAGTGTGCTTAAAAGCCTGAGTCATTCTCCCAGAAGACAAATCTAGCTCATCAGCTACTTCAGTAAACAAAGGAAAACAGGTCTGCTGATAGACAGAAGACTAAATTCTTCCCTTCATTTCTGCATTCTAGAGGCTCCTGGCTGAGCCTTATTCATATAAACGTAAACCAAAAGCTGGCAGCACAGGTTGCTTTGATCCATGATATGCTATGCCTGGAATAACTTACGCGGAAAAAAAACCTCTCTATAGAAGCAGACATACTGGCCAAATATATAGCCAGAAAGAAAGAAAAACAGAAGAGAATCTGAGAACCCATGAGATCATGCACGTATTCTTGCAGGACAAGAATATGTAGAAAGAGCCTTTACTTCTAGTCCAGTTCCTGCAGAGACTAGAAGACAGAAAACCCATCCTAAACAGGTTTTCTCCTTAAAATTACCTCAAGGGTTTTGTCTTCCACTTGGTGGTTCTTCAAGGCCCAAATGAATAAAGCCAAGAGCAACCTGGTCTAATCTCTAAGACGATCCTGCTTTGAGCAGGAGGCTGGACTAGAAATCTTTTGAGGTCCCTTCCAATTGGAATTACTCTGTGATTTTTCAGTTCTTACAACTAAAGAATCCAGAGTAGTTCCAAACAAATGGTCTAATATTTAACATACAGAACATCTTCCAGCAACATCCATCAAATACAGGCTATTCTCCTGTATTCTTAATGGTATGTAGCTGCCATAAATGGAATTAGCTTGTAGTTTCTTTAAGTAACGCCAGTGACCAGCTGAAACTGCAGATTACTCTAGGTCCAGGAAAAATAAAGCCTTTGTTTTTCCTCCTTTAGGCACACATTTATATTTTAGGTCATTTTTATGTTCTCTTTTCATCTCTGTGGGTTCATAAAAAAGGAGAAAATTAATTTACTCAATCAGGACATCTTGGTATGGAAATTAAAGAAAATAGGGCAGCTGGTTCACATCACTGAAATACGAGTTCTAAAAAGAAAAAAAACATCCCCCCAAAAAACAAACCCAAACCCACACGCACACAGAAAAAACAAACCAAACAAAAAAAAACCAGCCTGAAGAAAAGGATAGACTGCATTGAGACCACTTATTTCCGATTTTTTTTTAATGGAGATCCTTCAGGAAGGAAAGTGAGCAAGAGATACCCTTTACCAACTTGTATCGCATAACCTTTTTTTTTTCTTCCTTCTGCAAAGCAATATTTGCCTGTAACAAATATATGAGCTATGTAAGAAAATAATCCTCGGACAAAAAAACCAAATTGGATGGTAATATACACCTATTATCAGAGCAGAAACTTGACACTGGGAAATAGGTACAGAAGCACTGCACGGGGACTAAATCCTATTTTTAATCTCAAGAGTAAAAAGGTCTCAAAATCAGATTTAGTTTAAAAGAAAAACTGGTGTCATCTCTTAGAAAAAATATTTATTAATAACTGACATTTTCTAAAACTGTAAAGGTAAAAATACGCTGAATTTCACAGAGCAGAAAAAAATCCAATTCTGACAAAATCATTTATGAAAACAGAGAAAATAATTCATTACATACACACAGCTATACTGCTTATAATTTGTTAGTCTTTTTTTGTTTTGATTTTGGTTTGGATTTTTTTTTTTTTAAACACTTCAAGTAACCCAATATCCAACAACCAAAAAGTCTGACCAAGTCCACAATTCTTTGTAAAGAATTCTTACCAGGTATGCCCAACTGAGAAGTTCATGAGAGTTGGAAGTGCATTACCAACACATGCCATTGTTTCCCACTTATTTTAAGTAACCCTCACCGCCAAGTGACACTAGTCATGAAATCAGACACATCTTTACAAAAAGATTCTAAGAATAATAGAATGTATATATTATACACAGTATTAGCTGTTTGATGTTATGTAAAAGTGATAGAAATGCAACTAACGGCAAGAACATTTATGTGTACGATAATATATAATGTTTAAATTATCTGCTCCGATTTGTCATGTTGCAATGTAACTGACTACAAGTGTAGCTACTCTACAAGTATGTTAAGGTATTTACTCTATATGAACACAACATCACTGCCTCATTTACTAATTTCAATAAACTAGCATCAAAATACTTAATACTTTTCATTTACTTACTGGAACATAAGAATCTGTCATTCCTAAAATACTTTCTTAAAAAGAACATTAATAAAGCAATGCTAAAAGCTGGTCATACTTATCTGGTCACTGATGGGTAATTTTGGACAAATTTCATTCAAACAGGCATAAGTAGAAGGGTTTTTCATTTCCCAAAAATTCCACCAAGAAACACTGGGAAGTCCAGATAGCTCTTCCCCACTCACAGCCTGATGATAGGTATAAAATGCTGAATTTTTGTGAAGTCGTATTAAAGCTGTTTTCTCAGTAAATTGATTCTTGATGATTTGTTATGCCAGCAGCTTACACATTCAAACAGCTTTGAAAAAATATAGGGAAAGCTTCAATGAACAAGGCAGAGATTTTACAAGAATAAATGTGCACTTCAGCCTGTGCAGAAATTCAAACTAAAGAATGCCTATGTTCATTCTTCACACTACACTGAATGCAGCTTTTGTATAAAAAACAGCAGGGTTTTTTTTTATTAAGTGTGACTCCTAATTGTTTCATAAAGCACAATCAGATTCATCGTTGTCGTTATTGTTGGGTTTCGTTTTTGAAAATTAGTTGTGCTTATTCTCCAGCAAACTCAAAACTTAAATGTAGCCTGAACTATTTTCCTGGTGATTTTTCAAGAATAACTATGGCACTTTTAACAGACGAAACACAGCTGCCCATAGATCTGGTCTGGCAGTGATTCATTGCCATGGAACTGTAAAGCAAAGACTTCCTCTTCCCGAGGAGAAGAATCATCCTACTGTTTGACGATAAATATTGTTATGATCCATTTTTTGAAACACTGTTTGATGAAACACTGAGTAGGACAGAGTGTTATTTGTTAATACGGAACACTAATCTATATAATTCTTTATTTGCTTTAACGTTACACTGAGAAACCCAAGTTAAACATTTACCTGTCCAGTATCACACAGAAATCTGGCATACTAGAAACCCCAGAGCAGCAAGCAGAATTGAGATTCACACCAGACTGTCAGCCCCGCTCCCTGTAACTGCCTCCTTCACTTTGGAGCACTCAGGGCTTTGCTCACTCATTCACCTTCCCCTCTAGGGCTCACAATAGTAATTAGCACACTATCTTTTTTCCATCCTGGAGAAGAGACAAATAGGCACACACAATTTGGTATTTTTCCAACGCACCCTTCTTTAGGACCGAATTTAGAACATAGCATAAATGCAGGCTCACGAACTCTGGATCCACAGGGACAATTCCCTGATTTGGCCCAGGTTTTTGAAATAAATGACCCATTGCCTCTGGTATTAAAACAGCAGTAACAAAGATACATGTTGATGAAAAGAGAGATGGATTTAAATAAATATCACTCTGATAAACTTTGGAACTCTATATGAGTATTTGGGAAAGACCATCAAAGCTATAAGATTTTGGTGCCTCAGTATAAAAACATGGAACTGGAAGATCTCATAGAAAAATCAAAGCTTTCCTACGAAGTGTTATTCATTCTTCATTCTCCTTACTAGCATTGTTCTTAAAAGGTAAACTGCGAATGAGTGTGCCACAATAATTCCCAAGTAGAATACTGAGAGCTGAGATATAAAGATATATGTGGTAACAGTAGTTAATTTCAAAATACAAGAACAGTACAAAAACTTCTTGTAATAAGACAGTAGAAAGTTCTGGACTGCAGTGTGTTTTCGATGGCACCAAAAAACCCACATAAAAGGGTTTGGGGTGGGGATTTTTGCATTTTGGAACATTAAGGATTGCTATAACCACATAACAGGTGTTTAATCACTTTCAGAACAAAGACCATTAGTCTAGTTAAGGTAAGTATCTACTCAGGTATGTACCACTGACTTAGAGGAGAGTTACTTCACTTGAATTGGGGACTGCTATGAAAAACTGGTCTAATCACATTGGATTTAACCTTTCCAGTTATTTCCTTAAACAGTCCCTACACTTTTAAACAAATGACAATATCTTACAAGCTATTTTTCAGCTACATAACACACAAAAGTCAGCTAGCTAATGTTTCTTTCTCAACAATTCTGATTTGCTAGTATATGGACTATAAACAGGTTGATACGCAGGAAATTTTCACAGAAAAATGTGATTTTTAGGCTTCTCTATGCTTCTATATATTGATAACTTGACATAACAGACTGGAAATTTTCCAGAGCAGATTCTGCTGATACACGATTGTAAGAAATTTCTGACACCGTTACTAGAGACTTACAGTTGTCAGCTGCTACAGGGCAGTCCTGAAGCACCTAGAACTACTCAGACTTTGGACTTCAGGACTATCAGGATACTTCTGCTCCATGCTCCAATTTTTCCAACTAGTTTCCAGTAGTTTACCATCTTTTTTTTTCCCCCTCTACGTTTTTTTAAAGTGTTAGATTTCTTACCTTACAACACTAAATGAACTTTTAAATTTTGTTCCATGATGTCCACAAGGATAAGAAACTAGGACACACACTTTCTGCCTCCCTGCTTTTGAAAAACTGATTTTTAAAGCACTAATCCAATATCTAAACAAGGCTCAGAGATTATTTTTCCTCCCAGTCCCTTAGATGAAACACATATGCAACCCCCTCTGCCCCATCTGTATGCAATTTTGCATTGTGTACAAACTTGTACATTTCTACTTTTATGGTACACATTTTCCTCCAGTTACTTAAGTTATCTTTACGTGAAAAGCTCACAATAAAATATAACAGACTACAGCTACTAACAAAGAGCTATTTGTTTCATATCACTATGTAGAGCACATTAATAAAAAAGCAAAAAGCAACAGCTCCCAACCCTCCAAAACACAACAAACATTTTTTATATTCAAACCCTGTCATTAATACATTAACAGTACTAATTATTACAGTGTAACAAAAGCAACATTTCAGCTGAGAGACACCCTTGGAACAATTATTAAGTCAACTCTCCTGTTATGAAGCACGAACACAGGACCAGAAAAAACTGCTTTAATGAACACATGAACTGGCTGCTAATAAGCATTTTAGGGAGGGATAAAGGGACAGAGGAAAGCTTTGCTGGAGGATGAACGGCAACTGACCTGAGGCAGGTCCAAAACCAATACAAATACTAACCAGGAATAAGGAGATGCACTTTTACAGAGCTGAATCAGCCCCCCTTGGTACACTTATCCACCCAGTAGCCTTTTGATCTCAGCTCCCACATTTACTTTCAGTGCTTTGCAACTCATCAGCACCACATCTCATTCTGAAGCAGAGGATCTCTGCCTTTGAACAGAGAGGAAGGCATTGTAATTAATGGCTTCATATGACAATATTACGCAAGGTATTAAAAACAGACCAGGTAGCAGGAAGTAGGAGGCAGATGTGATGCCCCATTAAGAAATCACAGTTACATTGCATTTACTTCAAGTAAAATTAGATTACACTCTCAAGTGAATAAAAATATTTCATATTTTCATTTAAATTTTTTAGATAATTTATTTCATTGGTGCAAAAGCAATCTTGGATTTTCCTAATAGTTATGCATATCTAACCCGTGATCCAAAACACAAGTTGGGTGTTGCTTTGTTTTTACTGACAATAATATACAGTTATGCAGCTGTGGATTTGTGCATGAGTTAGAGGCTTCCATAGCCTATCAGTGCTCTGCACTCATATCAGGAATAGAGCAAAGAAATACCACTGTCTCTAACACAAACGTTATTTGGAGCACAGAGAAGGTGGGTCATTTTTACCAAGCCTGTTTTCCTAATCACTACCCAGTAACAGATAACCAAGAGTTAAAGAATGGTGAAGAACAAAGGCTTCCCTCATACCAAGGGTGATTCTTCATTATCTGGGAAAGCACAAGATTTTTCCTGCTGTTGTCTCAGCTTCCCTGTCCTTTCATGAAGAATGCCATTTTAGAATACAAGTTATTACACACACAAAACACCAACAAAAAATAAGTAAACAAACAAAACCAAAACAAACAAAAAATCAAACAACCAAATGCAACACACCAGAAAAACAAAGGAAGTGCAAGATACAAGAAAAAGCCGTGATCTAGGATGGTATTACACAGCCTCTTTAGGAAAAAAATCTCTCACAAACCCCCATACCAACAGCTGCTCATTATCCAACCTCAGTTAGATGACAACTGCCCCAAAGCTGACGGTAGCCCCCCAACCCCGTGCAAGCCAGCAGCCTCACCTTGCTTCAGTGCTTCTAAATTAGGCAGAAGGGAAGCTCAAGAACAAACACCTATTAACCAAAATGAGAGTTCAGCAACTACTTTGTGTTATCCTCTACTCATAGAAACTCCTGATCTGCCCACGCACCAAGCCAAGGTACAAGGAGGCATTAAAGAACAAATCTGAAGTTCTCCTCCTGCCTAAGAAGCAGCTGCTGCATTTTAATGCTATGATTATTTTTCTTGTAAAATTATATATCACTGACTACTTTTCTTACAACTGACACACTTTGATATATGTTTATGTTAAATGCATCTCTAATACTTTAATTATTTTCTTCTTCCTAAAACCTCAGAACTATTAATTTAAGAGTATCTTGGATCAAAATTCCAGGCCAGGAAAAATGTTTATGGTTCAATAATGAAAAAAGTAGTTTAAAAACAGAAACCAAAAGGTTCCGTTACACAACTCCAATGGTCTATGCCAACAATGCAGACATTATCACTGGCACAGAACATGCTTCATAAAATTACTAAGCTTACTAAATTTCATTACAGAATTACCATTTAATGACTGTTAGACAATCCTTAAAGTTAAATAAAACAATCCTTTTATTATCATAGCCATGTAAAATTATCCCTGCTTCGCTAAAATATTTTCTGTAGGCTTTCTGCTTATTTATCTAGAAATAGATTCTAGCTCGTCATATTAAAGAAAAATCCAAGAGGAATCTTCTAGAGGATTAATTTCCAAACTGGCAATACCATGATGTATACAGTAACAACCACTGTATATAATTCTGTTTACCACAACTTCAAAGGCTTCCTGAACTTGTCCAAGGACCATATTTACAAGTGTGCAGATGGGAAAAGAGCCTAAATTAGACAGTAGGAACTGCTAAAGAGGGGGGCTCACCTTTATTATTGACACTTTCTGAACTTCGGGGTTTACCTTACATCCTGGAAGCATTTGTGTGAAACTGAATATTGTACACTTAAGTCACTTTCTGAACACAAGCTCTTAAACCATTCCTTTGAGTACAGATGTTTGGTTCAGTTTCTTTTTTAATTCTCCTCCTGGATGTGCTCCAAACAATAGGCTAGTTTATAAAGGGTGGACACCACCACACTCATGTTTTTGATTAAAGAAGCTATACTACATACTGAACTTCAACATGGAAATATACTTTGACCACAACTCCTTGCCAGTCCCCTCAAGGGATTCAGGTGAAGGGACAGACTGTGAAACCCAAGAGAGTTTAACTGTAGTGCAAGTCACAAGACTATCACAGTTGGAACCACTTCCGTAGCAGAATTTCAGGCACTTCACTTCCTTGATTAGTGAATATCTTGCTGGCTGCAGACTTTCAAACACACAAGTGGCCATTCAGAGATTCTTTGGATTGCTCTGTTGAACTTGGGCTACTTTTCAAATCTGTCTTTAAAGAACTACTCAAAAAGAAAATCTGAAGGCAAACATCTGGGAGTTCCTTACTTATAAGACTCTAAAGTAGCAAAAAATGAAGCGTTTGGTCACCTGATTGAAAAAATCTTATCCCTTGCCCCTCACACTCCTTCAGAGCACTTTCACATGCAGGAATTGTTTCCAAAAAGGAAGGCACCTATTCTAGGTAAAGTCTGATACAAGATTTAACAGGACAAAATTGATATGAATTAACAGAATTATATCTGGATGATAGTGTCTTTAAGTTTATATTATTTAGCAGTTACACAACCTTTCAGCTGCCACCTTCCAATTCTCATTTTCCCTGAACTAAGTTTTCTACAAGAGTATTCAAGAATGCCATGAGAAAGAACTACACAGCATTAGACAATGCTGCAAAATGCTTTTCTATTTGATATCTTTCATGCAAAAGATGCTCTCCAAGAGCTTTGTTGTACAAAACAAGCGGACATTTTAGTATTTGGTCATCACAGCAAGCTTGTTGTAGTTCAAACCAGATTAGCTTCAAAAAGAAGACTGATGATACAGATAATTTTCTAAAATAGGAAAAATTGAGGTTTCCATTAATCTCCCAAAAAGATAAAAGAATGGAACTGCTAACATTAGTCTGTAATCTCTTGCACACACTCTGCCTCACAAGCTAAGAACAACATCAGCTTATATTTGGCAAACTGAGGAGACCTATAACTTTTGCTACTAACGTCAAAGAACTCAAAAAATGAGAGAAGACGCATGCAACGGCAACAAGATGTTATTCAGAATGGTTACTACTGATTCAGTGACACCACACAACATGCATCTCTACACTCTGTTACAGAAGAGTAATGAAAAAAATTCACACTAAACCCCGTACAACCATTTCTTACTCAAAACATCCACAATACATATCAAACAGCTTTTTCCTCTTGGTAAGCAAAGAATTAAATGCCACACATTTCTAATTTGAGATCTATTTAAATTTAATATTCTTATTAAAGTAGGAAAAAGTTAAAAGGCCACAGTGTTTTGTTAAGGGTATCCACAAGCATCTGGAATATAATTATTTTTTAGAAATATATTAATTTTCATGCAATTATTCTTGAATTCCAGAAATGGTACTTTTGACTGAAGTAGGCAAAGTTTCTACATACCTCAAAGCCAAGTCTGTCTTTTTCTTTCCAAAAACAGAAATGTGTAACCTTCTTATCCCAAAATTCATCTGGCTTTACTACACAAACAAGTGACACTTCGGCTGGAACAACGTTCTGTAAAACAAATGAAAAAATAAAGAAAACATTCAAGATTAAACCTTCATTTACTACAGAATTTAATTCCGCTTACATGTCATCATCTATTCAAGAACCTAGAATTTACAGACAGAAATGGAACAATGTCTGCTGAATCTACATCCCATGTTGGTGCCATCCCACTTTGCAGCAGATTATACTACATTTCATAGCAAAATCATGTCAGAACTGAACAGAAAAGCTTACCACTTTACTCCCAGTCCTGAGGCCTAACCATTAGTCCATGCTACATCAGTATAAAAAACCCATGAATTATTGGCTAGGCTTGATTTTATTTATAACATTTCATCTAAAAAATGTTAAAAACAAAGCTTTCTACCAATGTATTTTGCTCTGTAGGATGAAACAGTAATCATAAAGTTAGAAAATAACTGTATACTTTGTTATTAAATCACATCTCAATATTATATCCTATACTTCTCTAGTACTTATTGCTTAGACTAGAATGAAAGAGTTTAATATTAACTTTTCAGCATATTAATTCATAAAAGCATTACCAGGAAAGCATTCCTCAGCCTAAACCAGTAATTTCATCTAACAAGTTGATTTTATGTTGTCACCTTGAATGTAGATCAAGGAACAGAGACTCCTGACTACTCCCAAGTCATCAGCTACAGCAATAAGCAACAGTTAAATACACAGTACTGACATAAAGGTGACGCAATCCATGGGATTTCTCCTGAAATACCTCATTTTTATTTATAAAAATATAATTCTGAAAAAGTTAACTATGTCCAACAGAGAAATCATAGCACTGAAAAAAAAAAAGCTATTTCTTTCTTGCACCATTTTAATGAATATGTAAAAACTATTTAAAGTAGACAGTATTTTTAACACAGAAGTGTCTGTCTGATGACCAGCCAGCACCTTCGAGAACTACGTGTGTCCAAGAAGAGAGAAATCTCAAGTGGTCTGCACAATTGATTAGTTCACATAGGAAAATCTTATTTATTGCTTCTTTCTCAAATTAAAGATACAGATGTGCAACTTGTGCCTCTGCAGTCTTCACATGGGCAGGAAGCCACCAAAAACTGAGCGTGGGCAAGGAGCTGCCTTCACCACTAGCTGAAGGTCCCACTAAATGTGACGACTGCACATTAGCCGAAGTGAAAGCTCAGTCAAGATCATAATCAGAATATAGCAGATCCAATCACTACAACTCTATTAATAGGAATGCTATCTTACTCAAGAATAGGTGAAAGACACCTTGAAACAGACTTAAAAAGCCCAGGAGCAACAATGAGCCAGCAGGACAACAAAATGAAATTACTCGTATCTGACACTTTCTGAGGCTTCATTTAAGTCTGAGAGGAAAACTGCTCTGAATAAAAAGAAATAATCTGTGCACTACAAAAGACTATTCAGAGTGCTGTATCTTGCATCTCCTTTGACCACTGAGGCCAGAAAGTAACCTATACTGTTTAGCAGAAAAAAAAAAAAAATTTACTCTAACCCCAGAGTTCTGAAAAACTAAATAATAAATTGCTGTGAATTTCTTTAACTGGGAATTGGCACTTTTTTCTTCTTCTCCTAGTCTGTATAGCATCCACAATATAATATAATCACACACAACAAAACCAACTATAGCCAATTCCAATGAAGACTAAGTAGTGCAGCATTTTGCATCAGAACCTGCTCAGCTGCACCATCGGTGTGAACTGTTGCCCTGCAGACATTTCTACCACTCACAGTTGACAATGCCAGGAGCACATTTCTGTACTTCTTAACTAAAACTCTGTTTTAGAAAAAGGCCCACAATCACGTTGTCAGAATATAATGATTTGTCCCTCACTTGAGATTGTTTCAGATTGTTTCTTCCCGCACGGAACTCTGACACAGAACCACGTTTTGTGGTTTTAAAAGGCCATAAATTGTTTACTTCTCAATAAAGAAATTACTGCCTCTACAGCTATTAGGTTCACATCTACAAATCAGTCAACTATGAATATATAAAAATTTACTTACCTGTAGCATTAACACAACCGTCTTTACCACATTCCATTGAGATTTTCTTCCATCCACTATCACAGTAAATCCTCTAGCTTTACATTTCTCACTAAAAGAAGAAAAACACATCAACAAGTGTCGTATCACAGTGACTTTGTATTTCAATTCTACTGAAAAATACAACTACATAGTTTTTTTACGTATAAAAACACAGTCTTATAGGCCTTAAGTTTGTTTACTTAGCAATAACTTTCAATTTTAATGCTCAAGCATATTAAAAGATATTCCAAGCTACAATTTCTCAGTAACACTGAAGTGTACTTCACAATACAAGCATTTATTTAAACTTCAGCAACTCTGAAAAGGTTTTATAACCATAAACTTCAGAAAGAGGCTGATTTAGAGTTTTGTAAGGAAGAGAAAGGGATGTGAGTTTTCACAAGGTCACTTGTGAATTGGCGCAGATTTGAGGATACAGCAACATATCCCTTGATGCAAATCCAAGCGGGAAACCATCTAAACATGCTTAAATTTCTTTCCTGAACAAATGGACTAGAAATTGCAGTGCACAAAAAGTCTCTACAAGGAGAGAAGCTTTGCATATGGATCTACAAGAGTATTTTAGACTGACATAATCTCTTCTTCTTCTAATAAGGTCTGAGTCTGTGCAAACTACAAAAAAACCTGCGGAAAACAGCTGCAAAGCTAAAATTTAAAAGGCACTTCTGCTCAAGTAGCAAATGGGAGAAAATAGTGAAAACTTTCTCTCTCTGCATTCCCACAAATACTGCTCCAGCCCATCGGTAACTGAAGCTGGCAAGAATGTGCTCGCAACAACAGCTGGGCAGTGTTCAGTGGTGGCAGCAACCTCTGGATACCGCCAAGAGCTGGGAAGAGTTGCCTTCTCACAACCAGCACAGCCACAGCCAGAAGGGGACGTGGAAGTGAGCCCATAATTTTAGCATTAGTTACCACATAAGGTATCATGTCTCTGCTTGAAATTTTTGTGTCCAGCAAAAGTTATATGTAACTAAAAAACATGACATTTACATGAGGTAGAAAAGCAATATGTAATCTTTAGCACCGAAATCTACCATTACAAAACAAAGCCATTTCTGTGATCTCCTTAGCTTACAAAAAAAAAAAAACCAGCAACTTCTGAGTAACAGGAAGCATTATATTTCACACTGAGAAATTTAACTGTTATTTATTTCATGTTTAAACTGTACTTCATCACACATTGGTGGAAGACAAATTTATCTTGGAATTTTAAAAAAGGAAAAAAAAAGCACCTCACTAGTCTATTTAGGAAAAATCATGAGGTGGGCTGCCACTCCATACATGCTTTTGGTTTTAAGGAACCTCTGAGATCACACACAATTTCTCTGAAAGCACTCGAATGCTCAGGCTTCACATGCAATGCTTAATCAGAATGAACTCAAAAGGCACACTATCACTGCTTTTAAAACAAGATGAATAGTGTTACTACAGCATCTTGAGACATGGCTTCCTTAGGCTCAGTGGAATGTAGCAGTACCAGCATCTGCTCTTCTCTACTACTAAATCTATTTTAAGAAAGACCACACAAACAAACAAGCAAATTCAAAAGTAAGCTACCACTTCTGAAAAGTTCAGCCAACACAAACATAAATGTTTGTATGAAAGTTAAAATAAAAAACCATTTGGTGATTTGAGCCACAATACAGAGAATACAACAAAGGAAGCAAACTTTAGTATGCACAGAAAATAGCGCAGCATTGCCACTTTTATTTTTCTTGGATTCCGAAGAGGCCTCTCAGTAAAGAGGCCTCTTCAGAATCCAAGAATTTTAAATAGCATCAAAGAAAAGCATAACAGTAGACTTAAACAGGAAGAATAAATTGTTTGAGGTTTTAGGAAAGCTTTACACACACACCCCCCACAGAAATTTTACCCAAGACACTATAGACGGTGATGCCTCTCAGCTTTTGGACACAGCTATCCATCAACACTAGAATGCATATTTCAGAATAGTTACAGTTACAACATATGTCATGCACAACTGAATTAAAAGTTACCTTACACATAGAATTTGGGGAAAAAAATTAACAATAATGTTCTTGGACAGCTATCTGGGTTTGTGACAACATCCCTCCCCACATCCCTCCTTTTTTCAAACACTATCCAGCAAGTCTTCCCAGAACAAATAAGGCAAATGCTTATGCCAAAAAGTTTGCATTTCCCACCGAAAAACAACATGCAAACAAAAACGACAATTATTTTTCCATATTGCCACCATAAAAGATAGGTCATTTTTTCCACGACTGACAAACAGAATGTTAGATGCGGGAACACTGAACTTTGCTTTCAAACAGATTTCCCAGCTTATACGGAATACAAAGAGTACTTTGGGTGAATTTTTAGACAGTTATTTTTACACTAATATATGTAAAAACATACATCAGGATGAGACTGTGGAATAATTAATTCTTGCTAGAATAACAATGCCTGCATCTGTTCCATAAATACAGCCAGGTCCTTAAGTCAATGAGATGACTTGCACAGATGACCATTTGGGATGTCCACCACTTTACAAAAAACAAGCTGTTTGAAAAATCCTAAAAATTGCATGACTAAAATGTTGTGCAATATACTCATATACCTATTGATGTTTTACTTGTAAGCAACTTGAATTTGTTGCTTCTCTCTCCCCAGTCGTAAAAAAAACCCCAAAAAACAAACAGAAAAATCACCCAAACCATTTAATGGTGTTTTAAAAACATTTATAACTTGCAATAAGTACACTAAACAAGCTTTAGTCATGCCATTGCTCCTGTTTCCAAAAGAGGAATTTAAAGGGATACAAAAGCAAGCACTTATCTGAGAGGCTTCTTTCCTTTTTAAATCAGTGGTACAAGAGAATAAAACAAAGCTATGCTCTGGTTCTTAAAAAAAACGCAGTTAACTAAAACAGGGCCAAGCACTGTCACTATAAGCTTGCATGGTTACACGTGCAGAACTCAATCAACAATAATTTTATAGCAAGGTCTGGTTGTCAGGATACTCAAGTCATCACTCAGCACATTTAAGCAGTATCTTAACTTTAAACACTTGAGTTGCTCACTAACTTCAGTAAGACTCCATATGTTTTTAGACTCAGTGCACCCTTAAGCACTACAAGCTACAAAGATTAGCAAAGAAAGAGGAGGAAGCTTTTTTACTTTGGGCAATGCTACTTTTGCAAGCTTAGGAGTTTCATTAGAATGGCTCATTAGATATCCTGTAGTTTACTGTGATGTATGTTTCTAATTCAGTGAGAAGGTATCACATTTTAAACAAGCATTTGTGTAAAATTCATTTGCTGTAAAAAGGTAAGTAAAAAAAAAAACTAATGAAAATATCCTTTCCACCACTGGAAGGCAGCTAAAATGTCTGCTTCCACCACTAAAATAAGGCAGCTCTGAACAGAATGCCTTTGAAATCACCTTGGGATGCTCAGAAGGTAGTCTAGTGTGACACTCAGCTCATCCATACTCGTCTGTTCGAGGCATAATGGAATCGTCAGAATGAGGCCACTTCTTCTGTCTTTCCCTCCTATTTTGGGAGGAAAAATGTCATCAGAAAGGTAATGTGACGGCTTTAAGGCAAAAGAAATACTTTGTAGTTACATGGTCTCAAAATCCATCATAAAAGCAAACTTTAAAGTTGCTGTGAAAATCACAACAGACGTTTCACCTCGCAGTTGTGAGGATTCATTCCCCACATTGATATTGACGGCACTGCCGAAGCTTCAGAGCATAGACCACATCTGTAGCTGTCAGAGTTTTTAATCTAGTACTTTCAACATAAGCAACCCAAATTAAGTTTTCCAGAAGCATTACTTTTGCATATCTAGATTACATTGTTAAAAAGTATCTCCTAGACCTTCTACACTACCAGCCTGTCAGAAACCTGGTGAGCTTCCAAGGTGAGCACGCACCCAGCAGCTCTGATTGTAACACAGCACCTCCCAGAAACACTGACTGAACAAAGGAGGATTTTGTATCACATGGGCTGCCCGGGGCATACTCTCTACATTCATCATTCATCAAATGTGTAAGATTTCCAGAACCACTTACAAACACATAACAGTCAACTCACAATTACGGCAAATATTTCCAGTTGGTTGCTTTAATCTTCATATGTGTTTTCAAACCCTTCTGGTAAAAATTACACAAAGAATATCAGCAACAAAAATATTGAAAGAGCTGGCCTCACATTTATATGCCCATTAAAAGACTAAGTAACATCACATGTTAGTTGATGCTGATGTGCTACAACTGTGGTTTGGGTTGTATTTGACTACACGGATTCTCAAGAAAGTCCCTGGAAAGGTACAGTTTAAAACAAAACCAAACAATGGATCTTTAAAGAAAGCTGAAATTTTCTCTTCTGGTTGTTCTTCTAAAAGATTGACTTTTAAGTCACATGGGTATGAACCAGTAACCAAAATGGATTTGGACTAGGTTCTTCCTCATAGCTTGAATTGGAACTGAAGCCAAATCCACTGAATACAAGAAGATCACATGAAGAATAAATACTGCCAGAGCTCCCTGAAAGGGTCAATGTGCAAGTGCTCTAGAATGAAGGAAATCAAGTGTGCAGTTGACTATTCCATTATCACCACACCTCCAAGTACAAGGTCATCACTGATGATGTTTTGTAGGCAGAAAGTTTTGAGAGCAAAATATTTTCCCCTAAGTGGCTGTTAACTCATGAGAAGACTAAGTAAAAGAGGCAAAGGTAGCTGTGATGCATCCTTCCACTTAATTTGAAGCAACTCATCTAGTGCATGTATTTGCTGTTTTGAGCAAACCACCTTATCTATTTTTTCTCTCTGCCCTTAATCTTTTAATATCTATAACCAGCAAAATGAAAAGAGATCTTAATTTCAAAATCCAATCAAATATTTTGGTGGGTGTTTTTGGTGGAAGGAACAGGAGGGGAAATATGAGAACTGAGGAGGGGAATTTGCACATGAAATGAAGAACATTAATGAATCCAAACATACTCCAGAGGATACAGTGCTTGAGCTTATAGCTTATTACACCGCAACTTCAATCAATCATCTTAAAGTTTAGTGGTATTCCTTTTCATCCTTGAGTATTTTTTAAACTAATACCCATCTCTACATTAAATCAGTTTCAAAGTGACTTTTCCACAATCTGGAGTAGCTGAAAGCTACACTGTTTGTTTATACAACATACATATGTTTATACAACATATGTTGGCATCTTAATTGTAATAGGTTTTTTCCTTGTTTCCAAAGCTGTGCAAACTCCCCAAAGAGTATTAGAGATCCACTGACATACACGTATTTTCCACATCTTCATAAAGCATCTATTGCTTTAAGTGGCCCATTGCAACAGTTGTGTTCCCCTTGTGTTCTCTTTTTTTGGGGAAGAATTGTCGCTGGAAAACAGCAATGCACTTTTTTAACAACTGTATTTCTAAACAGAAGAATTAAACATTGGTGCTACATGAGAAAGGACAAGTGGATAGATCCTTTCCACAGAAACTAAGAGGGAGTCATAGTTTAAAGCAAGAGTTATTTACAGATTGTCCACCCTTCTCTGTTTCTGAATGGCAGAAAATCTGAAAATTGGAGTGGGAATGCAGGAGGAAAAGGAAGGAAAAATACCTCAGTGCTTTAAAAACTGGGCATTGGTTCTCATCTGTACTCTTGGAGTCGAAAAATTGTTTCTCTCCACTTGCTACATGGCTAGTGAGCGCACATTAAATCCAACATGTAAGATGAAAACAGTAAGTTCGTGGATGTAAAATAATACTTCAGAAACTATACTGATTCAATGGTAGCTTATTAGCTACCATCTCTCAACAAGAATAAAACTTTAAAATTAATAAAGAAGCCTTTTCTTAAGTGTTCAGGCATCTTTTGGTCTTTCCTTATCCATAAGGAAATCCTCAGAGAAGGGAAGGTAGCAGTTTTTAGGAATATAGAAAATAAATTTGTTGAAACTAAAAATTTGCAACAGCCAAGTTCAGAAATGGGTTACTTGTTGAAAAAAGGAGGAACTACGAAAAACTACTAGAGCAGAGAATCAAGAAAATACTGTAACAGGTATTAATAAAAAATAAAAATACAGACTGTACAGAATTTGGTGATCAAACTGAGCAAGACTGCGATAAGAAAAATAAGAACATAAGAGGTTATGAAGGAATTTCTACAGTAGAAGGGTCTCCTTGAACCAACTTCCAGGGTCCAGAACTCCATGAGCCGTGGCAGCAGCTCAGGAATCTACTGCATAATAGATTTGTAACAAATGTATCTAATGCTCCCTCTCCTCCCTTACCCATGAATTAATAAGTGGAGCATTATTGTTCATTTAATGAATATATAAATGGCTGAGGAAGGAAGGGTTTGCAGAAAAAACACATTTTCTTCCTGCATTTATAGCAAGTTAGTCTGACCATAGCTGATTCATAACTGGAAGGGACTTGTTCTGTTCATAGTTACTGCTGGATTCATGAGACAGACAAACAGCAGCCCCCACAGAAGTAGTTAACTTATTAATAGTAGTTCATGTTTTGTTTACGCAAACTTGAAAGACTCCAGTGTTGAACAGGGTCTAACTTACGGAAGTTTAGAATTGGCTCATGAAGCCCACTCATGCAAGACACTAGACACACAGAAACTCTCGTTTTCACACCTGGATTTAAACAGCATTTACTGAACTGACTAAAAAAACAAACAAACAAAAAAACCCCACCACAAACCAAACCCCAAAACTATAGTATCTTGACATCTCACAAAAACACCACAATAATTATCTAAATTATTCAGTTTCATGACAAGTCATCTTGTGTAACAACTGACAGGTTTTCTCCCAGCTTGTAAACACTACTAGAAAAGATTCAAACATCTGTATTCTGCCTGCACTGTGATTTTTGTACAGCTTTCTTGCACTGAAGTATATACAGATCAGGTAAATATTCTGTCAACCTCCCATAGCACAAAGAGATAACAAGGTAGGAATTAACACTGATTCTTTTCCTTGGTGGAAAATGAGGGCCAGTCATTTATGTAAAAGGTAACTGGTATTTCTTTATCCATTTTAACTCAAAACTCTATTTTTAAAGGAAATACTGAAAAAAAACCAACCTGAATGAAGCTTTAAAGGAAGAGTACCTAAAGTCACCAGTTAAGAAGTGATGACTAATATGGACGTATTCTAACATTTCCCAACACTAACACACTAAAAATACTAATTATTTAATTAAACAGTACAGGAAGTTGTTCTTTGATCTTGGTGGTATCACTTGTAACTACTTTCTAATAATTAAAGATTGCATAAATATTTACTACCACCTTCCAAATATGATGTTTAGTGAGATAAACCAAATCACATGGTGATTTTAGGCTTGGCAAACAACACCTCCCTGTCTTACAAAAAAGCACAATACTCAGACTGAGTCTTTAGGCTAAGAATTAAACCTGAAAAATAAAATCAAGGGAAATTAACTTGATGTGTGTTGTAACCAAGAAGAACTGGTATAGTTTATAAACTGAAAATGTGTTTAAGTTAAGAGCAGCAACTAGGAGCATCACAAAAAGAAAAAAAAAATAAATTTTTTAATTCATTTTGCACGAAACTGGTTGTTCAGGTTTTTTTCCGAGTCAGTAGTTTGCACTTTTTTTTTCTCCCCTGCTATTTGTAACGACCTACCAACATGGAAGCTACACAGCCATGGATTCCAAATCTGAGGAGACACTGCTCCATTAGAAACACACCTCTGCTTTGCTTCCAGAAAAAGAAGGCAGGGTCAATATTATTTGTACCAATTTAACTCAAAAATGACAAGATACTTCAATATATAAACACTTGAGAATGCTTTCCTAAAACATGATTTTTCTGATGGTTTGTTTTTAACCATTATTTGTATTTATGAAACTATAAGGAATAAAATTGCTTTAAAGAGACATGATGAACTGATTTGTCTGTCAGGTTCCTTTACTTACGCTGAAGAATGCTTAAAATAACTATTGCATGAATCTTTTCCATTCATTAAATGAAAGCATGCATTAATACTGCGCAATTCCAAAAAAGTCAAACCTACTTAGAAATACGTAGGTTCAAAAAGGTTCCTGACATTTAAACTGCCACTCAATAAATTACTTTCCACTAAGAACATCTGTATTTTGAAATGGATCAGGAAGCCTTAATAGCAAATTGAAAATGCACCCTAGTTAATGAGAACTTCCCTCTCTGGTACAATGCTGAACAACTAACACATTATGAATCTGCTACTGCTACAGAAGAAATTGCCCACTGTCCCAGGCTTTAATGTAAGTTGAGTTTGAGGGTTTTGTTTGCTTGTTTTTAAACAGGAATTGTTTGATCTGCAATTGCTGGGGACAGTGGCCAAATTCAAAGCAAAACAAATTTTATTAACAAAAGGAACAGGTTTCACTTCTCAAGTGACTGGAGCAGGCTAAACTAGACTAACTAAAATAAACTAAACCAGAAGAATATTTATTTATGGCAGCACTTGTCAATTTGTGAAGTTGAGAAGTGTTTGACAAGTCACCTACCTACCCGAGAGCAGACAAACACCAAGACCTAACCCAGCTATCCAGGACAGCAGTAATACCAGTAAGAGAATATCATTCTTCATTTTAACTATTCCCTTTTGTTATTCTCTGGCATAGGGAAGAGGGAAAGTTACCTTCAACCCAAGGTTCAAGAAGTTTTAATAAATAACAATAATTCCAGCCTTGCCTGAATTAACTAGTTGGCAATAATCAAAATGTTACAATGCATGGCTAGTTCTGCTTCCTTCTATTTCTATGTTGGAGAAAAGACAGGTGAAAAGGAAAGAAAAATTTTCTAAAGAAAATCTTTAAAATATTCACTTTGTTTTTCTAAAACCACATTAAAAAAACCCAGAAAGCATTATTCTTGGATGTCTACTAAATCTTAATTCTTTTATATATGGACTGAAACTTCATGACATCAACTTTGTGGATTGAGTTACAGGCTACAGCAAAAAAGAGTTAAATGCCAACAGCAATAGCTTGGCTACTAGATTAAAAGTTTCAGAGAGCCTTCTGAAATATGATAAAGTGCTAACCAACAAAATACTTCTGCTAAATACATCCAGCAAATACAAGTAACCAACATAAAAATCCAAATTATGCAGGGAGGAACCAATTGGGGAAAACAGAAACCGTACCTGAAAGAAAAGCCAGTTTTTTCTTCAGAATGGGTAATATTACTGAAGCTTCCATTCTCTACTTCAGCTAATTTTCACAGCTCTGAAACACACGAAGTTAAAGTTATCAAGCATGGAAAATGAATTACAATGTTTCACTAGAATAAGCACTGGCCAAAATACTTTTGTACTCTTCCAAAAGGAAGCACAGAACACTGTAACCAACATCCAAAGTATTGTAAAAACTGAAGAAAAAACATCATACGCATTTTTCCATGTAAATCTTTAAAGATTTAAAGCAGAATCTCAACCAAGGGCACCGACATAATTTATTTAAATATAGTCCTATTTCCCAACCCCATTAAACTACAATTAATTTACAGGTAGATCATCTATTTCCTTGGTCATTCAGGCATAAAGTAACTGTAAATAAAAATCACACTTTTGCATAGTCTGTCTCATATTACCAGGAATATAATAATTATTTACATATGATACGTTGCATTTATGCCGGGATGCTGCCATTAGTAGGTCTTCAATTAAAGAAAAACATCCAACGGTCAGAGTTAAATATATCTAACCCATAGCTGGAAATGCTTCTGCTCCTTTTGTCTCCAAATCCCTTCTTACCCTCATCCCATTTTTAGTGTATTATGAACTGCAGTTCACTGTGATTAAGCTTCTGTGTTTCATTTACAATCAACAGGATGCTTGAACCGCAGCCTCCTCCTCCAGCCTACACAAAGTACAACAGCAACTGGCATCTGCCTGTCTTTTTAAGCCCATCCTTGCACAAATCAATCCATAAAATAATTTTAAAAAACTAATAACACAGAAATACACAATTCAAGATATGCACCAGTATCCAGTCAAAATAAAAAACAGATTTTTTTTTTCTTTAATTCCAGGCACAGGGCTTCAGACTGCAACCTGGAGTTCTCTGTCTAGGTACTTCAGCATTCATGTACACAAATAGAACTTATTTTTTCCTGGGGTGGAGGGGAAGTTAGCTGAACCAAAACTACAAATGATCTAGCAAAAACAAACAAACAAACAAAACACCCCACCATCACGAAAAAAGAGAACTCCAAACAGATAGCCTGAGGTAAAAACAGAACAGTTATCTCCCTTCTTGGTAAAACAATGAGCTTCACTAAAAACAAACAAACGAAAAAAGCAGAACGATTATTTCTGTTATGAAACAGAAATAACATCAACAACTTTTTACTCTCCCTCCCTTTTCCAGTGCACAATGCTTCTATGTTCATTCCTATCCCTTATCCAAAATCTCCAAGTGTCATTTTTGTCAATTATATAAAACACACATTTCCCATATTACAGAAGGAAACAAACAAACTTCAGTTCTTTCAGGAAACTGAGTCCCAAGATAGCTTGCACTTTAAACAATTACTCAAATAAGCGCCCTATTAAAGCTTCCTATATGCTTCAGACAAAAAATTGTAGGTTATTTGTTCCATAAAACACAGAACTCAAGAATGGCTCAGGCAGTCATTTTTGTCTCTCAAACACTATGCTCAAACCACCCTGTGTCAGCTATTTAACTTCAGCAGCATTCTTTTTTTTCCAAATGTACCTGGTCATCATTTTTTCCCCTCCCCAAGTTACCTTTCAAAATTGTTACAAATGGCTCTTTGTTATAACCAAGGAAGAAAGCCCCAGCCTACACACACACTTCATTATCTTCATACTTTCATATACGAACAAAAGTTTGCATCAACTTATTGACTCTAGGGAGCATGTTTCTTTGCTGTTGTGAAAAGACTGATTTATTTCATATGAAAGCACTGCCTGGCTTTCTGCCACAGCAGTGGCACTGTCCATGGATCGAAATAGTTCTTTTGTTCAGTATTTCCTGAACCAAAGGAAGCATTCTGTTCATTCAGTAGGGAGGGAGGGGAGTCAGAACAAGTGCAGATAATTTCAAACACCTTTGTTCCAGAAACTCCTGAAGTTTTCAATTACCTCTCTTCTGGGAGAGCTTTGATGTGCTCTATCGAGAAGAAAACTCACCAGAGTAGGTTATTAGAATGTATCAGAAAAAAACCTTCAGGTTTAAAAATAAGGTTTAACATCCTTCTCGATCTTTTACAGTCCAGAGAATCTCCAGATGAATTAAACTAAATATCTTTTTTTTAGTATTGGAAAGTGAAACAGTTCCAAGAGGGCTGGCATCTGCTTTCCATTGGGAGCTATCAAAGGTGTTTTTAAAAGGTACACTGCTAAAAAGCAGATAAAGTATATTTGAACCTACAAATAAAATATAAAGTCTTTTAAACTTGTTCAAAGGAAGACAAAATGACAGGCTCTTAAATGGGCCATCAAGTTCTCAATTTAGAACGAGGACAGAATGATGTGTTGCTCTATGTTGTACCACTGTTTGGTGGAAAGAAATAGATCCAGTGTCTATTCATCAATAAAAAAGCGCATTTGGACTCATTATAGAAGAAAGCCACAGGAAAAAAAAACACCACAAAAACAAAACAAGAGCACTGACAAGAAGAGATTTCACTTGAGGAAAGTAAAATACTTCAAGAAGCTGAATTTTATCACTTTCAGAACAAAAGACATAACTTCTGTATGCTCAAATTTTACAGATAGGAAACAAGTCAGAGGTTAAATCTGTTTCCTGAATTTCAGAAACAACCCAGAGTGCTGCATGGCCACCAGCAATTTACTTTGCCAATTAAAATACCATGTGCCAAACTGTAAACCTTGTATATAGGAAACATGTTAAATGAAAGAGAACAACCTCACTAAACTTGTTTAGAATGACCTGAGCTTTCAGGTTTTTAAATCAATGCAGCAATGTTAATTTCCAACAACATATTCATTCTTTGGAAGATTTCCACAGGAAATTTCTGATGAATGGAGAATTATTACTTGCATTTTCTGCTACACATCTTCACTCTCACCTCAGAAAAAAATGTAAATAAGAACCAATGTCTAGACACTGTCTAAAATAATTTTAAAAGTCCATTAAAGACAGAGGGCAGAAGGAGAAGTTCACAAACTCACATCGACTATATGACTGGAAGTAAGATGCCCTGAAGATGTCAAAGAGAATCTGCCCTGCAAGTAACAAGTGTTTTCTTTCTAAGCAACTCAGTGGGAATGACTGCTCAAAAACATTAACAACTAAAATGAATTCAGGCTCAATGAGAATATAAATATGTTTACTCAGATTTGTTAGACCTGAAACATTTAATTGTCGTTTGTCCATCTCAACCACGACCTTTAATACTCTCAGTACCTTCTGCAAGGTCTTTAAATGGGTTAGTCTGTTCATGAGCATCCATTGCAAGTTTCAAAGAACAAGCACTTTCTTAATTCCCTCATCATGTATCAAGCAAGAGTGCATAGCTGGTCTGTTCAGCACAGTACTACAAGTCAGGAAAAAAAAAATCTGGTTTCTATTCCTTATTCTGCTATAAAATATACATATGGCTTTCAGCAAGTCATTTATCCCTTTTAGTCTTCATTCAGTCCCTGCATCTAATTCCCTTTTTACAAGAGTATTGTGATGTTTAATTCATTAATGTTTGTGATTACTTGAGAGGTTAGAAGGAACTCCATGGATCTGCCTATAAATAACCAAGCAGCAGATGGGAAGCTACGTTCAAAACTGTAGCAGCTTGCAAGTCCAGGCACAAACAATAGCACAGATAACAACAGACCCTCTGAAGTACTGAAAAAAACCCCCTCAATCATGTAGGATTAAGTTATTTTTTTCCTTTTAAAATCAACTACTGAATTGCAGACCTTCAAAATTAACAGCTTTGTTCCCCGAAGCCAGCATGCAACTCTTTTCAGATGCTAACTCCAATCCACCAAGCATTACCCCATGCTTTCCCTGGATCAGCTCAAAAAAAAAAAAAAGTTCATCTGTCCCATGCAGAAATAATATCCATGTGCAAAAGACAGAGAGAAAGCTGAATATCACAGTTATCTGTGTAGATTATTATTTCACCTTCCTTTAAAGCTACATTAAAGGACGTGATGTCTCCCACAGCTAAGTGGCACAGAGAGAAAGAACACAAACGACGGTGTCTGCAGGGCTGATACCCCAGGGTAATTTGAGAGGCACATCCAATCTGCCCAAAAAGTACAAATAGGCTGTAAGCATTCGTTACTTAATGCTGTCTTCAATTAAAGAGCACATGGAACTGGGTTACTCAGCTGGACAGTTTCAAAGTAACAATAAAGCTTGAGAGATGAACATCAGCTTATGTGCTCAAATGCAGTGTTTGGTTTTTACTGTTTAACATATTATGAGCAGTACTAATACATTTTTGATGTTAGAGCCCTTCAAGAGCTCAGGAGAAAAGGTAACTCAAGATATTCAAGGATGATCAAATCAAGTTTTCTGCTTTTTCAACCATCTGGGGTTTTTTTATTTTTTACTATCTGTAAAAACTATCCATAAAAAAATGACATACTGAAGTTTGATTATGCCTGATTTTCAAGTTGTACACAAAGAAAATATTCCTGATCTTCCATAACCTGCTAATTCACATGATAAGATTAAAAAAATAAAAACCATAAATTCAGTAGATTTCATCAGTTTGTAAACTTGTTTAATTTTAAAGAAAAATGCAACAATGTCGGTTCCATTACACATACACAGTCAGTACTCTCAGTAACTTGTGACAGCAGATGAATGGGCAGACTGAAAACATGCCCTGGTTTTGGTCAAACCTAGGGTTAACAGTTTGCCAGGCCATGATCCAAAAGCACATTATCACAGCCATACCAAATTTAGCCTTGGAAAAACTCCATTTCTTCTGCCCCATTTTCACCTGGAGGTTCAAGGCTTCCCTTGAACACTTTGTCTAACTATAGCTAATAACCGAATGTAGAAGAGCTGTCTGTTAACTACTTCCTCTATTTAGCCCATCTTCCATATTTGATTTCCACTCTTTCCCCTCCACAACATTCTGTGAAAAGTAAAATAAAAGATGAGTTGAAAAAAGAAATGAGGAGCAATATAATGAATAGCGAACCAGCAAATGGAGAACAAGTGAATAAAAGAGGTCATACCATTCGAGAAGGAAAATATACTGTGCTCCTAAGTTTTAACTCTGATCTCAGCCAACTGTTTGTTTCACCAAATAGTAGAGCTTTTCCTCAGACTTAGAGGAAGTGTCAGAACGAAAGAAAAGAAGGAAGAGCACTGAGTACAGAAACAATATAACTAAGGATGCACAACAACATCTGCATGTACAGCTGTGAAACACAATACTGACACCTCAGTCTTTTCATACAAGAGGGGCAAGCAGAGGCTACTGTGCAGCAATTAGCGCTCTCCCAAAGCGCGGCACTTCTCTGGGGTCTGGATCCAATGGCCATGCCCACAGCCAGCAGTCTTGCTCCAGCCCCAAGGAACACATGCAGAAGTTTGCAATGATGCTCCAACACAACATACAAAACGATAGCTTGCTAGAGTTTTCTACCCTTTGCAGCTTCACACCAAGCTGAACACATATGATGTATGTTGCATTACGGCGGTTTTAAGCCTTCTTTAATCTAGAATAGAGAAGATAAGTCACGGGTTTTGGATACATCTCCACATTTCTTTTTCTGACACACTTGAGAGATCCCATGTTTATCTTCCTGCAGAACCCTATAGCTTGCCCTTGGATGTTACCACAGGAAATAGAAGACTCTGATCTAACATATACCCTTCCCTTGCAACACCACCAAAGCAGCAGAAGTTGCAGTCATCTGGTATAGCCCCAACTCATTTAACAGCATCAAGTGACCATAGAATAGGCAAAACGACACAATTTGGGAAGTTGCTTCTTTCTACATGGCAATAGGTCAATTGAAACGTTATGTTCAAAGCATAGCACAGATGTTCTCTTCCCTAAGACTCATTAAAAAAAAAACCACCAAACAACACACACAAACAACACACCTCCAGTTGAGCTCGTAAAACTTTACTTAGAGATCATGTGGAAATAAGATAGAAATCACACAGACTGTAAATTCTCCCACAGATATAGTTTTTGAGTCACAGGTTTGGGGGAAGAAAAATAATCAATGAATAGTAAAATAAAATTAGCTCCCTCTACTGAAAAACACACAAAACCCCAAACAAGTTGTAACAGCTTGCAAGAATGAACTGGGAGAAAAGGGTACCTTCTCACTGGTTCTTTAAAGAACTGTCCAAAACCAGTTTGTGATGAAATATCACAGAGAACTCTTATGCCTTCAGTACTTCATAGAAGTATCTAAGACAGTGGGATGAATGAGACTGGAAAATTCAGGCCATAAGCAGCCAAGTCAAAAGACAAAGTCAAAAAAAAAAACAGCTGCACTGATGAATACAACTGTTGGCAGTCTGGAGCAAATGAAAAACAACTTTCCTCTGGAGTGCAAGATTAGAACTTCTTGTTCCTTTTTCAACATTCATATAAGAAAACAATCCACAACTTCGTAACAACACATATACTTGGCATTGGTTACAAGTGCATGTGGCTCAGGCCCTCAGGAATCACTTCTCACTACAGCTGAATGGAAGCAAAAAGAAATGCTCTTCTAAACCAAAAGCCATCTAGAGTGGTGGGGGTATGAAAGGGCAAGGGATTGTTTGAAAGGAAAAGTAGGGTGGGGTGTGTAACAGATGCAAAAGCAGTCATCCTTTTTGGTGGAGAAAACTGATACAAAACAAGAAAGAAAATGTGAAGAAAACAACGAGAGGCTAATAAAAAGACTGTTTACAAATCTCTAAAAATTTGGGGTTGATACTTGACCAAAAAGTTCCCAGCTCAAGAGTAAGATTGTGTATGACCTTGAAACATTCTGAGCAATTTTCTCTGTATTTTTAAAATAAAGTTTATGGTAGTGTCTTCCCCATCCCTCACTGCACAACACACAAGGTAGATACAATGAGGATAAAAGTCCCTTCATAAGGAATAAAGAAGTAATTTGAGAACTTTGCTCATCTTAACCAAACATGAAAGCAGAAGAGATTGAAATATACCAGATCTGGTTCATAAATACCTTGTTCATTCATATTTTTAAGTTTCAAAATATTTCAGAATTACATAATTTCATTACTATGCAAAATAAAAATAATTATCTAAGCTGCCCTTGTGCAAGAGAAATAAATCTCTCCTTAACTTGCATAGATGTCTTCAGTATTTGCACTCATGTTAAAAATTCTGCAAAAAAATTCATTTCACCTGCAAACCACTAATGAAATTGGCCACAGCAACACCTGCAGTAACCACAGCACACCTCCCTCTGTCCCACTCCCTCAAAATAAAATACGTAGCATTCCACTTTCATAAATAAATGGTCAGATGCTACAGAGAACATAAAGTCAGGCTCTCTAAACTGCTACCTGGAGCATCTCACATAGATGTAACACTCATACGTTTTCCACTGATTCTCTTTTCTAGTGCCAAATTAGAATCTAACATGAAAGAATTAGCACACACTGTGCTAGCAGAGAGAAAACAGACAATCCACATTGAGGGTATACTGATTAGAATGAAACCATCACTTTTACCAACAGTGTAAAGTACATAAGCCATGGCACCTTTCATCTACCTATTATGTGTCCATCCTAACCCCTTCTGTCAAGAGCCATTTATTTTCTCAAGTTCAGCTATACATACCATTTAGCGACCAAAACATCAAGTTAATATCAAATCAATTTACCATATTCTTCCAACACTTTTTACTCTTTTTTGGCCTTACTTGGTCGGGTCAACATTTATCCTTCACGATATCTAAGAACACATCTCAAATTCAACTCTGCCAACACCATAGGAGTTTCACTTGGCTCCAAATTCTCACGTAACTACTATATCTATCTCCCTTGAATCATTGATTCTGTGAAGCCCTAAGTCATACCTTCATCTCCTCTTAACTATTGTAATTTCCTTCTTAATAGGTTCTTTATGTCCCAGCATTCCAAACTTCAGCTTGTCCAAAATGTAGCAGCTCATCTTCTCACCTAGAAACAGGAAAACAACACTCCAGATTGATTTTCACTTGCTTCCTTGTCAAGTTTAGAGTCTGCTCTAAGGATTTCCTCACTTCAGAAATATCCCACTCTCATTTAGTCTAAACAGTAAAAAGCTTTGCCAGTGCATTTTTCTATTTGCTCACTCAAGGTGCTCAAGTCTCTCATTCCTCTTCTGTGTAGAATAGTTTTAAAACTTCTTTCCTCACTCTCACCCACAACCACAGCTCCCTCTTTAAATTAGAATTCACGTATCTCCAGTGTTATGCTTAAACACCGTCTAATACATCTGCAAACACTATTCTGTGTGAGACACTAACTAACACTACGTAAGACACTGTAACACAAACTGCACTATTTTACAGTATCTAAGCCAAACTATGTAACATAACTTTAGTATCAGAAGCTTTGGTTATGTTACAGCACCTTTTAAAGATTTTTAAAAGTCACAAGATGAAAATGAAGTAAGCTAAAGAAGGCATGAGTTAAAGCCTAAATAACTTTGTGCAAAAACAACTGCAAAGATATTGTTCTATGCAGTGTATTCATCTGTATCAAAGCTTCATAAGAACCAAATATATCACATGGAAATTTTAAAGATCTTATTTTAGAAAGAGACTGATCTTACTCACCATTGGTACTGGAATGCAACACTGTCTGTTAGGGGTACAAGTTTGAGTTCCGGATCCTGGATTCTGCAAATTTAAATGAAAAAAGTATTTTACCATATTTTTAGATGTTGATACTCAATCTAAAACTTTATTTCCTTGGAGGCTAAAAACAAGGGTTTATTACAAAGCTACATCATAGGGGAGTCAACGTTTCCATTATATGTTCACAAATACTTATAAGCGAGGCATTCAAGCTGCGCGAGACAGCAGGAATCCCGTATTTTCTACCAAAACATATGGTAGACATCAACATTGTTTATAATTAGCAGGCAATGCTCCTGAGGCAGCACCGGAAGCCGCGGGAAAGTAACAAGAACCAGAATCCTTGTAGTATGTGTTCAGTCAGAGGTAATCCACACAGGGTTTTAGGCAAAATCGAAAACAGAACAGTGTTAGTGGAGGGTTTTTTTGTGAGAAAAGAGGAAGAAGATATTCCTACAAACTAAGTTAATCATTACTATAAAATTTAAAAAGGCAAATTATAACTTGGATTGGAAAAAAAAAGTAAATAGTCCCTATTTGTATTAGAAGATGCAGAATTAAGAGAAACATCAAATGTAAAAACCTCAGCAAATGCTTTAAGACTTGCATGAAACCTTGTAACTGATCAAATTCCACCCACCAATGAAACCCAAGAGCTCAAAATCAGTGTACATTGTGTTACAGGCAAAGCCAAGATGCTAAACGCATTTCATAGGTTTTACAGCTACTCAGATGCAGCAGGCATCACAGCAGTCTCTCTTACGACAACGTTTAAATTTAGATAAATAAATAAATAAACAAACAAACAAACAGCACACCTTATATTACCAGAAGTTTCCTAGCCAGGCAAATAAACTAGTGGCTTCAAAAAGATGGAGAGAAGGCAAGAGTACACACCTATAGATCAGGAACCAGAATTTCAATATCAAGTGCTCAAGATAGTTTGAACACAGCCATGGTGGAAATCCTGTGACATCATTTCTTACCCCACCAGACCCCAGGGTAGGCTTTGCCTACTTTAAAAGAAGCTGCCTATTGAAGGCGTTCTGTATCTCCCCAACCACTCATAGTCACTGCAGAATAAAGGTGTTCCTCTTTGGGCTCTATTCCTAAGGACTCTTAACAGTCATGGAGCATTGCATTAAAGTTCACCATCAACGTATCTTGTCTCTTCCAGAAGTACCGCCAGTTCCCCTACCTACTACCACTCCCAAGCAGCAGCCGAATGAAACTGAGCTGAACTTTACCAGACTCCTTTATTCTCCTACTAGAAAATAACAAACCTATGTCTATTTCCCCTGCTCACATAAGCCTTACTGAGAAATAGGATTCCATAGCCAATTTAGAATTATAGTCTACAATCCCAGAAGACATCATGGCACTTTTTCTTGTAAGAAATTTAAAAATACGTATATTTTCTAAACTTCTTTTTCTAGAAAAACTGATGTTACAGATCATCAAAACTCCAAATAAAATATCACCTATCAGCACACTTTAGGAAAAACAGTTGTCTGAGATGATTTTACAGGATTCTTCAAGCAACAATCTATGATGTAAAGAATTGTGCAAAATCCTAAAATCCAACACTAAAAAAACCTTGTAATTACTCCTAGTTTTGGCAGGGTGCTCTGTTTTGTTCTTTCCTGACAGTAAAGCATGATCAGCACCTTAGCAGCAAGCAGTAGGCCTCTCTGATCAAGTGTCAGTTCTATTCTGTGGTCCACCTTCCCCTTCTCTTCCTCAAGTTTCTGCTTGGTGCAGACAATGGGACCAGGACTATAAAAGCTCACATTCAGAAAACTTAGAACCCTCACTAGTGTGGAAGTTCATCACCATCATTGTTCCTATAATAACAGTATTCATTATTTACTATACACTGAATCTCAGCAGACAATGTCACACAACCGGGAAAGAGGAAAACAAAACAAAGCAGTACTTCCTCATCACAGTGAATTTTAATGCATGAACAAAGTCAACATCCAACTGTTGGGACAATGCAGAGACTGCAATACTAAAAATGCAGAGAACTAGTATGCCTTTTGGGATGAAGAAGGATGAAAGAACTGACAAAAACATCTACTAATACCCATCCATATGTCTTACCAATTTTGCTCATTAAAAAAAAAAAATCACAAAAACTCAAAAACCAAAGAACCGTTCTGCACTACTTGCCTCCACTCTTGTTTACATACCCTTGTTCAAATTCTTTAAGAACGAGGGTGCTTAAGAGCATCTCCTTCCTACAACTGCCTGTCTGAAAAGCTCTGCTAAGGGGAAAAAGCTCAGTTATTGGGGGAAAGGCAAAATTGCTAGACAATGGAACTGTCAAAAATTAAAGAAATGGCAACCATGGCTCTGAGCAACCACTGCTTCAGCAGTGAATCAGCTTCCCGACCAGGCAGCGCTTCCAGAAACCCAGGAGCGCCCGACGCCGAGGCAGTGACACGGCCGTGACTCGCCCCCGCCAGCCCGCGGCCGCACTGACCAGCGGCGACGCACCGGGAAAATCCCCGGGAGAAGCCGAGCGGATCGGCGAGCCACGCAGCCGCCTCCCGCCCCGGCCCCTCCGGGGAGCTCTCCCGTGCCCGAAGCCCTCTCCGTCCGAGCCGCCGTGACAGCCGCGCCGGGGCCCGGCGGGAGGGGCCGCCGCCCTCCGGCGCGCGTCGCCCGCACAAAGGAGCCCCCCCGCCACCGCGGCCGCACGAACAATACCCGGACCTGTTGCGCGGGTTCCCCTGGGTCGTACCGACCTGCCCGTGCCCCCGGCCGGGGAACGGCCGGCGGGACCCACGAAGGGGCAGGGAAACGGGCAGGGGCGGAGGGCGAGCTCCGCAGGCAGCCGCCGGGTACCCCGTTAGCCCTCCGGCGTGCTGCGGGGAGGCGGCGCCGGCCAGGGAGGGCTGCCCTGCCGCAGGACCGGGCCACCGCCGCCCCCCGGGAGGAGCGGGAGCCGGCCGCCGCCCCACGGAGCGGGGCGCCCCACAGCCACAACGCCGCCGCCCGGGGAACAAAGCGCGGCCAGGCCGCGGGGCCTGCGCTGCGCTCGGCGCCGCTGGGCCGCCCCTCCGCGGGGCCGGGGCGAGGGAAGAGCCCCTCCGGACACGGCTACTCACCCGGCTGCGGCGCTCCGGGTGCTCGGGCTGGGAGGACGCCGGCGGCAGGGCGGGCGGGCGGACGCGGGGCGGAGCCTGGACCCGCCCGCTCCGGCCAGGCTGCGACGGCCGCCCTCAGCCGCCTCGCACCGCCTGGCTGGCCCGGCGGCAGCCCCCGGGGAGGGGAGCGGCTGCGACCCCTCCCCCGTCGGCAAGGAAACAGCGAGCACCGGGCACTGCCGGGCCCGCCTCCGCTCCGCTGTCCCCCCACCCCCGCCCGCGGGGTGCGGAGCCGCCCGTCCCTCCTGCGGAGCCGCCGCGCGGGACCGGCGAAGGGACGGCGGCGCGAAGCCCCACCCCAACGGGAGACAATGCGCCGCCGCCGTCCCGCTAGGGGGTGCCGAGCGCTGCGCCCCGCAGGCCGCGGCCCCGCCAGGCACCGCCCGGCCCGGCCAGGGCCGCCGGTCGGTGACCGAGGGGCCGCCGGTCAGTGGCCGAGGGGCCGCCGTAAACACCCAGCGTGGGGCGGGCTGGGGTCTGACAGAACCGGCTGGTTTAGCGCTAGCAGCTGTGTTCGGATACCGACAGTCGCGCTTTACTATTTGAAGATGTGCGTGTGTGTTGAATGGAAGTGAAATTGATCACAGGTGAAACTGATCATTCATAATCCCTGGGGCAGATGTCAGCTTCCACTTGCGGCACTTTGCTATCAGTGTTCCACCCATCACACAAACAACGTGCATTTTGTTTCCCCCAGACTGCAGCTAATAAGCTATCATCTGTCCAGGCTCCTGGACAAACATCCTGTAACTCTTGTCATGCCAAGATTAAAATACAAGAAAAAATGTGGAAAGAAATGCTATGAAGGAAACCGGCCAAGACACTTGTCTTGCTTTCAGTCTAACTGGCCTAAATCAAGATGCTGTCACTCTTGAATCTCCTGCTGAACATATCATTTTAAGGTTCCATTGCGGCGCTTTAAAAAAAAAAAAAAAAAAGTGGCCTCTGCAAACTCTACCTTAACAGTTATTTTGCTCTTGTCATTTGCAGAGCGTTTGAATATAATTTACTATGCCTCAGTCCATATAAGACAACTATCTCACATAGGCTGCAACTGCTTGATTTCTCCCCTTTAAAATGCAGTTTGCAAAACCATCACTGTTTGCTTCCCTTCCTGGTAGCTGCCAGTCAATACGTCCTGCAGGAATCACCCCTAACATCACCATCGGAGCACGCCTGTGGCACTGACCTCATCCCTGGCCAGCACTGACTCAGAAAGCTGCCCCTCTCTCAGCAACACCACTCGTTGGACATGCAAGAGCTAAAGATAAAGAACTGCCATTAACATTTTCAGAGGAGGCCTGTTGGCCGAGGCCTGACAGCCTCGAGAACATACCTTCTCTGCCAGGTCTCTCTTAGCTGGAAGAACAATTAAAACAGCAGCAGCAAAACAAGAGGAAAAGCAAAAATACTTCCCTAGCAACCTTTAGAGATAAACAGAGATAAGGAACGTTCATCAGCTTCCCACTGAAAGTAATTGCCGTAGAGAACCATATAAATGATTCTCTATTTTATTAAAAGTAGAAAATTTAAAAAACATTTTAAGTGCGTGCACTAATGGTTTAAGAATGCACCAGATACAAGTTTTAGGTCACTCTTGTACATTTATGCTGATTTATTGCATACTTGTGGCTAGAAGGTAAGACAATAGAAAGAAGCTTACACTACAAATCAAGACTTACTTGAGATCCCACAGGCTGAATCTTTGTAATCTCTGACTGTTGGACAAATAGTATTTCAGAATGCAGGATGAGTGATGTCATGCCCAGCACTGATGTTCAGCATAAGCAAAAACCCAGTGGAAGTCACTAACATATACATCTTTCCTCTTTAAAAGGAGTAAAACTAAAATTAAAGGGAAAACGACAGCTGACTGCCATACTGAGTTTTTCTTTGTCACTTCACACTTCTAAAAGCCTCTGTAGTGCAGACATTACATTCTGCGTACCATTCCTATCACATAGCCTATACAATAAATGAAAGTATGTCTATTTATGACAAGGTTGTGCACTTTTGGTGCTTTTGGTTTGGCTTGTGATTCTCGAACTTTTCAGTACACGTTAGCTAATTAATCCTAATAAAATTTCTTATAGTTACTTTGAGATAAGAGAAGCAAAATTTAGGCCAAAAGGACACATACCCAACTTCCCCTTCTCTGTTCTCCTGGTCGCAACTGGAATCTCTTCTCAATGACTGAACAAGGCTTCTCCTCCTGCAGAGAGGAAGGGCAGAACTCTTGCAGCAGCTCCCAATCCTGCAAGACAGAGCAACCCAAAAGTCTTTCTCATTTGTACTCTGGCTGAAACTGAACTAGTACTCAAGTATCAAGGTGTTGTAACAGGTTTTCTGACTTTTCTGTGTATACTCTGCTGAGTGATTTGCCAGGACAGAATCTGGGAGGATTAATTTTGTTTAAGGTCATACCAGCAATTCGGAGTTGTAGTTAATTGCATTTGCTATGAAAACTACCAATAAAATGAAATCACAGTACATTTTTTGTATCAAGGATCCATTTGATTAAAACAAGCCTTAAAATATGTCATTATTCTCCAGCAGCTATACCAGATTTACTCAAATACGAAAAAAAGTAAATAGGCTGAAAACATCCTGAGCTTTGGGCGCTGTGCTGCGTACCAACACAATGGAGCCTTTGTTCCAGACAGAGCAGGGCTCTCACAAGGGACTTACTGCTTCCAGCTTCAGCTGCTGCACTTGCAGAAAAATCAGCCTTCAAAGAAAAACAAACTGAACCCTCACACGCTTCTAGTGGACACCAGCTCATCACCATGATGCTGGCCCCAGGTGCCACCAAGCGTGACAGTGGCCATCCTGTGCAACACCCCGTGGGCCCGTGGTGCAACTTTGCTCTTGCCACGCTTGCCCCTAGGCACAGGGAGTCACTGCCAGGCACAGCCTTGTGCCAGCAGGCTGGAAACCCTCCACCTGGAGGGTTTTACTCTGCTGCCTTGCTTGTTATTTCCTTCCACATCTCTCTGCAACAGAGAGATAATTGTTTTCACCTGTAGCACAAAAATGAATCTGAGTAGTTAAATTACTGCAGGTTAGCACTATCCAGCCTAAGTGGCTAGAGCTGTAACTTGCAGACCATTGCAATTTATAAATAGTATATACAGTAAATAAGCAAATAACTATATGCAGTGGGATTAGTGTAGGCTGGCAGTAATTAATTGTAAATAAAAGCTGAAAAATATTTTGTCTGTGGAGCTTTATGGTCATAACAAGATGGTATCATGGTATTCATGGGTAAGTAGCAGAGATATCTACTTCTTTAAAACCTTATGTATTTGTCATACAGCCAGGTTCATGTTGGCAAAACAGTGGGAAAAGTCACTTCTGTGTTGATAAACAGTATTAGGAGGTTTGGGAAGTGCAAGTGACAGAAAAACATAAGCATTCAGTACACATTCAAAACATCACAGAAACAAACAAAAGATCTGCTACAGCACTCAGTATGTGAACTACCATTCGCTGGCTTCTGAAGGTAGCCATGTTCACCTGCTATTAGCACAAAAATTTGAAAGGTCCTTTTAAACACAAACACTAGTTTTCAATCCTGGACTGAGGGGAGATTGTTTCTTCTGAAACAATTAGCAACAAAGGTTTAAATTGTGCTTTTAGTAGAATCTGAAACTCACGTCCCCGGTAGGCCAAGCCCGAGACTACATGTACTGATTAGCACAATCAGAAAGCCGGGCACTCTGCAGAGGCAGCACCGAGCAGGTTTTGAAGGATCTATGTTTTATTATATTCATACTTATCAAAGGGTGTATGAAACAATCTTTTAAATAGCTATCTCATGTTGGCAATAATTTTGAAGTTCTTCAGTTAAATTACAAAAGAAAAAAAGATAAAGCCTTTGTTTTATAAAGGTCTTTGCAGGAGTGACATGCCTGTAATAAGAGACAGCAGTGAGACTCTTTGTAAGATTCCGAAGAAACTGGCAGGGGAGGTTGTCTTTTTTTTCATCTGTATCTTCATGTTCAGATAGAAACAATAAAGCATGCCGTGATCTCATCATATCCTTCCAAGTACTAGAGGCTATTGGATTGCATGTCCTGCAGCAAACTCTGCAATGACTTTTATTACTTTGTTTAATTACTTTTTATTTCTGTAAAATACAATCTCCATAACTTGTCTTTTCCTGCCTACTGAGGAAATAAGGGCTTTCTTGCAAAAAAAACCAAACCTCAAATAGAAGCCTAAAGGCTGCATTGTCTGAGTAGCTACCTGAGAAATGTTTAATGGGAAGCAAAGTTATCTGTGGTCAGTATCTTACTGCCCAGGTTTCTTAAACATTAATATGGTTTCCTCACAAATTTATTTCATCTTGTGAAGGAGAAATGGTTTCTGGCTGGCAGTAGACCCAATGCCTCCACAGTACAGGGGAAATGCCTTCCTTTCTGCAGAGGAAATCAGTTGACTAGGTCTGGCCTGAGCCTCCCTGTGCCATTAGAGGGATATGGATCTTGGTCCCATCTCTGTAGCTTCAGTCAGAATGTACACGACAGCAGAATGGAGATGGACGTGTCTCAGGTCACATTTGTGGCTGCAGAGGAAGGAAATGAGAACTAATTTACCTGTCATGTTAGGTGCCTTTGCCATACCACTGAGCAGGCTTGGTGAGATGTCTACAGCATACTCTGTTGCTGGATGGCTCAGTTGTATCAGGGATTGCTGCTGTGGTGCTTGCAAAGGAACAACTATACTTACAATACAAGTTATCATGAGGCATAGCAGCTCTGCAAAAACGTGGCTCTGAAATGCTAACTATGGAAGTGACAGAGAATGCTGAAAGTCAGCGACATTTTGAATGAGTGCTGTACAAAGCAACTAATGTTTTGCTGGAACCGTATTTGCAGTTCCACGCTGTTTTCTTCTGCTTGCACACACACACACACACAAAAACCCAAAAACCCAAAAAAACCCAAAACAAAACCCCCCGAACAAACAAACAAACAACTCACAAAAAACAAAACCAGAGATTATTCTAACGAGGCTTGATTACTTACTGTCTCCCTGCAACTTGCTCACTTCTAGGCCATGGGGTTTATTAACAATGGCCTGGAGAAGCAGCTACATTCAGTATCACCACCATTTTTGCTTGCATTAGATTTACATTCAATTTCCAGCTTCAAAAATGAACTATTAGCAGGTAGAGCAGAATGTTAACAGTGGAAAGGGGGTTAGGATGATAATGTACATCAGAGATCAAGAAGCAGGTGTCCTGCACCGTAGCTGTTACTTTGTGTGGTCTTAGAAAAGGAGAAGACAAAGACGGCTTTACACTTTTTGTTTGCATTCCCCATATTGGGCGATTCTTGATTCTAGCACAGTTCTAACCAGGACGTGTTAATGAGCATGTTCTTGAGAAAACACTCCTGTAGTTTTACCTGGAGGTCAGAATAGGGATCAATTGGTGAAAGAATAAATTTAAAGAAGTGTCCCAATAAGTTTTGTTGTTGTTGCTGGGGTTTGTTTTGTTTTCTCTATAATGTCTAAATAGCAAATCTGTCTATGTTAACAAGAACTGCTCAGTTATGGGATTTAAATACATTCTCTGTATAGGTTCCTCTTTATATGGCTTGGATATCTAACTTTACAAACAGCAGCTGGCTTCCAGGGTATATACTAACACTAATCACAATCATTGTAAGCAACAGTGAATTGAAAGAGGATAAGAAATATGAGCTATTTTTAGAGGCAATAAGCCAGACCTCTTCACTCTCAGAGAAAAGCCATTTTTAGGAGTAAGTGGCTGAGCTGGTTAAAATTCATCATTGCATCTGCTAGTCTGTGGATGTCCTTAAAGCTTCCTGACTTTATAGTTTATTACGTATATTAAGTATTTAGGAGCTTTAAATTGTGACCTTTGGTGTAAAACCATGCTCGTTTTATAGAGATTCAGTGTTACTCGGTATTCAGTGTTCAGCCTGCATGTCAGAAATCCTCTTCAAGGAAGATAGAATTTCATGGCTAAAAACCCAACTGTTTTACCAAAAACAGGAATTACAGCTGTAACTATAATTAAAAAGTAAAACATTTTTGAATGTGTGGAGGTAACTTCTCATTGCTTTCTCAAACCTTTTGTGTACAAACTTTAATGCATTTTGAAAGAGTAGTCTCAAATATAATTAATTTGGTTTATCCTTAACTTTAAAATATTTCTGAAATCTTAGTCCGAATGGCCAGGATTTTCAAACACATCCAAAAGCCCTAAGAGCCTAATCATAGGGCAGGTTTCTAATCTACAGAGGTTTTTTAAAATCCCATTTATTGGTCTTTGTTTTGGTTTGGGTTGGGTTTTTTTGCATAGTTCACAAGTATATTGTAAACCTCTTCCTATATCGCTTTTCTGCACACATCCATCAGAAGTCATGGGCAATCAGACTGCAATACTGATGTTATTCACAGAGGTCACACATGTTACAAATAAGTTGTTATTCAGGCCACCTTGAGAATAAGATACTATTTAAATGGAATACGAATAATACTGTCTAATCCAAAGTGCTGATAATTTTCTATTCTGATGCAAGGATTTCTTGAGCTTTTCGTCTTTACAGTGTTTCTTGTTATACAACAGCTGAAATTTGGATGTAACTGTTGAGTACTAAATTAGATACTTGGCACTTTGTCTTATATGCATGAACATAATTTCAGAACAGCTCATACTGAGAGATGGGAAAAATAGGGCAGAGATTAATTAAATCATTCAACAATTTTTACTTAATAAGGTAATACTGAAAAACTTTCATAAAAACCAATATTTTTGAAAAATGTTATCATGCACTGAGTTACTGTATGTAACAAAATTTTACAAAACATGAAAATCTACATTTCTAAATGAAAAAAAAATCAAAAATCTTGCTTAATGCTTTAGCATTTTGCAAGGACTCTACTAGTTTCACATGATGTTATTAAATAATTGATTTCGATTCATTCTTCTCCTAAACCCTTTTTCATAACTGACTCTGGCCATCCTCTATTCTTTATCCATAAGTGAAACATGTGTGTCCTCTAATTATAATTAGCAACTGAAACCAGACTACTGTTTGCCTTTCTATTTCAAAAGCAAATATTTTGTTTATAATTTGCAGCCCTGTATTTATGAATGCCTGCAGGATAAGAATTTGAAATAAAATAGGGGGAAAACCCCAATATAAAGTTGTGATTCTCAGGACTGTCAAGAAACATTTGAGTTTGCCATACCTTGACATTGCAGCAAATTGTCCTAATGAACCTTCCTGATTAAAATGCATGGACATACTAGGCGCACACAGTCAGAAGCAGCTGCTTTTAAACCTTCCTTAGGCTAAACGGGCCCCATGTGTTTTCATTGGCTTCTCTGCCACCGAGGCCATCTATTACCCCTCCACAGAAATGTGTCCTTATGCCTGTTGGTTGTTGTCACCAGTGCCAGTGCCAACTTTTCTCCCTCAACATCCTCACTAGCTCAGTGAAGTCCTTTTCTGAACTCCAAACTCGCTGGCCTGTTTCCTGCCTAGAATTTATCAGTTCAGCGTTCTGCCATAAAAGAACTAAACATCCTTCTCAGCTTTGCCTTGGGCTAACAATAGAAACTTTGTTACACATTTCTCTGTTTTGGTTTTCTCCTTACTTGAAACGTGTTTTGGGTTTAGCTCAAAATTCCCTGACTGGCCCCTGGTGCCTGTATACCCATGCCTCTGTTCCTGGTGTCAACCCCTGAATTCACTAGTCCTCTCTTCAAACATTTTGCTGTTGTCCAACAAAGCTGACCAGTCAGGGTTTTCTAAGTTACTGCTCTGCCGTTCGTCAAGTGGCTTCCACTTGAGTGCAACCAGCAAAGTTCAGGGGCCCTCCAACATTCTGGTTCTTGGCAGGTTACATATATGCTGTGATATTTATTAATACAGAAATATTTTGAGATCAATCAGAATTTGTAAGTTGCACAGAGATTCCCCAGGCAGTTATGCATGACTTCTTCCTTAATTCTTTTTAATTTTCAACCCAATGTAAGAAATTAAACCATTTTTGATAGAATGGGAAGAAAAGCCTTTTCATAATTATTGCTCCAGTCCTGCTAAGCCTCAACAGTATAATTATTGCTCTGGCATTTATAATTCAAGGTGACCACTCGTGTATATGAAATTGCTTGTTTCAGTAAAATATCTGCAGAATTAGACATATTTCTTGCACTGGAGTGCAAATCATGTAATCACATCTGTATAGGTAGCCGCTGCTGACAAGAAGCCCTATTCATTTCAAACATTTCTGTAGTTCCACTGGCGGGACTGTGGTCTGGACTTTAGATCACTTACAAACCATGTAAGTATATGAGTGATAGAAAAGATTTAAAGTCAGTTTTCTAATCACCAGAAGTTTTTTTTGGAATAGCACAATGAGTTTTTAGCTGCATGAAAGATGAGGCAAAGTGACAAACCTGTCTTTGAGTACCTCAATTCTGTAAAGCAGACAGCAGAGGCCAGCCCCGTGTTGCTCTTAGCGAAGGCCCTTTACCTCTCAGAGCCAGGGTGTATGGGGTAGAACCCAGATCGCAACTGAAACTGCACAGCATTTCTTTGCTTCTCACAGGGAGTAGGACTCAGATATACAGTTTTAAACATTCACAGCAGCTAATCAGCAGCAAAGCAAAACAGAAAGCAAACAAACCCCTAGTGTCTTTCCATTGTTGTAGCTGGTAAATAAAATATTTTATTCTGGTTTAATCCAGATTATGCCTCAAAATTTTCACCCTTGAATAGATTTAAAGTTTTTCTATTCTGCTTATTCAATAATAACTTTATTTTTATCAGTTGCCACCATGCATTTTTTTCAATTATGTTTTTAGGCTTCCTTGGCAGACCATGCCTTTGAAAGTCATTAATAAACTGCAGTCTCCCAAGTGCTCAGCCACTATACAATCTTTTCAAAATATAATCTATGTTTCTCATTTCAGGTTTAAATGCAAAAGGAAAGATTTTTCTCTTTGCTTTGCAAAAAATCTCTTCAAGACTCCCATTTAAGGAATAAAAAATAATTTTTCCAAAATGTGCAAAATGTTTGCTGTTTGTTTCAGTAAAAGGATTGTACTTTTAAAATATAATCATATTTTCTTTTTAAATTATTTTATTAACAATAAACACCAGCAATAACAAATTTTAAACATATAGTAGTTAGGTATAACAAGGTTACCTCCAATCATAAGGAAATTTAAAAACCTAATAAAAGCAGATGATTCTTTTTACATTATTAAATCAACAAATAAGCTCTGCTTATTGGTAATGGAAACAGGTGGCACGCAATTATTTTCCAAACAATTATAATATAGAAATCATACTTCCTTTTTTATTTTATTTACACATAGCAGAACATACTCTTGCTTGACAACGAATTTTGCATCTGTTTTACTGGGAAGGGAAATTATTTCACAGTGGCTTTGAAAGCTTAGACATCTGTAAGCCATTCTGGTGAAAATTCACTTCCTTTTAATTGATCTAGAGGTTTTCAGCTGCTCAGGGAAAGCAGGAGGCAGCAAAAATCTTAGCAAAGGGGGAAAGGAAAACAGCAGTTATGGTCACATTCTTTTTCAACTGCATAATAAAATAAGCCTGATGTTTGCTCAACTTCCATTCTGGCATTTCTTAAAAATAGCTATAAGTGACAGTACTCCAGAAGCATCATGTAGGGTTTTGTTTGTTTGTTTGTTTCCTAGTTTTGTTTTTTAAGATGAATGAAAAATAAGTAACTTTACAGTAGGAAAGCCACAGCGGTGGCACCTTGTGCGCAGGAGAGAGGAAGACGTGCTGATCAGCCGCATGTTGCACGCTCGGATCGCTGATAGAGCAGCGCAGTGCTGATCCTTTCCTGTGCCGCAGAGGAAGGGATCTCTTTCAATGTGGACCTCAATATGAGAAGCGTAATGACAATGCAGAGCCTGGCGCTCATAATTAGGAAGCTATAGGGACTGATTTATGAGGAAATGGCATTGATTAAAATTTGCATTTAGAGCACTTTCTCACAGAAGATCACAACTGCTGTATTAGCGTTAGACCAGCGTTTTCAAAAGCCGGCGTTAATGGGCTGCGGGGCTCCCATGGCCCCCGGTAGGCAGCGGATTTGCTGAGCAGGTGTTTAACAAAACCGGAGCCTGCTGAACGCCCTTGTGCCAAACACTCCACGAGGAAGTGGTGGGGATACAGCCAGAGCAATAGACACATTACTTTTGTTTGTGAAAACACTCAGCCAGCCACTTTGTTTCCAGACAGGTGTCCCTGATTTAAACGGCTGAAAGGCATAAATGAAGTGACAGGAATGAAGGGTCATTAGGGTTGTATAGACATCGCTGGTAATTCAGCAAACTATGTACCTTGGAACCTCTAACTGAGAAAAAAACCAAACCAAAACAAGCTCTCTGCCACTACTTCCCCCAAAATCTCAGCCAAAAAAAAATTAAATAAACTTTGACTGAATAAGAACGGCACGGCAATAGATGAAAGCACGCAGAAAGACAGAAGTGGCTATTGAAGGTTTGGGTGAAATGGGAGAAACTGCAATTCAAAGGGTAGTCGCATCAGCCACTGGCTGCAGAATCACATCTGCCACTGAAGGTACATGATGCAACTGAAAAGAAGAATCTTGCAGAAAGGGGAGATGCAGGTATGTGATTAGGTATAAGATATATCCACACCCTCAAAACGGGGAGTGAAAGCCACAGAGAACTTTCCATGATTTTACCAAAAACTATTGGGAAGACAAATGTATCTAGAAAAAGGATGAACCTGAGAAGGAAGGACTTGAAGAAGATCTGTAGACAGAGGCGTGATTTGGGAATCCTAACAGGGTCATTATAAGACTCTGTACAGTAATTAACCACCAGAACTTTTTTTCCTAAAATTAAAAAAAAAAAAAAAGAGGAAAATAATTCGTTTAGGGAGCCGCCAGGCTTCTGGTAGATTTACGTTATGCTCCCATGGATTCTCCTGCCCCCAGCAATAAATACCTCCAGTTCCTCCCCGTGTACCTACCCTTGTTATGCAGAGAGTTTTAGTAGAAACGTTAAGACTGGAGAATGAATGAGAGTGCCTGGAACAAAGGGCTGGAGAGGACATAAAGGCCCACGTTGATGGCACCTCGATTAGCAGGTCATCAGGATCCCAGCAGATCTGTGTGCAGCTTCTAAGCATAGCCAAGTCAGGAGACGAAGGTGAGTAAATCCCGGTGACTCATAGCGATGGGACAGGACCGAGAGTCTGATGACTGTCAGCTCCTTGAGGGTGTATAAAAGGCATATCCAAGGTCAGCACATGGAGCTCATTGAGACGAGTGGAGAAACCGTGGAAAAACTCAGCATGCTAATCAGCTCAGCTAACAGAAGCAAGGAAATACTCAATATCTGCTACAAAAATAGGGAGGGATTATGAAGCCTTTACATTATTTTCCACGGCTTATTCTGTGGAATAAGTAATTTGTATTAGTGGAAATGAAGACATTACAAAGTATTCTGAAGTAACCTTGGAGAAGCAGAGCTCAGCCTCAGCACACAAGTAGTTCTTTGCAGTGAGACAGGTCTTTATGCCTTGACATAGGACCAGGGACAGCTGTAAGTAACTAAAGCATAAGCACATAAATTGAAAGATCCAGCACATATAAAGAATTTGTGCAGCTACTGCTGGTGAATAGACATTGCTTTTATTTTGAAACAGATTTATATAGGTCATTGCTCCAGTGAAATACTTAGTTCAGTAATAATTTTTAAATCTCTCAGGTTCTCATCATTTAACCATTGTTAATTATTTAGCAATTATGCTGATGAAAGGTTAAAAATGATCACAGAGGCATTTCTTCAAGTCAAGGGAAGGAGAAGTGGTTTAAAATTAAATCCTTGCAGTTGGTGCTTAATGGTAATGACATGCTATTTTTATATTATTTGAAGTAACAGATGATTACTTAGAAACTTCGACACTGGAAAATGGGCTAGAGAAGTATGGTGATCTAAATAACAGACAAGCATTCTCTGCTGTGAGATTAGTACATGGTAGAGGCCTTTACAGACATATAGCTTTACAAATTAATACATTGATGACTACTGAAAACCACAACGTGAGGTTTATATATCAGGGTCCAAATGTAAAGGAGGCAGAGACTATAGACAGGACCATTAAGAGAAACTTTGCCCGAGAAAGAACAAGGTATATTTTCACATATTACTACAGTAAGTCATGCATACCTAAATGAAAAATAAAAGTAAATTAATCCTATAGTGGGTGCAGTATCTTTTTAAAATCACACCTGGACTACCAGTAACTTCTGTTAATTCGCAAATTTTTTTCTCCTATTTTTTTAAATTTAGCATAGTTTAAGGAACTTAACTACCACACCTGAATGTCCCATCAGCCACTTCAGACTGCAAAAATGAAAATACAATCTATTTAATTTCTCCCACAAGCAATAGCTGGTATCCAGGGTAGACACAAAAGCCTATATTTCATGCTTTCTCCCCTCTTTAAAGGAGCATTGGAACAAATGAGCTGAGCCTTATGCCTCAAAATAAGTAACTCCAGAGCATTTCAGTGCAAGAGTATCTCAAAGCCATCAGGGGTCTCTGTGAAGAATATCCTGCCAAGCACTCACACTTAGATTGAGGAAGGCGTATTATGAGCAGGTTTACCAGTTGCATCCCTGATCACGCAGGCAGGGAGGTGGGAGGAACGCAGCCTGCTCACACAAATTGATCTCAGGTTGCCAATCACTTGGTGTCTTTCTGGTGCCTTATTCTAGACATAAAATCTTCACTGAAAGATGAGCCACTCTTTTGAGTATGGTAGAGACATTTAATGTAATGCCGGGTTCTGTAAACAACAGTGAGGCAATCAATGACCTTGTATTTGTTAGAATTAGCTAGAGCACATATTCAAGCTGTAATAAGAAGAGAAGTATCAGCACATGTAATTTAAATAAGAACAAATTTGAAGATTTCAGCGATGCCCTGCAGTATGTGGAAGTACATGGCAGCATATGGAATTTCTCACACTTTTCTGAATATTTATTAGGGCTTAATATCCAAACGTTAACTGCAAAATATCTCAGGGAATACCATATTTATGAAGATGGGGGAGTACCACCCTTCTGTCAGGCTACTGACAGCGAACTTCAGGAGTTTCTAACAAACACCAGCTTAAATGTGTACCCTGAAACTTGACAATATATAACTGAGCTAATTATTCCCACTTGTAAATGACAGATGAACTCAAATATTAGAACAGTATTTCACTGAAGGGGGAAGGAGGAAGCAGTAACAGGGAGACAGGGCAGTATATAATACATAACTACTCCTTTCCAGAATTCCAAGTACATAGTATATATTCCTTCTCTTTCTTTTCTTGTGCTGGATCCTGTGGCTGTTTTTCTCATCCTATAGCAACACATCAGTCTTGCAGGTTGTGGCTGTTGGGCTGGAGGATATGTTGCATACACTGCTGAGGAGCAAGGCCTCCAGCTCCTGATGCTCCACAGGTCCAAAGCTGATCATCATTTCCTATCCTGTCTTGTCAGTCTACAACTTCTGCACTGCAAATCACATTTACATGAGCTGATTTGCCCAGATGTTCATTCAGTATTGTATCTACACGATCTCACTCACATTATGATACATCTGCTTATTGCAAGGAGAAATATCGCCAACACCGGCAGCTGACCCTTTGTTCCTCTCCTGCCACCAGATGTCAGAGTCCTCCTCCTCTTCTGGTGGGAGGGCAGCTCTTCCCTTCAGGATACAGACATCAGGATTGCATTTGTCTAAAATGAGAGAAAATTGTAGCTGATCTTCCTGGTTCTTCCCTGAAAGAGCAAAAAAGGAGATAAAATAAATGGCTTGACTGAAACCTTATGTGAACATAAATTGTAGTGTAGATTAAGAAGTCGCTTTTGGTCATAATAGTAGGCATAGCTTATCATTATATTTCATTTCTTTTAATGTACACTTCCTGCTGCATTCATATAAAGAGGGCCATTCCTTTTAAGCTGAATCGTATGTATATTCCTCTATGATTTAGAATATCCAGGGCTTCAGGGTATAAATGCCTGTCTTCTCATTTCAAGAGGACAAGTATTTTAGACACTCCAAAGTTCCTCAAAGCTCTGATAGATTTTTTAAAAGTTTTTTCTGCTGCTTCTCACAGTGTTCCTCAGCTGTGAACACATCCTTCATTCTTGCTAAAACTCAAAAACCTGCCACCCATTTTCACTTCATTAGAAACCATTCCCACCTGTGTGGTGGTGGTGGTGGTTTTTTGTGTGTGTGTGTGTTTTTTTTGCGTTTATTTGTTGTTGTTGTTTTTAATGACATGGCTTTTTTTTGAGATAAGACAGCTCTAGAATGGGAGCAATTACCCATTATTTGGGAGACATTATACATTCATAGTAGCTTGTAAGTAGCACTGTTCTCTGGGATCATCTAAAGTACAGATGCATGCAGCAGTTTCCATTGAGGTTTCTACATTATTGAATTTATCTGTGTGAATCTGTGGTAGAAGTAATCTTCCAAACAACAAACCTGCTGAGAAGCTTCAAGGGTGAGAAAACAGACCTAAAATAAACCCCGTTTATAAGAGCACAGAAATGAATGAGCCCATAATTCAGGGAAAAATAACCCCATCGAGTCAAGCCACTCCCTTTTTGGAGCTCCGTTATCTTAAACTTGGTGTCCATGTGTCTCTGAAGGCCACTGAGCCTCCCAGATCAGCACTGCTGGAAAGCCAGAGAGCCACCAAGGCAGTCAGTAGCAAAGTCCTCTTCCCCACACCCTCACACTCCTCATGGCTGGGTTGGAGCAGATCTGAAAGTATCCTCTCGGCCTCTAATTACTGTCTAAACACAAGCTGCTAGTCAGCGCTTTTTAAAAGGTGCTATGTGCTGAGAGTGGCTTTTAATCTGTTTCTCCCTCCGTGCACACTCTATTCAAACAACAATTTCTGCTTGTCTCATAACACAGAAAACTTGGCAGCTGTCACAGAGCAGAGTGGGGCTGAACTATTTCAAATGCCCACAGGACTTCAATTATTCTCCTTGCACTTCTGCGATGATTAATGCTTTTGAGAACAGAGCAGCACTGGTGTGGCTGGAGCGGGCACACGCGCACCCGCGTCCGCAGGCAGCTGTGACCAAAGGCAGGAGCAGAATCACCAACGCTCTGCTGACTGCAGTGTCCAAGCAATAATCCATGGCAAAGACATCACGAGCTATACAATATGTCAGGGCATTTGACAGCTGGCAAGTGGCACTGCTATTATAGCAGCAGGATGCCTCAATGCAAATCTGATTCTGAAGAATTTGGAATATTTGGAGTTTTGTTTTTCAAAGCACCTACTTGGTGTCCACACAAGAGACATTTGAAAGAGAATGTGTCGGATGTAGTCATTTGTCTTTCTCCATCTCCATAAAACTGTTTTTCCCAAAAGCAGAAACCATGCAAATGAAATTATCTCTGGTTAAAAATAGACATGAACATATTTTTTGTCATTAAAAGAATTAAAAAATATACAAAATATTTTCCTACAACCTGCAAGAATTAAAATCATATGTGCCAGAAGACTTTTAAAACTGTATCTGCTAAATAAAAGTATGAATTACAGAGATGTATTTATTTTGTAAGGGTACTTCAGTCTCATGCATTTGTCACAAATCTGTGATTTAGTAGCAGCCATAGTCAGATGGAAGAAAGAGAAATGCTTTAGGGGCATCTAAAAGGTAACTGCACCCTCAAGCTGCAGTTGGGGATCACAACATGGCAACATATCTGTTGTTGGTAAAGCATTTTTCAGTTTGGTTACATGCACCCTCTTCTTGTGAAGATCCACATCGCTGTGCATCAATGATACGTCAAGACTTTATGTTTTCTGATAATATAGCTTCACCAGAAAGCCTAAGACAAATAGTATGAAACATTCACTGAGCACAGTGTCAGATATGGCTTTTATTAATTCTACAACTCTAGTTGTTAATTTCTTTTTATTTTCTCATTTTCCTATTTTTCTCTTTAGTCTCTTTCCTCATACTATTCTCTATTTGTCCTTTGCATAACTATTTCTGTCCCTCTGTTCCACAATCCTTCTTTCCCTCTCTCCTATTACTCTTTCTTTATACATTTTTTCCCTCAAATGTCTTCCTTTATTGTTTCTACATCTCTTATTCCTTCACCAGTTTTTTATCCTTTTTTATTTTTTTGCCCTGCCTTTTTTTCCCCCTAAGTCTCATAGAGTTGATTGCCTGCTTCTTGAGTCCCTTTGAAAATATTTTCTCATTTGCCAGCTACATTTCTGCATTGGCCTCACCTACATCTTATTGCTTAGATGGTCATTCATTGTTTGGTTGCGGAGCGGCCAAGCATACTGACAAGTTGAACTCACATATACTCCGATTAGATTATTTAGCTGTATCTGATAAATGAACACCACACTGATTAGGTTTTAAGGACAGACTCCTGATAAGCACAAGGAGTCCTTCTGGATATCTCTTCTACCAGTTACCATTTGCTTGTGGTCTCCCTACAGTGCTCACAATTTTTTCTTCTAAATGCATCATCACTCTGAAACTACTGGCATTTCCACAAATACATTTGCTTGTGGAATGACAACCGCGAGCAATTCAGATAATACTCAATTAGCAGGAGACTGTGAATAATGTGCTTGTCAGACACCTCCCAGTCCCACTTCCTTTCTCTGAATGTTCAGGCCAGGGAATATTTTTTTTCCTCCTCTACTTTTCTGTGATTTGCATTTTCATTTGCTAAGTGTATTACAATGTCCTATTTATCTTGGTCTGCAGCATCAAGATCTTTGTGCATCTTATTCCCTCCAGGAATTTCCCAGGCAAGTATTTCCCACTGCACCTATTTGTTAAACAAAGACAAAAGATTTCTCTAATGCAAAAAAGTATAGACTGTCCTCAGAGAAAGCCAAAATCCTTCTGAAGAATAATTAATCTTCTGGATTCTATTCAACAGAATGCCATTGTGTGTGTGAACATGTGTTAGCAAGAAATGAAAGCTTCAAATCATATAAACCCTCTCCTAGCTGATTGGAATAATCAGAAAAAAAAAACCAGTTCAATGTATTTCAGGGTTCTCATATGCCTCTAGTTCAAGCCCTCACCCAGAATTTCTGGAAGCACTAGATATATTCCCTGAGAGCCCTTAAAAGTTGTTCCTCACTCCCAGGCACCAGATTCTTGGGTGTGGGAAGAGAGTACCATTATTAGAGAAACACAGCTTCAACCTGAACACTGCCCCCAGCAATGTGTTCAGGCTGATACACAAGATATTCCCTTAAGCTAGTGTTAGAAATAGTGCATTATTTTGATGCCTCACTCACAGGAAAGAGCATGCAGCAGGCACATATGCTTTTAGCCACCACTGCCTCTGGCTGGTACATGGTTTCCATTGTGTAGTACCCTCCAAGAGGTCTCACAAAGAGGCTTCAGCTCCTTGGGAACACTGCCTGACCCTGTCTTTCAGTTCAGCCAACAGCGGCCATTTCAGCTCTGTCCAGCTCTGTAAAAAAGGAGGCCCCCATGGAGCTAATCCAAAATTGCTATCACTCTCTTCAGCTTCTGGAAGAGCCTTCACTTTGTTTGGAGATTCCTTCTGGAGAAGGACTCCAAACCAATCTCTGCATTAAGTTCAGCTTCGCTATTCAAACCAGGTTTTAATTTGTTTCCTGTTAGGATGGCTCAAAAGCATCAGTGAGGAAGTGCTGAGTTGAAAGTTGATGCAAATGAGGCTTTCTGAGGGCTGTCTTTTCCCTGTGTGCCAATAACTAAGACCAGAGAGCACTTTTTTCTCTGTGGTTTTACCCCATAAGGAGTTCTGTGTAAATAGTTTATGCAGATGGGTTAGCTCTCTGCCCATTATTTTCCCTTTCACTGGGAGATGAGAGTCCTGAAGACTCAGGGCATGGGGTTTAAATGAGGTTTTATGAAATAATATTTTTCTATTTTAGAATAATACCTGTCAGAAGGAAAAACAAACAAACAAACAAATTTCAGGAGTTAAGGCTCCCACAGCTGCATCCAAGTATTTTTTAAAATCTCGTTATCCCTCCAGACTTACCCCAATGTTGATAGTACTGCATAGAGGTGCAAAGTTCTTCAGCTGAATAACTCTGTTCTCAGACGCCATATGCTCTATGAAAACAAGTTTCTGTTGATTCAAGGTCAGGCAAGTTCCATTAATACTTATCTCTTATTAACTGGTCCAGAAAGCACCTCCAAGATTTAAGCTGGTCTACTAAAGTTACATGAGTGCATTCTCTTCAATTTCCTCAAACATATGTAAGTGCTTACTTTCCTTCCTCCACTTCAGCATTCCCATGAGACCTGAGCCTCCCTCCTCAGTACCCTCCCCACCTTTGTCCAGATCAAGAGGCAGGATCACCTGGGGCATCCTGGGCTGACAAAACATACTCTCATCCCCACATTGCACCTTTCAGTGGCATGGCTGTGAACAGGGGTCAAAAAAAAAAAAAGAAGAAAGGTGATTCCAGTGATTCTGCTTAGTATCCACCTGTGACATATGATTCTCTTTTAGGTCCTTTCCCCCCTTATTTTTTCAATATAGGTTTGACTCTAAGGCTTCTTCCCTCAACATAAAGAATGAGCTTTTAGTTGCAAGTGTGTCTTAAACCCACTCATTTTAGGAATTTTCTACCAGGGTGTGAAGTCTTTTTTTCAGCTGTTACACTCCATATATTGTCTTTCCCTCTTTACAAAAATATTGAGATTACTAGTTTCTTTGTCTAATCTTATCCTTTCCAACCCACTAACTTTGCATTCGAAGGTATTTGAGAAACAACTGAACAGAGTCCAGAAGTGGGGCACATTTGAATAGGGCTGACACTATGCAAATATAGCCGCACTCATTCTGAACCTAATCCAGGCTGAGTCTTGTGGATCTACAGGCTCAGTTCAGCCTGGCGATGTATGTACCATGTTGTCTTGCATAATATATGGACATATCCTCCCTCACCTATGCAGTTCTGCATCTATAGCTGTGCATAGTAGCCCTTTACTTTGGCAGTAGCCTCTTGTCCCTGCTTCACTTTCACAGTTGCTTTTCTGTTATTGTCTCAGTACAGCAGCCATCTCCATTCCTCTGACTGTTAAAATCTGGACTGACTGTTAGCTCTATATTTGGGAGCATTTCCTTCAGGCAAGTCCCAGCCCAGTTTTCTGGTCTTCACTGCTTTGCTCCCTTTGTGCACAGGGCAAGTGCTGCATGGGCTGGGACAGTCGGTGCCTCTTCCCAGTGCAGCTGCATAGCTCCCGCTGGGCTCCCTGGCTGCCTCCTGGTTCTCGCCTCTACTGTCAGCAATCAGGATGATTTTGCTTGGAAATATTATTCGCTGAATTTATTAAAAATGTCGACCACCGCTAGCTATTAGTCATGGCAGAAAGAGGTACCTACACACTAATCTGAGCCGTAGGAATTAATGGCAATATGAGTCCCCTGCTTAGCAGATTTATCATAATGGGAGCAATTTTAATCCCTCTTGAGCAAAACTGGATTTAAGCCAGTTTAACCAATTCACAAAAGACTCTGCAGCTAATTAACAGGTCTTTGTAGTATCCAGACCCCAATAAATATTAATGTGATGTCCTAAAGAATGAGCTTTATGTTCCTGAATCATACATTTATTAAGTCAAGATTTGACCTTTTTGGAGATTACACGGGCAAACTCCTTCACTCTCTTCAAACACAGGCAAAAATCAATCTCCTGCAAACATACCCTAAAAGGATTCAAATGCCACATCCTACACTTAATGGACATATTTGATTAAACTGAACACAACAAATAAAATAAATGGAACCCTCCTAACCTAGCTACAATAAATTAAATATTAACATAAGATCCACATCTTTAAAATGCCATGTATTAGTTTGGAATAATGTCAACAATTACAACTCTTCTGTTCCTCCCACAATAAGAGGAGAGTCTATCTATATATAATTACTGCTAAAAATCTACATTAAAATCCTGCTGTGGGTATGAAGCCAAACACACCCAAATTAGTAAATGCTAAAAGGAAATCTGTCAGTAGAGCAATCATTCACTGTTACATTTGCATTATGGTATTTTACTCCCCAATTAATGATCGATAGGATTTAACTCTCATACTTCATGCCCATCAGCACAGTTCCCTTGTGCAGAGGAGCAACTGATAACAGAGACATCTGTCAGTCCTCCCATGGACCACTTTGCATGCCATCCCACCTGCCAGGGGGTGATGTGAAACAGAGGGGAGCTTCTTGGTTTGGGATTCCTGACTTCCAAGAGCCCCTGGCGGTCTGCAATGCTCAGAGAGATGAATCCAGAAAGGACGGCTGTGACACTCAAATAACATGGACACTGCCTCCAAGGAGCCGTGTAAATGAGTCAAGAGTTTTAATTTTGCTGTGATAGCTACCTGCATTGAGTTCCTAAGAGCTTGGCTAAAGCCCTGGAGTACTGTAGTGACAAAAGCAAAAGGGGACTTGCTGGCCACCGTGGGCAGAAATATTAGATCTCAGCCAGTGATAAGACTCATGGTCTACCTAAGAATGGTTACAGAAACTGAACAAAGTCGGAGTCCATCATCTTGCAACTATTGGCCTACCTTGTTTTAGAATGAGTAAGCTCATTCTCTGACAGTCTCTGCCACCTCAGCTGCAGCCAGTTGTGACAGGACTGCCTGTATTTCATATCTGATGTGTGTATAAATCTCTGTGGAGAGGCAGTCCTATGGTGCTTGATGCTACTAAAATAACCCGTTTGAGAATAATCTACTCCTCCCCAAAACTGCTTCTACTATCAGCTGATGTAATGTCTACATGGCTGCAAATATTTGGGATAATGAAAGGCATCTTTTATCAGGCCATCTTTACTTTTAGTATCACGTTTATTTTACTTAATTTTTTACTTAAAAATGAAGACCACCATAGTAAGCAGATATGCCTATTGCACATCTGTGGCAATGCTGCTACAGTTACCTAGCAACCAGTAAGATTTTTCTTTGCTGACAGAATTTAAAAAAAAAAAAAGTAAAGGAAGAGAAAAATTGGAAGCAAATTGAGCTGAATAAAAAAAGCAAATGCCATATTAACATTCAACATGCATAGTAACATGAGGATGTCTTTGCTGTATGCACCAGCAACTGTTGCACAGCATTAAGTCAGCCTCTGCCATTAAAATCAAAGATCAATCTAACTTAAATTTTCATACCATTAAGATGTGCCATCTACCATTTTATGACTATATCCTCTTCTCTGTTTCATATTACAGGCAGAAAGAGGCAACAAAAGGAAAAATGTGATGCCAACTTAAAAGTTTCTGTCAGTGATCACCATCACTATCACTTGCACTGAGAAGGGAAAGCAAACCTCAGTGGGAAGAATTTGCAGGGAGCAAAATTCTGTTCCCCATCTTCAGTAAGAATAACCACAGACATTCATGGGTCTTCTGCAGAATTGGAAACTCCGCTGCTGCAGAAAAAAGCACAGAGACACACCCATGCCCCATCCCAGCTGGCCAGTGGGTTTCATGTACACTGGTAAAATCTGCTCAGATGGACAGATGGACACATTCCAACCCCTTCTTCCTTGACTGGATTGCCCTCCTTGCTCACCAGCTCCGGCAGGGTTTAGAAGTTTCTTTGATGCACTTTAAATGGTAAAGATTTAATATACATTATAGCATGGAACAAATGTAATGAAATTTCTATATGTTGACCAATCAAATACAAATTTTGGCCCAACTTTTATGATTTAGGAAGGAATGAATCATTCTGAAGAAAATTACAGACTTAATTACTAAAAGCAATGATGCTATGAATGAGCACTTAGATTCTCAGCAGGAGGTAGTTACATTTATGGTAGTTTGCAAAATTTAGCACTGTGGTTTTCTTTATAAGACAGCAGTGTTTCATCAGGATGCCATAATACGTATTAGCTCCTAAGGCAAGAAGAGTCTTAAGTGTAAAATACCAGAGCCCAACATTCACTTCTGTACTTAATTATTACATTATTTTTTATGTTACATTTCAGCAAAGGTACTGGAAGTTACAATTTATTGAGCATTTTCTGTGGAATCAAATGGATCAAAATAAAAAAAAATAGTATTTTAATTAATATTTTACACTGGAATACTCTTTTGCCACTAAACCCCACAAACTTAGTGGGCTTTGTTTTCATATTTGTTTGCAGATAAAAACATTTCAGGACAAAACATCCCTCAAAAACTTTCTATTAAGTTTTTTTTCAAAAACTTGAAACAAAAATCTGAAGGGCTCTCCCACAATGTTTGATGTGTTGCAGGTCTGCCACCATTATATTCTGCATTTATGTAAAACAAGTTTTTCTTGTCAGTTGCAAGAGAGAAAGAAAAGGGTCTCTCTCAAGTATCAAAGAGACAAAAGTAATCAAAAAAGTGGTTGTGAGCTGGGGTTTTGTTGATGTGATATTTCAGTTAAGCACCAATCATTTTAAAGGGAAGTGTGTCGCTAAAGAAAAGCCAGGGTGAGTGGTGGCATCACACGTGTGATTGCTGTGCCTCGTTACTGAAGCCTGTTTTCCCCTAATTTCTTGTATTTGATATCTCTTTACTTGTACAGCAAATGCTTTATTGTACTTTTTTTTTTTTTTTTGGTGCGGTGTTTGAAGTTTCTCAGTGATACAAATTCCCTTTTAAAATGCAATAGATGCAGTTAGTGTAAGTAATGCTGGTTTGAGGAGACCCGTCAAGACTACAGGCTTTGTGAAGGGTGTGGGGGCATCGTTAGGAGAGGACGAAGTATTGGAATTTGTCTTGGCCCTGACCGCAAAGTTGAACAACTGATCTGAAGGACACTTATTCTACAGGGTGTGATTTCTCCCTGTCTTGTTTCCAAGTGTTCCAAAGCAAGGGGATATTTTATTTTGGCTGATGCTGAATGGTGTAAGACCTGGCTTCATCTCACCTCTGTGCAACCGGTCCAGTCTGTGTGTTCGTTTGCGCTTGGCAGAAGGAACCCTCTCCACTAAGAAGTACCCAGCATCAATATTTGCTTGCTGCTCTTATCCCAGTCTGTCACTGCCAAAAGAGGCTTTCATTGCCTTTGGACTTTAAAAATGACAGATTCCTCCACATCTTGTCCTGGAGAGCAGGGAATGCCATACGAAGTTGCAGTGAGGTGGAAAGTTCTGATTTACAGTAAGCAGAGGAGTGGAAGAAGACCACAAAAGCTTAGATGAAGAGCATTTTGAGAGGCTCAGATGAGGAGTATCAATGCCTAACCATTTCTTTATTTAGTCTTTTGAACATTGCAAGAATTGTCACTGTGGCAGTGTAGGTCTGAAAGGCTGCCTGCATGTTCTCTATAGTAATGGCAGACACGAAAGTGTTACTGTCAGACTGAACAGGGCAGGTCGAGTCCTTCACAACAGGCACGGCAGCTGACAGACTGACTTTCAGCAATGATCTTAGTCCCATAAACCTCTAGCCACTCGAGACATAGATCTCTCTTATGTTTGCATCTTTATACATATCACACATTTGCTATCCTTCCTACATAATCATATGAAGGTTTTTTACAGAATTTCTATTTTCCCTTTTGTTACTTGCAGCTGGATTAATGTTTTATATAAATCCTGGAAGGCCCGAAAATCAATTGTATTTAATTCCAAGAAAATAGAGATAGGCATCCATATAAACAGGTAATGAAGTACCAACATCCTAGTGGGAACCAGGTGTTCTCCCTGGACTACTAAAACACAGAGAATGGTTTGAGTTCCAGGCTGGTATTCTGCCAGTCATGTTTAAAGCCAAGGCTATCCACAGCTGGTTTTCCTCCCTCTCTTTTAAGAGAGAAGTTCATTATCTCTTCTTCGCTTCTACATGCCTCACTCCAAACCTTTAATTAAGGGAAGGATACAATAGATTGTTAAACTTCCCTGCTTTAGACTTGCCTCTTCCTCTTCAGTGATTCATCGTGTTAGTGAGACTTGCTCATAGCACACACAACTCAGAGAGCAGCAGCTTTTCTGTGCAACTCACTAAACAGACTGACCTCTGTCATCTGGAAGGGATGACAATGACCTTTAAAATAGCGGGCCAGATTCACAGTTATGGCCGTGCTGAGGAGGCTACACTGCACTGCAGGGAATAGAGGACAAAGCGTGGGTCCTCCTTTGCTGAACAGGGCAGGTAGAGGGACCATCTGTACCTAACTCCTGCTTGGTAGGAAACTTTTTGCCTGTGAACCTGGCAACCTCTGATAGTGCTCAGAATTGCAGGATGGCAAGACAGCAGACTGAACAGCGACACTTCTACTGACTTACTTGGACCCCTCTGCAAAAAAGTCCCCATGGGGCCCTCAGGAGGAAGACAGACCTTCAAGCCTGTCACCTAGACAAACATCTGTAGGCAAATAGCAGCCAAAGCTAATTTTGAGGCTGGCACTAAAACAGTCTCCCTCAGTCAAGCCAATCTATTTTTGTGCTATTCGCTTTTGAAGCCAAACAAAGCAAGATAAGCAAATGACATTACAGTGTGGTAAGTAAGTGTTAGTTACCAACTAAATTATAAAAATTCAGTAAAGCTTTGCTACCTAGGAAGAATATACATTCAACAACAATGATGTGAATTCAATTTCATTAAATCAAGAAAAGGGAAGCTGCATGTGAATTATCACAATGAGAAATGTGTCCAAACAGCTTGACTTGGACCAAAACCTGGACAATAATTGAAGTGAGACTACTCCCTGAAGAATCAGAATAAGGACAAGTAAGCAGTATAATCAGATGTCGTCTTGTATTCCTAACCAGCCCAGACTACACTTCAAGCCAGAAGAGTCTGCAGGAGTGGATTTTTCCTATGGCACAGAGGCTCAGACAGGGTTCCATCCACAAAAATGCCCATTTTAATTTTTAGTTTGCAAAAATTATTTTGGACAAGGTCACTTCTTCCTCTTTATATTGACATGACACCCAACCAGACAAGTCAATACTGATAAACAAATAACGAATCAATAATGTCCTGCTTTTTAACCCTCTGCTCAAATGATCTTTGCAGTAAATGTTGTTGCTGCTTCTGAGCATTTTCAGTCTTATCTTGGTCAGAGTGAACAATACTCTCAAAGATGAAATGAAAGCACCAGAAACTTGAGGGTTGCTTAGGCAGGGTTACCTTTTTCTCCTCAGGCTTGAGTAATAACTTTCCTGCTTTCCTATGGCAGTGCCACAAGATAAAAAAACCACAAAAAGCAGACTGAGAACATACCACTACTGTCTATGAAAGACACTATACTGATCCAACTATTATTGTGCCACAGGCAATGTGCCTGGGTGAAATGTGAGAGATCTCAACAGTTCAAAGCAAAGAAGCACAATTCATTCAATTACTCATCAAATATGCATTATACAAATGAGGAAGCTATACCTTGCTTCGTCAAGATACATCTTTAGAGATAACAATGTTCTCGATGGAAAACTATCCCACTGTGGTACCTGTAAATGCAGGTTCCTACCTGCAAGTGAAGGGCCATTTGGAGATGGGGCAAGGGAACAGCAGAGGATCTGGTCTTCATAAAATCAATTATTGAGATCAATCTAATTTTGAAGTCTAATCCCAGTCTTGAAAGGTGAAAGAGCCTCTTCAGAACTGAAAAATAGAGAAAATGGTAGATGTTAAAAATGGTTCACAGTTTCAGAGCAAGGAAGGCACATTTTGGAATGAGTGAGGTTTCAGAAGGGGGGCATGACGTTGGATGTACAATTTTTTACTTTTTTGTATCTTATAAAGCACAATACTAAAAACTTGGTGAGAGGGCTTTGTAAGCAAGTGAATGTAAGGTGCTGAGACAGACAAAAGAACTACTCAGGCTGAGGGCCAGCAGGAGTGCTGTGTGTTAAAGTAACCTGAACCATTACGGAAAAAGACCAAGAGTGAAGGACAACTAAGAGTAAGAGGCACCACTTTCAACTGAGGAAAAACAATGATAAAATTTGATTACTCCAGAAGCTGTAAGAAGGATACTTATCACCAATAGCTGGATAGGGAAAAGCAGGCAGGTCTTTCTGTGGAAGAAAGATGTGGTCATGGTACGGTAGTTACATGGAGTGCCATTTCTATTATTATCCATTATACTCTGTTCTTTTGTCCAATTCATTTGCTTTCAGAGGCCCAAAAGTAGTTTCTTACATCAATTTATTTGTCATATGCCTAAGCTGTAGGCTTTTTGGGGCAAGACCATCTTTTCTGTGTGCAAGCAGTAACAAGCACAGTGGAGGCCTGATTTCTGACTAAGACCACTTGAAATACAAATACTAGTCAGAAATACTGAGGGGGAGATTGAGGAGTGATCTGGCCTAGTGTATAAAAGCCAATAATGGATGGTTGAGCCTCACACAGAAGTTTTGCTTTCTCAACACTGTACATTAAAAGCAAGAAAGCTTGCTAGGTTGGCATCTAAACTATTTTCAACCATTTTCTTATGTTGTTTGAGTTTAACTTAAGACACTACGTTTCTTGTCTGTTTAAGATTGGTTCCCATCAGTAGATCCAAAGTAGCAGTCTTTTGACCTTAGGGAAGAGGCTGAAATGCTTTGTTGCAGGCCCACAGAGCCATCTTCTTACCTGAAGGCATTTTACCTGCTATCATTGCTCATGAAAAGGAGAGCTGCAGAACCAGAGAGTGATAAGGTTAGGTTCTGATGGCCAGATATGAATATTTCTCTTAAAAGTTAAATTGCATGAAAAATATGCACCTGGGGTTTCAAAAAAGTTAAGTGTGAGGCGGAGGATGTTTTTAATTGACTTTCCACTCCTCTTGCCTAGCAGAACAACTATTACTGTATCTGTGACAGATGCTGTGTTTTACAAAGCACTAGTGACTTTTGGAAACCCTTTGCTATACAGCTAGGTGGGGGTCACTGCTGAACCCCATTGTCTTAGAAATATGCCAACTCCAGTAGCTACTCTTCTAACATTAGTTATTCTAAGCTTTGCTGTTGGTATTCAAGGGACAGTTAGTAAGCCCCATGTTCAATATAGCCTTTTTGGTGAATACGAAAGTTGCATAACATAAATTTATTTTCTTTGCAAGACTAACACTTCACAGTTTAGTTCAGGACAATTCCATTTAGTGGACTGATTATTTAAGCCTTCCATGGTGGATGAATTGTAAATGCTGAAACCCAGCTCAGTTTTTGTTTTACTGTTGTGATAGGCACCTGCACTCAACCATCTATAAATATAAGAATCTGAGTGACTCTGCATAATAAATATTTTATTTCCCAATTTATGTTTCCCTATCCATCAGACAGACCTGGGACTGAGGCTGAAAAATGTATTTGTGACAAACCCTTCTAGCAGCTGCAAAATGAGCAATGGGGACATCTTGAGGTCTTTAGAAGGTGGGACTGAGTTTCTTAAAACTGTGCCCCAGAGGCTTTCCTGGCACATTTCACAACATGAGCTGGGCAGCTGTTCTCATCTTTTCTGGAGACAAAATAAAGATGACTTTTGATATCAGCGTAACTTCTTTTCCAGTTAAGAAGCTGTCCCTCTAAGTCAAGAGCTGCCCGCAGCGGTCACTGTCTGTAACCCCACATCAGTTCTGCGCCACCGGGTGTGTGGTGGGGAAAGGAACAGAAAGCCTGCAGGAGGTTTGTGGCCCTGCCAGACTGCTGGTCTGGGGAAAGCACTTCACAGCTGTTGGTCTTAACTCTGGTACCTGGAAGTCCTGAATTACTGGGATTTTCTAGGAAAAAGTGAATCCATGGTGGAAATGGATTGATCTAACAGGAAGGCCATAAACCCCCAGTGTCATGTGAGCAGTTGCAACTGTAAAATCTTTCATGCTGGAGCCTTCTGGGGAAAAAGCAGCAAATATTCCACTTTTCTTTCAGTTTCTACTTTTTGCTGCAGTATATTTTTAACAGCATTAATTATTGTTTGGCACTTGTACTTTAAACGTTCTATGTGAGTCAGGCTAAAAGTTAATGTGCAGTAAATAATACTACAGAAGCAGCCAATTAGTGCAAATGCATCAAAGCACTATGTAATGCAACTGTACTGGCAGCTGATACAGGGTTTTTGATGTAATTACTGGGGCTAAGATGTCAAATGATTGAACAAACCAGCAAATCGATGAACTGTGCATATACAGACTGTTAAAATCTAGAGTGGCAAGGGATCTTAAGGTATCAGTCAACACATTACTCTGCAGTGAGTAATTTTTGGCAAAAGTTTGCTGAGAGGTTGTGAAATCTTCTCTGTTGTAAGTTTTAAGAACAAAGCCTAGGCAATCTATGCCAACGCTTACTCATCCGAACCATGAGAATTATTTTTTCTTAACATCTAATTTAAATCTTCCTTCCTTAAATTTAAGCTCATTGCTGCTTCTGCTAGCCCCACTCAACATGAAGAATAGGTTGTTTTATTCTTTTCTGCTGTGGCCTTTTACAGACTCGACACACAAGCAGGTATTGCACAGGGCCTGGCGAGGGCTGTGTGCTCCCTGACACCACACGGTGCAAATCACTGTCCTACAGCTCCTGTAGCAACTGGCAGCAGGTCTGAACAGGGGCTGCACCACTGCCAGGGCTGCAAATAGGTATTATAGTTCAACGCTGAGGGCCAATGTGTCTTTGCATATCCTATCTCTGCTATCAAAGCCAAGACAGGGGCTCTCATTTGTCTCATAGAAGCCGGCGCTATAAAATAAAATCCAGGATTGCTGTCATTGAGTCTTGATAAGGTATTTGTCTTATAAATAACTTCTTTAAGTTGGAAATACGTACTTAATTCTCTCCTTACTTGTAAGCACAAATAACTAACACTTGCTTTAGATAGATCTTGGACACTGGCTTCCCTTGCATATTGTGAGAGTATTATTTCTTCTTCATCGATTTTTTTTGTTTGACCTGTTTAAATAATATAATTAGAAAAAGACACATAAGCAGGACTGATATGTTATTCAATATTTGGAAAAAAATTAAATGAGCTAAAAAGTGCCCCAAACTGGCCTTTTAAAGTTTGGGTTATTGTCCCAACAGAAAAAAAGTTACTGAGGGGTTGTCGGAGGAAGTGTTTGGAAGTTCCCTGCTTGCTTTCTTTCCTAGCTTAGAGTTCTGAAAGTGAAGTAGTTGCTGACCTCTAACTGTGATATTAAAAAGTGAAAATGAGGATGTTCTGGTAGGAAAATGGAGCTGTGTATGTCACTGTGTGCAAATCATTAATACTGGTGCCCCTAGATAATTGAATTTTTCAACTCAGAGACCCAAAATTTAGAGGAAGAGTAGTTATCGTCTAAAAAAAAAACCCCAAACAAACCAGCCCAACATAAAAATTAAGGTAACAGAAAATATGGAATGGGGAAAGAGGAGCCAGTCATGCAATTTTCAGCAATTTAAAAAAAGAGAAAAACAACAATTCGATTTCACTGCTTCTCCACAAAGTATATGCTATTACATTTTTTTAAATGAAAGTTAAATTGACTGAGGAATCTCAAACTGTTAATTCAGTTGTGCCCTCAGCAATAACTGCAGCAGGCTGACTGCAGCCCCAGTGCCTGCATTACATGGCACACAGCGGGAGATGAGGAGGATAATACCAACAACAGGGTTACAACAGCCCTCTTCTCTGTTTACACATCTCCCTATCCACACCATCTATTAGCAGACCTCACATGAGAACTAGAAGCTAAACTGAAGCTCATTGGGTGATTTCAGGGCTGTTTGCATATAGCAAACAGAAGACAGCACACAAATGTAGCGTGTGACATAGACCAGTTAAAGTAAAGCAAGGTGCCAAAAACACTTAGAGTGAAATAAATTGTTGTGTGAGGTAGGGTAGAGATTTAGAGCACCTTGCAGGTCTGTAACAGTGATGGCAAACTTTGCTTAAGGAACTCAACTGCAAGGTACAGGAACAGTATGCCTGAAAAATGAAACGAAAAGCATGAAGCTTTCTTCAGTGAAAGACATTTCTCAGGGCTCATAACTGAGAACAGAGGTGCTGGTGTTTCACTTTAATGGCCTCACAGATCCAGTCTGGCAATAAAAGGAATAAATAGGTAACATCCTCACACAGCCTACCCACAGCTTGCAGAAGGTGTCTGTGGAGGGTGGTGCTGCTGCAGCAGGTCCCAGCGGTGCCGGGGTGGGGAGCACTGCCCTGGGCAGGCTCCTTCCTCTGCCCCTGCCCTCGCATGCTGCAAAGTGTTTCAAGGAAACCCCCAAAATTCTGCAACTCTGCTCTGAAGAGAGATTTTTCCACATCAAGTTCACATGATGTAAGTTCATCCGGAACGCTATATTTATTACCCTGAAGCTTGTATTCCCAGTTATTTCACATGAACAACGGTGGAAGTCACTTGAATGGTATCCAAGGAGACAACTTTACTGAACTAAACTAATTAATCTTATCTTATTGCTGTTTACAGTTGTTTTTAAATAGACAGTAACTGATCCCGTAGAGCCCATTATAACTCCTCTGTATGGAACACTTTTAAAAGAAATGTAATACATTCATCGGAGCTGGTTTTGCTTCTTAAAATAATGTAGTTAAGCTTCTCCATTTCATTAGTAACATATTATTTTCCACTCTTGCTGTCAGCCTCTAGTTCACATTATACTCCCCCTGGAGTTTCTTCTAGTTTCAATAACACTGATTTCACCCACATGTGCCTTCTATTTCTGGCGCATTATTCCAATTTTGCCACTAGGTGTCATCAAAACGCACACCAGTACCCAGCTCTCTGTTTACTGAAAGCTCTAGGAATTGTTGGGGTGAAAAAAGGAGAAATTCTCATTAGCTGCCAATAAGTTGACACATGAGGAAGAGGGACACGCTTCTGATTTCCCCGTGCCTTTCTCTCTTTAGCTAGACTTTTGCATTATAGTTACAAGATGCAAACAGCAGACTCCAAACATTTGCACTGCCAGTGATTGATATCAGCTTACCTTTGATTTCGCTAAGAGTTATTCCAAAGTCTGCCTGGGTTTACAGTGCTCATCAGCACACCTGGAAAAATGTCCTTCTCCCAGAGTCAGGTCTTCCTGGCTTTTCAACAAGCCACTGGAGCTCCCGATTACACAACATCTACAAGATGAAAAAAAAAAAAAAGCATGAATTGAAGAGGCATTAGACAGGACATACTCATTTATTGCAGGGTTTTGGTTAAAAAACATTTTAAAAATCCTCCAAACCCTACAGTAGATTGTGAAGCAATTTCTTTTTCAAAGTACACAAAACTCTTCATCTTTGTCCTCCATCTCTCCCTCCCCAAATGTCTACTTTTCCAACAAAAATGTTAAATGCTGTTTCTACCTATTACATTCTAACTGCCCATTTCTGTATGCTGTCACTTGTCCAGCTCACCATTTCTGAATTCATTTACTGCATAAGGGATTTATTTTTTTAAACCATCCGAACCAGAAGCTTGAATAAATTACAGACGTTCACCAGGGCAGATAATTGGATCCGCGATGCAAAAACATTATCTGCCAAATGCAGAAATAAACCTGCCCTGAATCCGCATAGGTGGCCGGGCACCAAAGGACTTGCTGCATGCATGGGGGCAAAGTGAACCCAGCCATGGGTGTGCCAAAGTGGTGCAGCCACCGGCCACGGGCCAAGCGGTGCCTAGGGGTCCCCGAGGACTGTGGGGTGCTGGCAGTGTCCTGCGGGCAGTGGCTGCCAGTGCTGCCGAGCTCGTTTCAGCTCGTCTGGCACCAGCCAGGTGATTCACAAGAGCCAAACGCAGGGAGAGATTCACCCCTTCATTTTCTTAAACATCATCTATTAGCAAATTATAGAGCAGGTTGCAGTAAAAAAGAACAGCGTCACCAAAGCTTCTAGTATCCTTCAGAAAAATGAATTAACTCCAGTGCACAAATAAATTACATATTTCCAAGTGTGTTGTTTTGTTTCAGTTCACAGAAGCCAAAACATTTTCAACGATTTATCATTCCTGCAAGGCCTAGTTTTTTGATTTTTCACCTGTTGAGGTGGTTTAGCCGGACTGGATGGTACTCAACACCTTTTAGCTCAGCTGCCTCCTGGCTGGGTCAGCACAGGATCCTGCATCCTTCTTGGATACAAGGGAAACAACCCTGTGTCTTCATTTGCAGTTATCCTTATGTGAGGTAGATAGCAGAGCCTCCTTCTCTTACTTAAATTCTTTGGGGGTAGAAATAAAACAGTAAATAGGATAAGGAGAATTGCAATCTAGAAATGCTCTACTTCTTTCTGCACCTGTGATGCCCAAAATTGCTACAGGGGAGGGAATCATGCAAGGGAAGAAGGGTGCCGGGTCAGTTTTGAGTATGTACAGAAGTCTGTGAAACTCTGGCCTATACTTTTGCCTTGTGTGAGATGGCTACTTACATGAAACTCAGGCTTTGTAGGATTCCACAAACTGAATTTACTGTTAAATATAACCCCTAGATTTCACACAGGATTGGTTATTATTAATATCCCATCTATTTGACCTAGATTCGGTAGACTGCAAAGTGCCACATTTAAATTTAATGTCTAAGGAAAAAATAATTAAATCAAAAAATCCATCACTGGGCAATTTCATATTCAGTTCATTTAAGGTCAGATTGTTGCTGTCTCAGAGAACAGAAGTTATACTAGTTGAAGTTTTCTTAATGGACCAAGTTCAGAAGTGATGTGAAATTAGACGTAATTACATAGTGGCTAATGAGCCTAAATTGTCATATGGCATATATATTGAGAGGTATGTACCCATTTACATTCTCTTAGACTCGCGTATTGGTTGGACCCAAGAAAACAAGAGGCAGGAATTTCCACCAAGGGTTCTGGGTGGTTCAAAAGGTTGCAGCTGAAGAGAACAAGTACCTGTGTCCTTCCTGCACCAGCAAGCACTCAAGGCAAGGACTTGGCAGAGGACTCATAGGTTGGTTCCCAAGGTTATTTCTGCTTCTACGCAGGAGTTGCTGTGTTAGATGTCATCTGCTGTGGGTGACTGACCTTTGCGATCCCTGTGGTACCATTTCAAGAGTTCTGGACCTTTCTAGTATGTTGGCTCTAGGGAAAAGTCCTAAGCCAGGGTGAAACTGAACTTGTTCAGCTTGCTTCAAATTTTCATCCTCTTCAATCATCAATTCTATAATTAATGTTTCTAATTTCTATAGAAAATCTATAATAAGCCAGTTAGAGAGGTTCTTTGGCCTTACATCTAATTGGTTCTCCAGATGGGGGTGTTTTTTCCTTGCATTCATTTTTTCAAACTCAATAATTTTATTCAGTTCTGAACATTTTCAATGGAATTTCTTAGTATTATGAAGTACAGGGATTTTCTAATTGCATCATGTTATATGCAGCTCCATTGTTTGGAGATCTTAGCTTGGTGTAGTCTAGATCCGGATTAAGATTTATAATTCCAGATTTAAGGGTTTGTGTCTTTTGTTCTTGGGCTTTTCCCCCCTCCCCCCCTTTTTATTTTATGGGCTCTGACTAATTAAGTATAAAAGTATTTGCCTATAAAAAAAGGATCACTAGTATTTTTATTAAAGCATGATAAATGTCGGTTAGTGTTAAGTTTTTGATGTGTCTTTACAAGAAGTAGCATTTCATTGTATACTATATTTTTAAAACATCTTGTTAGGAGGCAAACAATTTTATTGACTTGCAACAGTAAACTCTGAAGTAATTTAATTACTTTAGGAAAGTAATTTGGAAAGTACTTTAGAAGAGTATCCTTTTCTTTTAATGATCTATTTCTGATTAATCTGTATTTTTAGGGAAGCAATGTTGGTACAGCTGGCTCTCCTAATAAAATCATTCTTTGAGAGTGAAGCATATGCAAGATACTTTAAACAGGACCTCGGTAGACTGTTTTACAGACATGCAGAACTTCTGCAACTTAAAGCTATAGTTCTAAAAAGAAGAAAGGAAAATGAAAGCTATTATATTTGCAAGTTTAACTGCGCTCATCTTAAAATAACAACAGCTAGCCTTAAGAAACTCTATCTGCGTTACTTCCTTTACTCTGAGATGCAGTGTAAATCCAATATAATGTACTATTCATCCCTAGTGCTGACTCTGCTGACAGCCAAGAGACTTACACTTTTATTCCTAAAGTTTTGCATTTCAAGGTAGCATGAAGCATCAAAAAGAATCACAGATTATTAGTCTTTATCTGCATATCAAGTCAGAGTTTCTAATACAAAGATCCATGTTTTTCCTTTCAGTGGGAATGCCTGTGGGAGGAGCACAGCTGGTGAGACACCTGCAGTGGAGTTGACCTCATGGAGGTTCCTGCAAGGATTCTGCTCAAGAGAGACTTACAGATTTCAGGGGTGCAGTTTGTTCTTGTTTCCTTCTTTCCTGGCTTAGTGAAGAAAAGGAAATTCCTGAGATGAAACTCCTTTGTGCAGAAGTTCTGTGACACTGTTGGCCTTTGTATTTTTCCTTCAACAGTAGGTCAAGCAAAGGAGGACAGAGGCCACGTTGGAACATGGAACTGAGCTACATCCCTCAGACACTAGACTTCTTGTAGCAGCCAAGGCTGTATCTCCAAGTGCACACATTGTGCAGATCAGTGAAAGTCTGGGAAAAATCTTTGAAAATACAATTAATTACAAATCCACGTTCTATGATAACTAATTAAAAAGCTTGAAGGTTTCTTCTGACTTAGTTGTATTAGGAGAATATTAAAGATTATTTTCAATGCATTTAAAAAAAAGGAGAAAAAAGGAAAACCAACAAGCATCATTAATGTGAAGTTGTCAGGTAGCAGTATTTTTTTGTAATCAACCTGAAAGCTTTTTAGCAGATGACACTATTTATATTATAAATCAATGTTCCAGGTGTGACAAGCTCTATTGAGCTTTCCCTGGGGTCTATTTTTGTCATCCTGGTATGAAGAACCTGCAGGAACTTCAGAAATACTTGTCATTACCTCTCAATTTCTTTACAATGACTATAGAGATATTTCTTTGGAGGTACTTATTTCACCTCCATACTTTCAATTGGTGCCAAGAAATGCATTTCTGTTGGGGAGCTGTGGTGTTCATTTTGTGGCTTCTTTATCTTCTAAAGAGACCCTGGTCAGAGTCTGCTTATTCCAAGATTTAGCTCTGAGAATACTGAGTTCCAATGCAACAGACGTATTTCATTTGTTTACTTGTTTTGATGTCACTAGAAATAAGAAGATCCTTCCCAGCAAATAGGGAGGAAAAAAGTCTTGCCACCCATAGTATATGCAGACCAAATAGCTTGCCTTCTTAACAGTACACAGAAAAAAGAAAACTAGTCAGACTGGTCTACAGATGTGTCAGATACAAATAACTTTGAGAACTGGATTTTTCTCTTTACAATACCTGTACATACTTCCCAGAGATCAGCTTATAAATGGCTCCAGGTTCTCCACCATGCCAAGGCAGCCCTGTTTGTGGGCTCATTGCACAGCCACAAGCTGCAAGACAAGTGCCAGAGATCAGAGAAGCCAAGCGTTCAAGGTTTCTGAATGTTATGGCCAGGGCACTCCACTGGCTGAAGAAATGGCGTCACCCCTTCCTCTTTGCCATTGTAAGGCAAAGAAAAGAACTGGGGTATGATCTCCATTTTACTTTCTTAGTTCTCCCTTTTAATAACAGATAGTGGCAAATTTCCCATCAGCACAGAGGCCTGGCAGATTGTTTCCCAGACTGCTTTGATTCAGTCCTGGTAGAATTGCCCATGTTCTCCCCTTTTCAAAGGAGCACTAGCTGTTTTTAAGGCCCTGGTGTTTCTTTTCATCAGCAGACAATATGAAAAAACCCCTCCTCTTGTCTCAACTGCATCTGAAAGAGACAGCCACAGAGTTGAACATTTTCTTATTTTAAATGAAACTAGAAAGCAAGGGGGTGATCTGTTGAAATGCTTCATTGTGTGAACTGTGTGTTGAAAGTATGCAGCCAAGCTTTGAGAAAAGGTGGGAACAATCATTGCTATCAGCCTTCCAAATACCAAGTGAAAAAAGCTTGAAGATTTTCATCTTCTCTATCTGTCATGATGAGAAAAGACAATTCCTTTGACAATGTGGTGAAATATATTTGTAAAATGAAAGAGGATGACTAACTTTTTGATTCATATCTGAAAAGAAACCTCCTTTGCTATCTGTAGTCCATTTCTATTGACCTTAGTCTCTGAAAACCTCTATGTGTATTTTCAAAAAATCAGATACTTTAAGATGCATCAAAGCAGGAATAAATTTTCCACATGGGATGTTTTAAAGGATGTCTGGTCATGTCAATAATGTCTTGAGAGGATTGCTGTTTGTAAAGCAGATATACTGTATTAAAATTCTGTATTGTAACCACTTCAGTGTTATTGCTCTGATAAACTGAAGAAAGAATGTGAGCAGATACCCCATTCAAACATCATCATCAGTGCACTTGGTATTTGTACTAGCAGTAGAAGACAACATCCAAACAGCATCAGGCAATTTAAGTCTCATGAACAGGTTTCAAATCAGACTAAGAACATGATGCAAAAAAGAAAAGGTATATCATACTTATATCCATACTAATAGGTTGAGAAACCAATATTTTGTCAGTGATCTCAAGTTCTCTGTCTTTGCCTCCTGAGGAACAACATGCAATATCATTTTGTGTTTCTCCCTTATGCCTTATGTCAAACAATGCCAATTAATAAGGATGAGGGAATTCCTTTCTCATGCCAAGAAGAAAATTTCTTTTGGTGCTCACCAACATTTTTACTGAAACATTGGAAATATCTGACAAGTTCCATTAGTCATACAGTTCTACCTTCATTATCAATGTTCTATGTTATTACAGAAGTATGGAGTTGAACGTCTACTTTAGAGTAAACACAGGAAATGAGCATATGAATAGAAAGAAATAACCATCACCATTCAAGTTTCTTCATTGCTTTCTATTAACTTCTTGGAACATTTGCCAGCTCTGGAAATGCTAACGGTAAATGTGAATGTGTCTTGTGGAAAATGACTAGAACTTCTGAACTTAGGGCACATAAGAGCTTTTTCAAGTCACAGAATCAAATTTGGCAGTTAAAATTGTAGTCCTAGGGCAAAACAAAACAACAACAACAAAAACAAACAAACAAATGAAAAAAGAAAAAAAAAAGGGTTTTAGTGTGCAAATATATTTTATAGGTAATCAAACCATGGTGCACAGAAAGAGAGATGCCAGAATGGGGTGAAGTTCCTGGTGCTGAGCCCTGTCTTTGATGGCCCACTTCATATGAGCTATCAAGAATCTATTGAACAGCTTTTTGGTTTAAGTCTCTAAGTGACAACGCAAAAGTGCATTTCAAATCACAACTGAATTCTTGCTCACTCAATGTAAAACGAACACTGACAGTCTCAAAACACACCTTCATAAGCATATTTTCCTCCTTAAATACCCATGCATTGTACCTCCTAGCAGCTCACAAACCACCTCAGTGCAGTGAGAGCTCCTTCTCTTGCAGCCCACCTTGCCTACTCTGACCTTGCTGCCTCCCCTCTACCAGTGGAGCATCATTCTGGCACATGGCAAACAGTCGCTACAAGACACAAATTCATATATAAAATATCTCAAATTTCCATTAGTTTCCCTTAAAATAGGGGTTAATAATGGCAGGCAATACATGTGAGGAGTTAAGTATTTTCTGGAAGACGCTAAAATTATTTAATGCCTTTTCCCATGACAGAGACTGCAGAGCAGGCCAGCTCCAGTGATTTAGAAGGCACAGGAGCATCCTCAGCATTCAGTCCCAGAGGGGGAATGGCAAATCATAACTTTTAAAGTTAACTTTTGCATTTCAAAATGTGGATGCAATTCTTATCACCCTCTACATTTGAACAGTACTAGTGCCTTTGCTACCACTGATCAGCATCTCCTGCGCTAAATCATTTACAGAGAGCAACCACTGAAGCTGATTTATGAGACTGGTGCCAGATCTGGCACCACAAAGGGCTCAGGTGGTAGAAAGTGTCTGCGCTTGCATGCCTCCCCGCCCCTTATATATTCAAACGATGGGTAGCAGTGAACAAGGAGAATATAACTGCAGTCTGTTTAGCATCAGCAAGGAATTGGAGTCTGGGATTTACTGTTCGGTAGCTGTCACGGGTGAAAAGTATTAACTAATGAAGTCCAAACTGGTGTCAGATAGACATTGCGTTCCTGCTCCCATCTTCTTTTTCTTGGGGCCTGAATAATTCACCAGGAAACACTCACCTGTGAAAGTCACAGGTAAATCTCATACTGGAGGGTTTTCCTACATGAACTCTGTCTCTCCACTGAGGGAGGGAGGCGGGAAGATGTAGGAGACTCATCTCCGCCCCATGGAAGGAGCAAGGCATCACCTCAAGGCACACTGGAGGATTAACTTTTGAAAATATCAAAGGGGATTACTGTAGCCCTGGACTCAGGAACAGACAGACAACAGGAGACATATCTCTTGTCCCTCTGATGCATGTCAGATATTTAGCAGGAAAGGAAATTAGAACCCAGCACACACTATAAAGCATGTGTGTGCCTCCCCATACGGTGGCCATGCTGCAAACAGCACTGTTTTGCAGGGGGCGTGGACCGTGTTCAGAACAGGAGTACGCCTCCACGTGATCCCATTAGGAGACAAGAAAAAGCAAGAATGGAGCCAGTGTATTTGCCCTTATACAAACCAAACCCCCAATATTTCCTTTGCCCTGTTTGGCAACAGGTAGGCTTGCACTAACTGACCCTGAGAGCCTCAGAGCAGCTCTGGTGAAGTCAGGCAGAGAAGATCCATTTTTCATTCAGTCTTTTCAGAAAATATTAAAGAACATTTGAAATCTGAAATCCTGATTTGGCAAGTTGAACGTGAAAATTAGCTTTGAATAAAGCTACTACCTGCCTTCCTGAGGACATAATCTATCCCAAAAAGGAAGTGTTTGCAGGCATCACTGACCCTTTAAAGCAACCATCAGATCTGCCAGAAAATGTGCTTAGCACAGTCAAGGCTGACAGAGTTTAGACAGATAAAATGAGAAGGGTCATGGTTATGTTGTTCCCTATTCTTAGGCATTCTTATGTGCTGAAATCTGACATCACAAAATCTCCTGCCAGTTTTACTCTCGCTGCTGGTGTTGTGGTGGCGTGTTTTTTTTTTTTTCTTTCCTTTTTCTGGGATGGGTGGGAGGTGGGTTTTTGCTGCTGTAAGTGAACTGTAGGGAAGATATTGAAAGCGGACTGTTTAGTGATCTGCTTTCAAGTTCAAGGGCTGAATGGAAAAATATCACCAGCACTTGCTGGAAAATGAAGACAGACTTTACTCAGGAGGTAGAGGAGGGAGCTGACATCTTGACAGGCTATGAAAACAAATAAGAGGCTGATAGAGGGACAGAGAAACAAGTGGCATGTTTTGATGTGGTCAAGGAAGGAACTAGAAAGAGGATCAAAGAGTCAGCTGATCTAATCCGAAGGCAAGGCAGGATGATGCTGCAATAGGGTCAGACATGGGATGGTGAGAACTTGGCTGGCAGAAATTGGTCCTTGAACAGTGGGAAAAACCTCCCTCTTACAGCTGGAGGCGAGGAAGTGTCTAAATGGAAAAGTAACTTGGGTGGATAGCTCTGGGGAGAAGGCTAGACCAAAAATGACATCTTTTTATGAGCAAGAGACCTGCTGAAGGAAAAACAAAATCCTGGGGAAACAACATGGAAATTTCTCTTGCTGAACAAGAGCCATGTTTGGGTCTGGAGCACAGGAGAGGGTGCTCATTGCCCAGAGTATCTTGAAAGCCGTGGCTCAGATTTAGTGCTCTGACAGCACCAACGGGCTGCTCTGTGTGTTGGGCATTTAAATCTGCTAAAATTACATCGTATATCTAAAGTGCAAACCACAGTCTCTGAAAAAGAAGCCTGTGTGCCATGGCTGTCCCTAGCCTGGCAAAATAGCTCATAGCAGCTAACACCTCCTAACGAAGGTGTTTTCCAGCACCACTACAGTCAAATGCTTTCATGTGAGACTGATGTAAACATGCTGGTTCCTTTCCTCATGCAACCTGCTCCACGGGGCCACATGTGGTCATCCTGGCATTGGTGCAGCCTGCACTTTGTGGTTGAGACTGGCTATGCCTGCTCCTCTCCTCAGCCCAGTGGATGGGGAAGGCATTCCTTTCCTCCAGGGCACCTGAGGTCTTCTGTGCAAGAGGAAGATGTCTGCTGCTACTAAGTAGTTCCTGAACTATCAAGCCCACTGCAGATGCCTACACCTACCCCATCTCATGTAAAGGGATTGACTTGATTCTGTCCCTTCACACAACAGATTAAAATGTTTTATGCTGATGGAATATGTTTTACTTTTTTCTTCAGTTCCACCTAAGTTCTGAATATCTTTTTCCCTTTAATTCTTATGCAATTTAGACAAATAGTGGCGGCACTCAAATACTTTTTAGCACTCAGTGAAAAATTGTTGTTAAGGTATAAACTCCGCTTTTCCATTTTGTTCAATTTTCATCTGGCCTGTGCAACAAAATCACAATGCTTTCCTTACATTTATTTCAGGGGGGAGAAAGGAGTCATTTTGGTTTGTAAGTTTGTATAGATCTGTTTGTTTCCAGGGATAAAATAATTCTGTAGTGGATTTACGTCTGACAGCACATCTACGTTCTGTGGATTTTGCTGGCCAGTTCTCCAGACACAGAAATCTGTCCACCTTACTTAACCCTGCTTCTGAGGTACCAGGTGCCCTTTTTTTCAGTCAGCATCTTATCTGCATAAACCAGTGGATATTAATCAGATTCAGCCAGCAGTAGCCTTACTGTCTGTTGCACAGAGTATTTTTTTTCCTATTATAATCCACCCTCTTTCTGCTACTTTACTATATTACGGACATTACCCTTAAAAAGTCCATAATACTTTTCTAAAAAATATGATCATTTTGCATTAATCTTTCCTTTTTAAGTCTGATAGGGTGCAGAATAAATATGCAATTCAAACCCCAGACAGGCAGTTGCTCTGAAACATATGTACCCAGAGACAAATGCACAACAGGTGTCAGTCGTGGTGCTTGATGCACTAATACAAGTTGCTTGGCCGTGAACACAGGATATGAGCAAGATTGACGAGAAGTTTTTAGCCACTGAATTAGTTAAACAGTTTCAGATTATCTAAACAAATAACTTGTGAAAAAGTATTTGTTTTAGCAAAACTCACCAAGACTTGAAACACATCACATTGCAATTACTGCAAAGTCCTTTTTTTGGCCTGAAAAGTACAACTTCAGCCCCTCCAAAATCCAGTAACAATGCTGCAGTACAAATAATTTCCCCTCCCTGTCACTTTAATTCTCTTACCTTTCCACATACATCCTCATTCTTCAGCCTGTTACAGGTAGGATTCTTGTCTTCATTTTTTCAAGCTTTCATAGCAGGTACCCACTACGTTACGAATGATCAGTCAGTATTTAGAGCTGTAAGGTTTCCTTCAGCTTCTAATTGCCCTGTAACACAATGATTACTTTTGATTTTTCAGCAGAAAACCTTTTTATCTTTTAGAACTATTGACTCATTTAAGATGGCAGGGTCTTCTGAAGGTCACCTACTCCAACCTCCTGCTCAAAACATGAAGTCTGTGTAAGGGCATTCATTGATCCCTCTGGTCTGCACAGGCAGGTCTCTCATCACAAAAAGCACCCAGGCTGCTCAGGCACCATTTTGCCTTTGGAAAACCCATGTTGGCCAACTCAAATGACCTACTTATTTCCATGTCCCCAGATCCTCTTTCTTGCCATTTTTGAAGTCACTGGGGACCTCCCCCAGTTGCAGCCTTTCAAAGGTGACAGGTTCAGTTCAGCCTCCTCTGCTTCTGGTGCTTGGCAGGAGTTGGCTCTTGGCATTCAACATCTGGCACAGTCCTCTATCAATACAAATAACTATGAATAGGAAACTAAACCAAATAGAAGCATTTCTAAATCAATGTCACTTTAATCCAAAACCATCATAACATCTAAGAATTCTAGATACTCAAAAACATATGTATAGTTCTACCTGAAATACTGGTCATTTGAATAAATACTTGAGGATACTCAGGATGTCACCTGAAACAAGAATGTTAATAAAAAATGGTTAAAAACTATTGAAGGCATAGTAAGAAAATCGTCATGACCACTGTGACCAGAAGGTGACAGCTGCAGAGATTTACTGTCCAACCAAGCATGAATAAATACTACAGTATCTCACTTATTCAAGGTGACATGTTCAAAAGATACACAGTGAAGCTCACCGGGTTATTGCCAGATGCATAAAGATATTGAAATACATCCTGCAGAGCTTAGAAAAAAGTGCCCTCTTTTCAGACAAATGTGACAAATTCTTTTGCAAGACTTCTCTGAGCATAAAATTTATAGTCTACGATCACACAGTAAGGGAGTAAAATAAGATAAATAATTTTTAATGAAATAATCTCTTTCTTACAGGACACATTTATTAGATTATCAGTAGATGGACCCAGTGTAACATTATCAATGAGTTCAAGTGGTGATACGGACAGGGCAATGTGTGTGCTAGCTGCTATCTTCTTCCTTCTGCTATCTTACTAAAACCAGAGGGAAAGATTTTATTATTGTCTTGACCAGCAGAAATGAGAGGCACACATACTATTATCCTGCAGTGGTCTTAAAAGATCCTATTCCTATAATTTTTCTTAAATATATCTGCATAGACTACTGGACCACGTCATCTGTTTGATACCCTTTGTGGAAATCTCTTGCAGTACAGGGACCATGATCCAGCCACATCCACCAGATGTGGATCCTTTTTCTTCTGCTACAGAAAGATGGCAGTGCCAGGTGACAACCCCTGACCAACACAGTGCTCCTTTTGACTTCTCATACAGGAACAACTTCCAGCTCAGAGTGCAGTGAACAGACCTAAATAATAGACATACGAGAGGACATGATCCTATTACTTTACCCTTATTACCTTAGTGGCTTGCACATTCAACATATTTATTCAAAATGTTAACTGCATTACAAATATTATATTTCAGTACTAGTTCTTTGTTATAGACATGAATTTCATAGCTAGCTGTCTGAAATGATATTGCACCTCAGGAGAAAACATCCTAACATACCAAAAAAGCAGCTGATAGCCTCTGTGCAAGCATGATACAAATTTTCCTTCTCATGTAGACCTCGTTTCTAAAACATGAGATCCCAGTAGGCATAATGAGAGAGTTTGCCATTTATCATGCAATTATCATCTCAAATGCTCAGTCCTGCATGTCGTGGACAAAATGTTGCTGGCAAGTGGAGTTACAGTATACAAAATACAACTTAACACAGCAAAGAGTACAAAAGGAGTCGAATATGAATCTGAACATGAGTGTTCCTTGGCTTACAATCATAGTCTTTTAGCTCCATGTGTTTCACAGGTTAGCAATTCCTCTTGTTGCTGAATGACACGACACATTCTTTGACTCCCAGTGACCTAGATATTTCTCCAGTGTAAGATGTTCTTTGAAATACTCAGCTGTCCAACAAATCTACATACCCCTGGCTGGTCCCCTCCTTAATACAGCCTGTCTCTTATATGGGAACATTTTCAATCGCAGAAACTTGTAATTGCTTTAAGTTTCTCATCACCAGCAGTAAGTTATTAAAAGCAGGCAAAGGAGTGTTTTAATACATAGACAACTCTTGTTTTCTGAAGAACCAGTTAAAATCCATGGTTCTGTAAACCTAGCTCAAGTTGGATAGAAACAGGCTCCTCATGGAAGCAACTCCTCTGAAAGCAGCTGAGCAGTTAAACCTGACTCCCTATGAGCATGTTACAAACAGACACAGATGCACATGGAACAGTGCCTACCTGTACTACCTCCTACTTCTCACAGTCCATAGGATTAATACAGCTGTACCTGCTTCCCCAGAGGATGCTAAAAGCCTGTAGTCCCTTCCTTACTCTTTGTAGGTGATTCTCCAGCAAATTACCCTCACACAACACAGCTGACTGCTCCACTAAATAGGAAACTGAGCAGAATTACACTTGCAGAAAATGATATCCTATACATTGCAACTATGAGTTACATGTTAGTCTGTAAATTCTCTATTATAAAGTTCCTGAAATTTTTATTCTTCAGCCTTTGTGGATTTGTAATGGCCCTGTTGGCTTTGCATTAATGCTAAGACTTACAGTTTTTTGCTTTTGTGCTCTTTACTTTTCACTTTGTATTAACAAAGAAAATATTTTTACAGAACAGATCAAGCTTTTCGGCAGGGAAAAAGATAGTTTCAAAGCTTCCCCAAACACTTGCCTTCAAAAGCCTGTTGCGTCAAGCAGCTGCCCACTTTGCCGATGCTTCAGAGCAAGTCCTGGCTCCAAAGCCTTTTTCCAATCTTGGGTACACCCAGGCTGGTTTTAAAGTTAATCCTTAATCTCCATCAGAGATGGCATAACCATGTTGCAGCATTTTGGTGGTGCAATAATAAAACCATAATCACCCACCTGGCTCTACTGCTTCTTCCTCTGAATCTCTGATGTAGTGAATGTTTACAGCCTTACTGCAAAAACACACCAGTAATGGCTGTAACAGGATGTAGTAAGGAAAGATGTTAAAACACAAGGGAAGTAAACACAGGTTCTGTAATTATACCTCATTGCAAGTCTGATGCTTTGCCTGCTCCTGAAGACTCCTTTAGCAAAATTTGTTTGTTCCAGACTTTTTTTTCTGTACCAATTAATAAACACAAGAAGCACATATATTTTTTCTTATTATTTTATTGAAAAGGTACATTTAAAAAAATACACAGACATTTGCTATTATGGATTGCAGATAAAGATGCTCTAAAAGTTAGTTCTATTTTTTTTCCCTTTCTTCTGTTGTCCCCATTATCACATAATTACTTCAGTCTGAGTACTGTATATTGATATCACCTTTACAAAAGGGCTGGGGAGGTAAGAAGACAGGTGGAGCATTACTGCAATATATTTAGTAAACAGAGAATATGGTAATTTATAAATATTTTATATTCTGTACATTATTGCATTAGGGAGCCACAACGTTATGCAGCATCATTACAAAGGAAATTAGTTAGAAATGAAGAAAAAAGGATATTTACGTACAAATACATGGATCCATTGTCTTCTTGAACAATGCATGAGAGCTGTGATAATGTGCAATTGAAAAACTTTTTTTCTCTTTAAGCATTGTTTAGCAACACCAGTGAAGAAACAACAAAAATAAGTTAAATGAAAGTAGCAAACAAGTAGTAATCTTAACTATATGTTATATGGCTTTCTATTTTTAATTTCTCTAAATAAAGTGTGACACAAAAGAAATAATTAAAAGTTTCAGCGCTGCATTGCTTTCAAACATTTGCACATAAACTAAAAATATTAAAATCAGACATGTGATACATCTTTAGTACTACACAAGATACACCAGTACTGGGGCCTAGGACAGCACACAATCCCTGTCAACAAGAGCACACTGAAAAAAAAGAGGATGCAATTCATTTTTGAGATGTTATCCATAATCAAACATTTGGTTCATCTACCTTTTCTCACATTAGATTATACTTCATTGGTTTTCAGAGAAGTATACACATAAGCGTGAGTGAGGAAGACCCTAGTTTTCAAGTCTGTCAGGAAAATATTTTACGTTCCTTGATTCCAAGGTGCATCATACACATTGAAGAAAGAAAAAAAAATAATAGATGCATGAATATTTAATGGTATAAATTTTATGAGCAATTAAGTTTTTAATAAATCACTCTGCATTTGGATTAAAAAAAGAAATACCGACAGAGACTGAGAAAGAGAGCTGTCTAGACTCCAAAATGCAGTACCAATAATGATGAATTTTACGGCGTGGTTGGTTGAGGTGTCACGCTGGATGGTGTTTCAAAAGAGAAAGACATTTAAAAATCTCAACCCCTTTACCGCTTTTCTTTTGCCCTTTCTACTGGCCATAGTTCTCTCTTTTTTACATCAATAAATTAGTATGGTGCAAAAAGTATGGAGGTGGGTGTTGCCCGGATGGGACCGTGGCCTGGCCTGAGGAGAGCTGGGGGGATGGCGGGCGCCTGGAACAGGGAGGCTGCGGGACGGGGAGGGAGGGACAGGGCCGACGACACCGCTGCAGCCGCAGCCAGAGGAGATGAAAGGAAAGCAGGTGCCAGCGGCTTAATCATGTCCTTCTGGAATGCAAGTTTTGCCTGGAATAAAACACACATGAAAGCAATGTAAATACGGCTCCCCCCACGCCCACTTTTACTGAGGGAGAAAATGAACGCTGACAAAGGGCACACTGTGGTTTTGCACAGAAGCCTCATGTCAGCTGCTTAGAAATTTTACCCACATTGTCTTCTTACTCCCAAGGCAATTAAAGCAACCAAATCCTATGTTTAAAGATACATAAATCTCTTGAGAGTAGGTTCAGTCACACTGACATTTAGAAGAAAGCATAATATGCAAGTGAACAATATTAAATTATGTAAATCATAACTGTGCAAAACTATTAATAAAACCCCATGTGATTAAGACTTCAATGTCAAAAGTCAAATTTTTCCACTTGCAAAAATGAATTGAAGAAAAGTAGAGTGGTCAAGATGGGAAACTAATATTAGTCCAGTGAGTTTTTTATCTGCCAATGCAGAGCTGCTCTTTTAAAAATAGAAATATTTTCTAAGATCAATACCATAAAGAATTCTTTCTGAAAGAATGGTTACTCAGTTTATGATCTACAATCTTTGCTGGTGGTTGTGGTGAAAAAGCTAACCAGAAATACAGACACTACAGTCTTACAGAAAATGATTTGCACCAAAATGAGACATTTGTGTGGGCAAAGATACATCCTTCTTTTGTTAGTGGAGGTCTCTCCTTATGCAATAGATTATAAAATAATGTATTACGTGAGTGAAGAAGAATAGTGTGTGCAGAAACTACCAAACGGGAAGACTTAGAGAAAGTCTGCAGCATTTTAATTCGCCTCTATACAATTACAACCACACATTAATATTCCAGATTTTAAAGGCTTTTCACGTGCTTACTCTTGCACACACACATTTGCATCTCTCTCTTTCCAACCTATAAATTGTTTTTGTGCCATAGGTGGCATGCACTTTTCCCTAGTGAATAAAATACAGGCTGAGTCATGAGCAAATGAGCATACAATCTGTGCTGTGCTAGAGCCAGGCTGAACTCAGGCTGCAGTTGACTGGCAGAACCAGCTTGGGGAATTCCTGGAAACGTAAGTGGGTGTGAAAGGGGAACGTCCTGGGGCACGGAGGCAGGAGAGGTGTTTTGGTAGCCAGTGACAGACACAGGCCAAGCACACAGGCAACCAATTCTCCTAAACACCTGGTAATTCTTTCGCGTCAACATAATACATCCACACAGCACTCTGTTTTTCTGGATGCAGAGAATGAGCATTAGTATTTTTATATCATAACATCTTCCGTACTTTTCCCTGACTGCATTTGTAATAACCGAGAGTTATCTCAGGTGCCCAGAAAGACAGCGTATGTACATTGCAGCCTCCCGGGAAAAGTGCACCAGCCCAGCTGAGCCAATGCCTTTCCACGGGGCACACGGTTCATTCGCCATTCCACTGATTATTCCTTTCTTCCTAGCAGTAAATAACACCCGCAGTGCTGTTTGCGTGCCTTTGACTGGGCAGACAGAATCCAAAACTATCTTCGAATCTGATCCCCGTGCAGACCCAGCCTGCAGGGGAAGAAATGCTGTGGAAGCGGCAGGTCTGTCATGTTCCTGTCTCTGTGTGGTGGGAGTCCCCAGGGTCACGAATTCACATAGACAGTGATGAGAAATAAAAATACTTACTGCTAAAATACTTGGGCTGCGCTGCAATTTGTTGTAAGGACTATATTTAGGCTTCATAGGCTTTCCTGCAACTCTGTCCTTATGCCTTCGGCTGGAAATGTGCTGAAATAAATATCCTCACATTTAATTAGCTGTATAAACATTCCTCAGTTTTGAGTTTGAAATTGATTTATCAGCAGGATATGCCTAAGCCCCTGTTTGTAAGACAGAGTAGGTTCTTTAGACAGAACAAAGATGAGTTTTGCTAAATTAAACATAACAATTTGGAGCACATCAAATAGAGAGTCAGAAACTAATCAAATACAGCGGGTTCTGTGATCCGAGACAGGCTTTGCAAATTATTGATATTTTGGTTAGTATTTCTTTTTTCCACTTGAGGAGCTTTGAAGCAGGCAGAGCTGTAATCACTAGGTCACAGGGATATTCAGAAGTAGGAGGTAGATTTCAGTCTTGCTGATGCTGTTCAGTTGTATAAATAATTCAAGATTAGCTGAAGGAAGAACCAGTACCCAGGGATATGTCTACACCATGCAATTTAATACTATCTTAGAGATAACTGAAATAACAGGGAATGGGAGGACGCATCCACACAGCACCATCCTGTTAGAGATTCCATTCTGGGTATCAGAAACAACGTATTTGTGTTGGCACAGCTCTGAACCCAGGGCTAATTGACTTGGACAGAGCAGAGCTGCATGTTCATACAGCTACGGTGCTAATGATAATGTTGTTCTACACAATCCGGACATATCTACAGTATTATCCTCCTGCTGGTTGTCTTAAACCAACAGATTCAAGTCACATTCTCCTTCTTACATAGTATTAAAAACTACCCCAGTAGGTTGAAACAGCACCAAAAGAGGAATTCAAGGAACCTCAACCCAGAATTTCTTCCATTTGGGGGACCAGAATTCAAATCTCTTGAGCTATAGCAAACTTCTAAACTAGATCTGCTATGTTATTCATTGATCTGACACCTTGTCTCCCTCTCCTTTATGACTCTCAAGTCCATTTTTTCCCAGATGAAACAATTAGGTGAGCTTGACCTATAGTGAACTATTTGGAAATAGCTATGGGATGACAGAAAATAAATACGAAGTTCACTTTTTGCAAAAACATCTTCATACAGATCTACATCCCACCTACAATACCACAATGCAACTAGAACCAACAAAAGGAACCCCAAATACACATAAGCTACCTGTTTAAGTTGAATTTCTGAGTTAACATGGACATCACAGATTTCACAATGAAATGTCTTGTTCTGCAGTCCTGAGCCTTTACTGCCGTTCTGCACCTTCAGCCGGGATCCAGGTCTAGGGTAGGACTTGATGGGACCAGCACCATTCCGAGCCTCGACCATGGTCTTGTGCTTGGAGCCTAATGGGCAAAAAGACACAGGTGAGTTCATGATCAGCAACATACAAACATGTCCATTAGCCTTGGGACTTTTTGTAACGGATTTATCATCAAGACAGAAGGGTTAAAGTTCACCACAGATCAGGATTAATGATGGCTCTGGTTTTGGCCAGTGTAGTTCTCACTTCCTCGATGTAAAGGGGAGCCTGACAATGGAAGAAGGATTTGTACAAAAAGGGAACAACAGGCACTGGAACACTGCCTCTCTGTTTGGGGCAAGTGTGTGGCTGTATGGCCAACGTGTTTGTTTGTTCTTCTGCCAAAATCCATACAGCTGGTGAATCATGAGAAAGGACATTAGCCAAGAGTAGGAGAGGAACCACAGCAATCACTCAAAACCTGCCTACGAACAGTAATACTTCAGTAAGTACCCTCTGATTTGGAAGAAATGGCTCCTTTGGCCATTTCAAGAATGGATTACAGCTGCAAAACCAGCTTCAGTGATCTGTTAACAAGCTTTACATCACCAGCCCATCACTGAGCAGCAAGAGCACATTAGGGATTGCTGCTTGTGGCCTTTTAAAGGAAGCACATCTAAGTCACAATAATCAAAAGATTCTGGGACATCTAGGAAATCTAAGGAGACCACCTTAAAATTATCAAAAATATCAAATAACAAAAATTACTATAAGTTGTACCAGCAAAAAACCAGACACTAGAGATGGTGAGATGAAGTGGGAAAGAGAGAGTGAACTAACATTTTAGGAACCTTAGTGTTACAGAAACCACTATGATCATACTATGATTGTCACTATGGAGGTATGACGGAATCAAGTAACATGAACTATAGGGATTTTGTCAACTAAAAGCTTATAGAGTACATGAAGGACAGTTCAAAAAACTGTATAGTGAGCTTTAATAAAATAGCAGACATAACACATGAAATTGTCATTAACAGAGAGGTTTTTGTAAATTGCCATTGCAAATTTTAGCTAAACGACTCTTTGGCGAAATGTGGCTACCACAGTGTCAGAAAAAACAGACTGTTACACTGAATTTTCAAAGTAATAATACACAACTGACTTGCACTATGTGCACACTTACCTGTATTGTGGGCTTCTAGTTGTGACAGGGAATTCACAGCCACTTTGCATAATGAACAGTAAAGCAGTTTTTTGGCTTTTTCCTCTTCTGACTCAGAAACTGTGTTTGGAGCTCCATTCGTGCTCTTGGAGGATGAGGCAGGTGTTACAGGTGCCACTGCTGCCACCCCAGGTTTGGGAAGAAAAAGACCTGCTTCTGTACTGGACTGCTGACTTGCACTATTGGGTTTTGCTTTCCCTTTATCTTCTAAAAGAAGTAAAATATATATGTCATAATATGCTGCACACAAAAAAAATCATACAGCAATAGTCCTGTGGTTTTAGTGAACCTGACACGACAGGGGCCTAATTCATCTCATTTTAAACAGAACAGCAGCATCCTGAAATCTTGTTAAAATCCTACCATGAAATGTGTGTAATTTGCCAAAAGGGGTGATTTTCCTGTTTTTAAGGTTACCAGTGAATACCAATGACTTCAATAAACTCATGCCAGCTGTTGTTGCTGTCATGCTGCAGGTTTGGTCAGTTGAAAGGAGCCCAAGAAGTCCCAAAGGCAGCCAGGATTCAGGACTGAAGAGCACTCAGAAACATGTGAAACTTTGCACTGGGGATTACAAAAATATTTCTGAAAAGCAATATATTTGCCTTTGGAATGGTTCAAAGCCACTGGGAGGATGCCCAAAGGCTCCACCACCATCTTGACACTGATATGCCTCATTTGAGTTACAGGAGTTGATCGTGGTACTGCACTACACACATGAACACAGCTGCTAATATTTTCCAAGAACAATTCCCCATATATCCAGAGATCAGATGGCTCTGATGTGCACTCAGTGCATTCCTGTATCACTTCACAAGCATGACTCAGTCATCTGTGCTCCTATGAGACAGGCAGGCAGGTATCGCTTCATTTTACAGATGGTGATCGCGAGGCAAGAGATTAAATGTCCCAACTGTGCCTAAAGAAGGACTTTGTGCCAGAGCCAATATTCAAATGCTCCTTGCCTACATGTTGTCTACAAGAGCTCATTGCATTTTCACCTGTTCAGCTGAAGTCCCTGTGACCACAGGCCGTACCAGTTGCCAGCAGTAAGACAAGCTCACCTTACAAAGAACATGGGGTGGGAGGGGGACAGTACTGAGGTGCTGGAATGACCAACCTTGACCAAATGGACATAAAGAATGATTGCAGAAGACTGTAATGTTGTCACTCTGAACTACATGAATCAAATGTTGTCATCTAAGCAAGTACAGCACCTACATAACAGCAGCCTCTTAAAAACTACTTATATCCAATTCGAAACCTACAGCATAGTTTTAGATAGTGTTGAACTGATTTTAAAAAATAGATTTTCTTTTGAGCACTTGGTTATTTTTAAATATGAGCCCTTGTACTTTATGTTTACAGCTACCAGACTTTGTCTTAACATCACTCTGTGTATCAGGCCAACACCGTCCTACCAAGAATTCTGAAAACAGGATTGTACCCCCTGCAACCAATACTTGAGAGTGTGTATGAACTATGAGCAGGCATCTTGAAACTAAAGCCCACAGTTGTTGGCATATTTCCCAGAAGCACATTGCAGTACATCAATTTTAGATTCTAAAGACCAGGATAAAGAATATTCTAATAAAAGAATTATTATTTTTTAAAGTAGCAATAAAAATCCTTTAAAATTACGCAATATGAACTGTATTAAACATTGAAAATGAACACGTACGAAGACTACTATTAGGACCAAATTAATGATAAAACCATATTCTGAAGGTATTTTGATTGATAAAATATGACAAAAGAAAGTGATGTTAAATCATATTTCATAGACTATTCTGTTTTAATGTCACTATAGTAATAAGCCACATCTGCAAAAAACTACAACGTATTATATGGCTTGCGAGTCTTCATAAAATAAACAGTTTTAATAAATAGCATTCACTAACATTTTCAATTAAAGAGTTTTCAATATGGAAAATTCTCAGAGGTGTTAACATCTACAAAGGAAACACTCTGAATTGCTGCCATTTATGAATTCATATTACAGGAAAGCAGACTTGTTTTTCTTTTCTATGCAATATTATGCCATTCTGCAAAAGATATAACAACAGGATATATTTGAACCTGAGCGCAATAAAAGAAAGTTCCTCAGTATTTTGAGTCTCACACTTTAAAAGAATAATATGCCTGCAGAACTGCAAGCTGTATGTTAATATACAGAGACTACACTTCTAGTTTGGGTTTTTTTAATGTTGTTTCCCATGTATTTTTTTTTTAATGTAAGTATAAAGATTTCATGCTTTTGAAACACTTCCTGGAGATATAAATCATCTCCTTCTGGGGCAACAGGGACATCAGCAGATGTGCGCTGGGGTGGACCCCTGCCCTGGGCAGCACAGACATCGCTCACACTCCTGCCTCCAGGCCCCAGCCTCACTGTTCAAACACTCTGCAACAAATGGGAACAGATTCTTATTTCTTTGGTTTGCCGTCAAATGCCTGTGGAGTGAGATCCTGAGCAACAGAGTTAGATCCATTTTACACAGGCCACCAATTACCATCACAGAGTGATGGTTTTCCATCGCTGAGTTTAACAGATGATTGAAAAATGACAGATTTTATTTCCCACTTCTCCTCAACTAGCCAGCCACCAGCTGATGTAGTACGTCAATTTTAAAATATTCCCTAGATTTACAGTGTTTTCACTATTCATAATACAAAGCAATTCCAGATTATGCCATGCGTAACAAGCTAACAAGAAAACTTCTAGAAAACTAGTGAGAAGTTACCAGCATCCAGCTGGGCTCAATTCTGCCAGTGTCACAGCTTTTGGAAAGAACCTCAGTTCACATAATAATTCCATCATTTGGAAGGCTTTCTAACATAAATAAGCTCTTCATCCATGGGGATGTATAAGGAGATACATACGCCCCTCTATGAATGAATGTTTCCTTCCACCATCCTAAATGCTTAATGCAGAACATCTTCAAAGATCATAATTGTAAGGTTATTATACAGTTTAACTCCCACAGAAAGTACATGGAGCTAAGTGTATATTTGTCACTGCAGTGGGGCCAGAATTGGGTTTTCCTGGCTTCTAAAATCAGAAAACTGCACTTCTCCAAATGGGCTTTTGATAACAGCTTATTGTTTTAAATCCACAGAATTCAAAACACCATTACTTACAATTTTGTGTTTGAGACAGAAATGCCAAGTGTTCAACTGCAAAGCACAGGAAATGCTAATTGCATGTATATACAAAGCTCGAAGATTACTCTTTTATTTGTACTTATAGCACAGAGCTAACAATATCTCCATGTAGAAATCAGAAATGTAACTGTTAATGCCTGCATGCATATACATGCTTCCAAACTGTAATCACTATATAAAATACATGTGGACGGTTAGATGCAGCTGTAGGATTATAATCCTCTTGCTATTTCTGAAGGCAAGTATTATTGAGAACAGTCTCGAGTTTGCTCTGATTTCTACCTGGGCCAAGCCCAGGGAGCCCAACAGAGCTGAGCAGGGGCCAAACAAGTGCACGAGCGAGTCCCTTCTGCCCAGGACCAGGGATGCACCAGCTCCTGCTGCAGAGCTCAGCAGAGCATGGCTGGAAGCAGGAGGCCACGGCAGCACCCACCTCTGCCCAGAAAACTGCAGCTCTGATTCAGCCCAAGTCAGGGTCAGGCTGAAATGCTCACATCGTAACTCACATGCATGAGGTTCATTCAAAATCTAGCTCGTATTGTTGCACTTTGTCCTACTACATTCTTTTTGCACATAGACTGTGTTTCATCTGTGTTAAATTCCTGTCTTTAAATTAAGTTTCTCTTTTCCTCAAGACTCCAGAGAAGTAAATCAATGGTTCATTTCAAGTTCTTACTGAAGCTTGAATTTATTTTGAAACAGAGCCTGAGGAAAAAAGTAAAGCAAGCTAATTAAGTATTGCCTTGGGCTCAGTAATACCAATGCTCTTGTTGCCTACTTACATTGTTTCGACTCTGCTTTGAAGTTGTTTTCATATATTTCTGGTTGTTTGCCTTATGTTTGTGTCAGCACCATGTTAAAATTCAAGACTCATTCATCTAGTTAGTACTGGCTCATTTCAGCTGTACATACCAGAGCGAGGACACAGCGCAGGATGACACCTGACAGGTTCAAATGTAAGAGGTTCGAGCTGTCAGTGCAAGAGCAGCTGAAGTGATTTACCCATCTTTGCAGGTCATGAGACTCTCACTACAGTTCCTATAGGATAATCTATAGGATCAGCATGTTAACGCTGAAATCCTAGTTAAGCGAATGGGATTTGCCCTATCTTAAAAAGGGGTAAAAATGTTACCATAAAAATTCTTCCCTTCAAGACGCAAACTGAATCTCTTTGGTTATTTTCTTTCCTGGTGAACAACTGAATGTGAACGTTTTGCCCCAGCTCATAGTCCAGTCATCAATGCAGTCCATGCAGAAAGCAAAAAGCATATAGTTTTTTTATCTCCCTAACCATTCCATTAAGCAGTCTGGTTTATAAGGTACTTTTATGAGAGTTCACTTCGTTTACTTTGTGATTTATGTGAAATGTTTACAATCTTATAACATACATATATATTTGCACATTACAAATTTATATTTTAAAAGTATCTCTTAGCATACCAAGATGTGCCTATAGGTATTGCTTGCTGCAGCTAGGAAATAACTTTTCTTGGTTTTGGATGAGAGTGGTGATTTTGGTGCATGTTAGACAGAAGTTCTGATTTGGACTTCAGGATGAAAATAAACCTGCTATTTTCAATAGAACAGTAACTTAACATTCAGATCCTGAGTTCAGAATTGAGGTTATTAATAAAAATAAAACCAAGGAGAATTCTAAAACTCATGTATAAATTTAGACATTCAAATGATTAAGTTTTTCTGTAATAATAATCCTCATTGCTACTTATCTCTCACAACATACCTATCTGCACAGTTTTTATCATTGAAGATACACAAAACATAACTTTCCAATCAAATTCTGTTTTGCAACACCTTGTTCAAATAGCAATTGAAATTAAAAGATTATCCAAGGTAAAGATGATACATGTGATACAGTTGCAGGAGCACTTTCTAACACATATTAAAAGCTTTTAGATACAGAGTTCTGCTATGACCCTAATAACCCTTGCAAAACTGCCACATACATTTTCTGCCCATATGTAATAAATAAATAAACCTGCTTTTACTGTGACAGGAACAGAAGAAATAATATTTCGAGTACTGAAAATATCTATTTTGTGTGTGTGCATGTGATAAGAAGTACGGCTTCACACCTGCCTGCCTGCACAGACACTGCTAAGTGGCAACTGCTGCTCCAGACAACCCTACACCAAAGTTATTTTGAATTATTTGCTAATCTCACATCCTAGAAGTAGAAATTTGTTTATATAATTCATCCACTTGCTCGCACAACAGAACATATTGCCAGCTTAGAAAAAAAGCATAATCAGAAAACTGTTTTCAGCAGTCTAGATATTTATGGTTATCCTTCGTACAGGTAAGAAAATAGCAAATACTTGTGCTCCTTTTCTTCTTGAAAAACCTCAAGAAAGAGACATGCAATTCCTAATGCAATTTCCAGCCTAAACCAGCTACATTAGGTGAAACACAGCAACAAAATAAAGTAGTAATATAACTGAATCACTGCATGTTTATCAACACTATGAAACCAATGAGCAGAACTGATGCATGCTTAGGTGCAAATCCTTTGGCACAGTCTTTTTTACAGTGGCATATTACACTGCCACATCACTGCTGAAAGAAGGACTTTTAAAAACATGGACAGCTTGGTACTCCTGAACACCCTCAATAATGTCTGACAATACCACTCCATACAATGACTAAAACCAAAAGCGACTTCTGAAAGGAAGGGTTTATGTTTTATTTATGGATTACTAGAAATGTGGTGCAAAGACTGTCTCATGGTATAGCTGTGAGTTCACAAAACTGTGTTACAGGGACCTGATATTAGTCTGAAGTGTTGATTTTTGAGAGTAATTGAGACTGAGGTAAAGCAAGCACGTCTCCCAAACCAGCAGATCTGTACTGAGTGAAACCCATTTTCGGGTTCTCCCTATAATTTCAGCAGCTCCAAATATGACTATGAATATTGGGCTGCATTAAACAACCTTTGAAGCATACAGTGATTACAGAATGGTTGTCAGACTATTGTACAAATGCTCTTTCCCTGATCAACTGTGTAGCACAGGTAAGATCAGTTACAGCCATATACAGTAAAAAAAAAATTGCTGAAAAGCTTATCATTGTAGCTAAACTGGCATCAATAAAGACAAAGTAAAAACTGTATTTATTGAAAAATAAAATTCTCAGTTAAAATTTGGCATTTTAGATGCTTGGCACATCTGACATAAAACTAAGAAGTGACGTGTATTGATCACTACGCCTTTCCTTCCTACACTTCTTTATAAAATACGCCCATTGACTATGCTGAAGAAAAGTAAGTTAGTTGATATTACTAAAGTCTATCATTTCACCTTGCTGTTCTAAGCTTTCTGCAGACAGAACAATAAGGTGGCCCCCAGACCAAGTGACTTTCAGTTTAAGAGCAGAGATCAGATCTGTAAACAGACAGGTATGAAAACACAAGAGACAGAACAACTGGTCACCAACACAGGCACTGGTGTGGCAGCCGAACTTCTCACAAGCTTTTTTCTGGTTTTCAGTCCATCACAGAAAAAGATAAATTTTCAGAGGTGAGAGTAACAGGAGTAAGTTTGGCAGCTGTTGGCAGGGAGCTCTTCACAAAAGGGATCAGGAAAAGCGGGGAGCTGGGAAGCCAGTATCAATGGCCGATGGGTAGTAGGAGCAAGTCGGCATCTTTTACATTACAAAAGACATACAGAAGTATGGAAAGCTTTGAAAGTGAAGGACATGAAGAATTTGGAGAGAGAAAAACCAGTAGCTTTATCTGTACCACAGAAAAATGGTAACAGAATTTACAGCATTTAAAACAAAAAAATCCCATAAGAGTAGAGAGATCACAGTCAAAGAAGTTATAAGCCTGGCAAAAATAATTAAGGGAGATGTTAAGACCCATGACAAAATAAAATCAAGGTGGAGAAAACTTATTCAGTCACACTGTACTTGAAGGACCACCTAAACGAACTCTGGGATCTACCCTGGGACACGGGTCTGAGGCAGAGAGAGAGGACACACAAGTGATCATATTGGAAACAGTAGTTGCTGTACATCTCTTTGCCCTGAAATAAGATATGGAGGGAGAAGGGAATCAATTACTGAATTAAAAGAAGGATGAGAAAGGTCTCCTTCACTATATTAGCAGAAAAACTACTGAATAGAAGGGCAGACAATAGCTCCAACAAGAAAAGCAAGTTTCAAACCATTGTTCTTCACAGAAAGCCTTATCTTCTGCTGGCTGACACTACTATAAAGGAATAAAGCATGCACTTGCACAATTAATTATCCTTTTTATGAAGAAAAAGATGAACACTATGAGTAATATATGCCATAAAGGCAATAGCAGGAAAGCAATTAAGTCACTAGTGGTCGCAACCTTTACAGCATTTGTAATCAGTCTGTCCTGCATCTCACCATCACTCAAAAAAAACCCCAACAAAGAGCATTAGATTATTTCCTGACATTCATTAAGACAGAGTTAGCTAACTTTGATAAGGGATTTCAAAATCTGTTTTGTTTTATCTCCACATTTGCTGAGTAATGAGACTCTAATGGCTGTCAGACAAAATACCTACTTTCTCACCAGTTGTGCAGTCTACTGAGAAATGAGGCTGAAAAACCCGTAGGGCTCTGTTCTAGAAAAATTCCACTGCAAACCTACATGCAAATCAGACAGCGCAGCGAATCTATTAACCCTTTGATTACCTTTAGCTTTTTTAAAAATGTTTTTCCTTGTACTTCAGTCCTATCTGAAAAATGGCTAGGTTTTATATAATGAAAGTTGCTACATGAAATAAATCTATTTGACGTGTTCTAAAGAAAACCAATTCTTGTTTCTGTACAAAGATGAGAAACAAATGGAAGTTATAAATATAAAGCTTTTCATCTCAAACACAAATGCGCACTGAAATAAGCTATAACATATTTTCTCAAGATACTGAAGCTACCTCAGGAAATGTCTGGCTGGCTCTGCAATATTGAGTGAACTTGGTAGCCAGACTGATTATTTGATTAACTGCATCACTACTTTCCAATGGGCTGAGCTGAAGCAGCTTTTTCATTTCAGAAGTATTGCTTGTTTGGCTATAGCACAACAGTGATCTTGATACTTAATATCTTAGATCTTTTATTTCTTTTTTATTTGGCATACCAAAGACTCCAGGGAATTTTCTTACAAAGGAACCTCTCATTTTTTTTTGAGTACAAAAATACTTGGCAACTGATCAGATTAAAGATGTAATGTTACAAAGGTTTGGTTTTGAAACTTTGGATGGGTTTAATTTTTATGAAAGCAGACTGATGAGAATTTAAAAAAATATTCAGAACACACAGTTCTGCAGCTGTAAAATCTTGCCCTGCAAAATCTAGTTCTGTGCCCATTTGTACACCTTACGGAACAGAGAGTGCTAGATGCTCCAGTTACTGGGGTGTCTGAGTTTATCCCACTATATCACCTATGGTTTTTAGTCAATTTCTTGCATAGTTGGGGATTCCTGGCAAATTGTTTTTGATTGGTTGCCTGACGTTTTAGATCTGTTTTACTGATCAAGATCAAGAAGGGAAGAGGTGCAATAACTGCATGGGGCAGGGGAAGATATGCTGGTGGATACATAAAAAGCATATATCAAAGTAACTGCGCAAAAGTTGTTACACACTGACAAAGGGTATTCATGTTTAAAAAAAATCTCATATTTAATATTTCAACACAATGCAATTTCTCTGTGCAAAAGCAAGAGGAACAAGAAGGGTTGATTCTGCACTGTTAGTCAAAACTCAGGAGTGTATGTACTACGTCTGGAGCAAACAAACTTCTAATATTCACTTGAAAAAATGTGCTGTGTCTCCATTTCACCTGTTTGTCTTCAATTCTGCTTTTTTTACAGAATGCAGGTTATATCAGACTTCTCTTTTCCTCATTTGAAAATAGATTAATACAATTTTTGCCTCTGTTAACAATTTTTAGACTGAATAGAGTGAACAGGTAACTGTGGTAAATGCAGTGCATTAGTTCTGGTTAGAAAACCAGCTCATCTACAAACACAAAAAGAAAGCAATTTCCTAGCGTACATTGCCGATATCTACTTTCTCAGTGACACATCATACCTTTATTATAGTAGGCTGGGAAAACTTTCACTAGGTGTTCGTCCACAAAACGCAGCAAGATCAGCAGCGCCATGCTGCCAGCAGTTGAAAACAAGGGATCTAACCAGAGGACACATAACAACACACAGCTAGCAAGGATGGATGCTAATTTCATGAGTATCCATAAAGTGAGATTATCCAACAGCTTAGTCTTCCTGGGTCCTGCTGCTGCGTGTCTAGGCAAATTGACTTTAAATCTACCTTAACCTTTCATCTTTTCTGAGCTATGCCAGTCTGTATTTGCTGGAAAAGAAAAATTTAATAGTTGGAAAGTTATAATACAGTTTGGGCAAAGTTTGAAATACAGTATAAATTCTGTTACGAAAAATGTGACTTTTGTTGGTTAAGCTTATCTTTTTCTGACACAGACATCTATTAATTTTGCAAATATTTCATACTCCCACTGCAGACTAGCACATTTATTCTAGAGGTCTTGGAATGCAAAGTTTCTTTAGTACTGGACTGTCTCTTTAACATTTCAATAATGTAGGAATGCTTAGAAAAATAACATTCAAAGATTACAACAAACATACTGTATTCTGCCCAGACATCCTTCACTTTTGCTTAAAAATGTCTTGGTTCATCTCCTCAACTATAAAAATAACATTGCCTCCTCCATTTATGAATCTGAAATATATTAGTAGAAACACACATTTCAGTTGCTGTTTGGGAAAAAAAACAACCTTGAAATTCTACCAACAGCTGCTAAAGTGCTTTGGAACTCAATACAAAATGTATGGGTTTCTAAATAAATGAATCAAGAAGAACTGACAATCTGCATGCCAGTACATTCTTGTGGGCCTGTGTCTGAACTATTTACTCAGTATTTGCCCAGGCAGAACTGCCATTGAATTCAACTGTGAAACACTCGTCTTCATTTCAGTTAAATGACATCTTTAATTGTGCATTCTCACTGATTTCTGTGGCAGGTTTGCCTTAGAACTGTGTGTATTTAGTCATGCCCTCAAGATTTGACCAATAAATTGCATTTCAAATATAACCTAACAGACACCAAAATATCTTCACTATCCTTGAAAGCAAGTAAGAAAGAAATAATATGTAACCTATCGTTTGTATGTATAGATTTTATACTATAGGAAATGTAGCATATTTCTCACACCAAGTCAGTAACACAGCAGCTGCAGAACAAAGGCAGAAGGATGATAAAGGAAGATTTTTCAAAAGATCTGTGTAAATGTCTGATGTGCCAGCCATTAATATTTTTGCTTTTATTTTTGATTCAGGATGTCTGAACAATTCCATATTAAAATCAACTCACCAAATTCTTGGTCTCACAATTGCCTGCCATCCCCTAGCAACATGCATTTTTCCTTCTGTTCTAAATGCTGCTTGCATTTATGTTACAAAAACGAAGATAAGTATGAGTAAAAATAACATTTACCATAAAAATCCCAAATCAAGCCACAGTATTTATTGTGTGGAAGTTGCTGCTAGACCAGCTTGTACTCTCAGAGGCCTTTTCTTTTACTTAAATAGTTGCTGAGATATACAGAAAAAAAGCCACCAGGTTTCCACATTTTCCAGAAAAAAAAAAATTCAAAATCAGAATATTTACCTCAGTGGCAAAACCAAAGCATCCTGAAGCAACAGCATTGTGCCTGACCCATTCTTTCACATTTGGAGACTAAGTTGACTCAGAAACTGGGAAAAAAAGACTTTACAGAAGACTCGACACAACCTTTAACTTCAGCACAACTGGACACAGACAAAACTCCATTCAACTACCAATTGTATGATTAATCGCCAGCATTCTGTTATTTATTCTCTGATTATGTGAGAAAAATAAATGTCTGGCATCAAAAGAATGGCCTTACTTCTTTTAGCAATATATGTATTTCTTTAATAAGATTTATGAAAGTATTACATAAAGATAAAGCTACTCCTCCCAGGCTTTTTAAAAAAACAAGAAAACCAGCTGTCTTTTTTTGGGAGTTTTCCAGTCTTATGGATTTAAAGGGCTAATTTCAGTCCTACATAAATAAGGAGAACTTCCACTGATTTGAATTGCATAGCCATCTAAAACCAAACCTAGGGCTTGGTTCACAAATTAACTTTTTCTTAGGCAAATAATACTGTCATTCATCATCAAAATAATAACCATCTGAAGGTGACAGAGGGGTATATTTTATTTCTCTCATTTGCAATTTTTACAAAATCTTATTACATAACATCACTTTTTAGGGTACTTCTGGATCACCTTTCTTCCTAACAGAAAATTACAAAGCAGATGAGTGACATTGGTATCTCAGTCTCAACTCTTTTTTGCAAAGTACTTCTTTTTTGTCCCACTTTCTCTCCTTCTCCATTTTCCTTACCTGAAGACTCAAGAACTCTTGTAATAGTTTGTTGTAAAGACAATGATGAGTAAAGAATGATGTGACACACAATAGTTCTGGAAATGCAGCCTCTCTAGAGTTATGTCTTCTATGGAAATACACATACATACATTTGCTAGTAATTTTTACTTCATATTCATGTTATTATCATGAGACAATAAGATAAGGCTGGATGAGGCTCTGAGCAAGCTCATCAAGTTGAAGATGTCCCTGCTCATTGCAGAGGGGTCAGACTAGATGACCTTTGAAGATCCCTTCCAACCCAAAGTATTCTATGATTTTATGATTCTGTGATCATTCCATTATCATCATTATCCTATGAAAAAAAAAAAAACTTCGGACATTCAATATGCACATCATTAGTAGAACAAACAAGAAAAATAGATGCCTGATTTCTCAATACAAAAGGGTTGCTGAAAGATTCAATATATATAAATAGATTCTTCAAATGACCATGTACATCTAGCTAAAAAAACCCCCCAGTAGCTGAGAGCATCTCTGGCTCTGCTCCCACTGTCTGGCAACATTAGTAGAGTCAATCTTGTTTGGCCCAATGCCCCTCTTTAACTCTCCCCAAAGCAAGAAAAACTTTGAATAATTTTAAGGATGCTAATGAAAAAGTATGCAATGAAATCCCAATTTTTAGAATTGGAATAAGTAAAAGTAATAGTGTTATATAGCTTTAATGATACAGGACAGAGGAATGCTCAGGCACAGAGCAAAGCACCCCAAAAGAGTCTTATTTCATCTTAACGATATATTTTTGATGCAGAGCTTTTGCTTAAAGTACCGCAGGAGAAAAAGCTCACCATTTCTTCAAACCAAAATCCTGCTTGCATGTGTTTCTGATTGATATAATAACTGGAGAAATAAAAGATGGACCTTTTTCAATTGAACAGAAATTACAACAGCTCATCAATGTAATTGTGTCAGCTGCAGAGCTTATTTTTCTGTTAATGGCACCTATAATCAGTTTTCAGAAGAGGTGCAGAATTTAATATGTGCTAGTTAGCATTATTATAGACAGACTGAAGAAGCACATGAAGACTCTTAGGAGCACCCAGGAGTTTATCAACACCAAAATGTGCAGAATGACAGCTCTTCCATTCAGGTTATAAGACACACATGGAAAGATGAGGCTTGAGTGTCCACTTTGGAAAACCGTGAACAGTAAGAGTGACAGGGAATAAAGTGTTTAAAGATCCAACCTATTATAATGATTTCCTGTTAATAGACTTTGATTTGCTAATTATCCTTTTGGCCAGCCTTCCATCCTAAGAGTGTAACCAGCAACTTCCTGAAACAGCTGCTGAAATAACCCACCAGAAAATGCCCGGAAGCTATTTATTACTAAATCCAATACAGGTGTTACATGTGCTACTGACAGTATATTTTACATATCAACACTGGTAATAAAATGTTCATGTAAATACACGCACGGTACTTGCAACAGCATCTGTGATGAATTTATGAGCATTTATTAATTCTATTTTATATTACCAACTATAAAAGCACTGTGGTCAAGCAGCAAATTCTATACTGTGCCTTTACTGCTGCTGTGGGACAGAGTTTCAACAGGCAGCAATATAGAGCAATCTTCAGATGCCTGCGAAACATGGAATAAAAAGAGAACAAAACTTGCCATCCTCAGAGGGTTTAATCAAAAAAATGCCCTTGAAATGACTCTCCTTGTCAGATGAATCTGATTGAATTTACTACTTAGTTGTCCATAAACAGATGCCTTTATCTAACAGAAATGTGTCTGTGCTTAGCAGGCACTATCTGAATACACATAAACACAGATGCATAATTATTTTATGGTGTATAACTTCAGCAGAATTCTCTATGTAAGCATAAATGTGAAGAACTGATGAGGCTCATCAGTAGCTTTAAATGGAGGCTAGACATAATGACAAGCATCTTTGAGGGTATAAGATAGAACCTCTAAATATGGCTTATTGACATTGGGGGACAGAGAACAAAACACATTCTTGTTGTGTTCCTCTCCTACAGCTTCTCTCTCTCCCTGCTCCACCCTCAAAATTCAACTTTGTCACAACATATTTTAAGGTCTAGATGATTTGGGTACATTACAACGAATTAAAAGATTGAAGAATAAATGCTCTAGAAACACCATAAACTTTGACGTTCTTATAATTCTAACTGTATGACAAATAACCTAGAATTCCCCAGAACAGATATACCATAGTTCAACTGTGGATGCAATGTGTCTTCTAGCTATATCTGAAGGATTATCTAAAAAGCTTTTATTGGACCTATGTAAACAAGCCGTTCCTTTAAAACAAGTGGAAAACAAGGTGATGAATGGAAATAAATGTTAAGGTGAAAAGGAATTTTGTTAAGAGAACTGGTATCATTTTTAGTATTACTCCAAGTATGGAGATGGATATGGAAAAGCTTAGAATTTAAGCATTGGCAAAAAGATTTCCTAATAAGCAATGAAAGCAATGTGACTAAGGGAGTGTCCTGATGGCAGACTTGTGAAATACGAACTGAGTCCTCCCTTGGGACATTACACCTCATCAGTACTTGATGAATAAACAGCACTGGTAACTGGGACACTGGAGAAATCCGACCCATCATAATGTTCCTGAGTAAATGTGATTCAACATGTTGCACTCTACTTTAGGAATAAAAGGAATAAACATTCAGTTTTGTTGTAAAAGCACCCACAGAAAGTCCTTAATGAACTAAACCCCACAAAAAAGACCTGAATGTGAACTTTTCTAAGTCTGATAAAGCTTGGAGTTGCCAGTCCTGTCTAATTGGCCAACTAATTACCATATATCTACATGAAATCAAGTGTCATTTATTAGGTTCACCAACACGTCTTGGCTGTTTTCAAAATGTGAGCTAGCCTATTCAGTGTCAGAGAGTGCACTCCTGTAATGACAATGTTCCTCAGAACAACCTCCAGTTGGTTTTAGTTATACAGTTGTAATGATTGAAATAACTCTTACAGGGCCCCCTTAGGATTGAGAAGGTGGCAAACAACTTTCCATTCGCATCCCTTTCCTGCCGTCCTTGCCATACACAGCAGATCACCACAGGACTGCTCATATGCTGGAATATCATCACCATGATCCTATGAACTCCTTGTTGAGCTGCCCTGAGAGACATTTAAAGAACACAGCAGTAGTAAGAGAGGTCGGGATTTGAAACAGAGTCTAGGATTTGGCCTAGTTAGGTGTGTCACATTGCCTATCCCTGTACCAGATGAACGAAAGGGAGTTTTCATAGAGCATGCAAAGGGTTTATCTGTACCTACTATGTCCCAAGTAGAAGAGCCTTCTGATCTTATTTGAATGAGGACTGAACTTGAAATGCCCATATCTATAATTTCACAAACAGCTCTCACTGGCACACGGGAAATACAGTATATACTGAATGGACCAACAACAGGAAAACAAATGACCTCTATAATCTGAAACCTGTTTTTGACTCTATTGAGTAGCTTAAAACAGTTGCATTTACTTCCTGATTTTTATATCAAAGTAAAATGCAAAGAAGGTGATCTCACATCATGTTTGCTTCATTTTGAACTATTTATTTTAATTTGGAAGTATGATCAAAGGATTCCTCTTTGCTTGACAAGTAAATGGTGACATTTCAATCCAGTTATCATATGCATTCCTAAAGGACTCATCAGTGTAAGCATCTAGACTATGCTAACCTGGCATCACAGACATCATCTAATATTGCATTCTCAGAGCTATATTTAAAACACACTCTGAACATTCTAAACTGTGTTATGTACTGGTTGCTACCCCTGCCCTTTTCTAAAGCAATGCCTTACATATATGTATACATCTGTGTGAACCCATCCTGAAAATCCTGGGCTTTCACAGGGAGGGAAGGGAATCCTTTCCCCACATGAATGTGTAGCTCCCAGTGCTGTTAACACTGCTGTTCTGTAATCATGTCTCAAATCAGCTACAAAAAAAAACCCCAGCTTGCAGTGTCACAATAGTGCTTTTCTAGTGTATAAAACTGTTCTATAGCTATTACTAGACTTTTCAAGGGTAGCTAGAGAAACTGAGTGGGAGATGGGTTACGAAAGGGTCCCCTATGGACACCTCCAAACTGCAAATACCCAACAGGGTAAGCAGACATCACAGAATCACAGAATCACAGAATGTTAGGGATTGGAAGGGACCTCGAAAGATCATCTAGTCCAATCCCCCTGCCAGAGCAGGAACACCTAGGTGAGGTTACACAAGAAGGCGTCCAGGCGGGTTTTGAATGTCTCCAGAGAAGGAGACTCCACAACCTCCCTGGGCAGCCTGTTCCAGTGTTCCGTCACCCTCACTGAGAAGAAGTTTCTTCTCAAATTTAAGTGGAACCTCTTGTGTTCCAGCTTGAACCCATTACCCCTTGTCTTACTGTTGGTTGTCACCAAGAAGAGCCTGGCTCCATCCTCGTGACACCCACCCTTTATATATTTATAAACATTGATGAGGTCACGCCTCAGTCTCCTCTTCTCCAAGCTAAAGAGACCCAGCTCCCTCAGCCTTTCCTCATAAGGGAGATGCTCCACTCCCTTAATCATCTTTGTGGCCCTGCGCTGGACTCTCTCCTTACATGACCTAGTAAGACGTCCAGGAGCAACAACCTTGACAGGCCTCATCTGTGGCATTTTCAGTATCCACTTACTTGAGGTTGCAGCCAACTCAGCATTATGGTACTATGTCTTTACATGTTCGCTGATGATCCAGGTACAAAAGTAATATCTGGTTCGTAATGTATTATTAAAGTCAGCAGGGAAGAACACTCTCTCACAACTTGGGCATTGCCATGCTCAGACCATGTTCCAGAGTCACTCATTTCCATTCAGCTCGGGTCACTTTTGTCTGCAGGAAACTTCCCAAAAGACTTTAAAGATTAATTTAACTTTTTTAGTTCTACCAGCAGTCACAACTCTCAAGTTGAAAGGAATAGCTGTAGAGAGACCACTGCATCATAAGTTTTGAAAAATAAGGACTGGATGAATTTGGGTTTTGCCTTTGGTAGATTCATCACACAAGCTGAGCTAACAGTGAAATCATTTTTCTGTTACTACTACAGTAGTGACTTCTGACAAATAAGTGTTTTGGATCTCATGCTATGTCTGGTCCACAGAAGACATGGCTCTGTAACAAACTTAATGTGACATTGTAGTTCAATATATAGCAACTGTTCAGTCTGGAGAGCTCCGGATCATTCATCATTATGTCACTCAGAATGACAGCACGTCCAAGAGGCTACTAGTTGTGCCTCTTGTGTCCTTTTATTAGCAGACCTATACAAGACAATAGTAAATTCAGTTCATTAGTTTACTATAACACTCCATCCCCATTCTGCACTAACACCAGTGGAAGTACAGTGGATAACAATGGAACACAAGAACTTAAAACTGTCTTTTCTGTTTAGTTTCTCATTCTCATCTTCCATACACAAGAAAAGGATGCCAGGAATGACTTACTTCTTGATGAACATTTCTTGGAAACTTAGCGAACCCCCAAAGTACAATGGTTAAACAATAGCTCCACAAGCGGTGGAATTTAATCCTCTTCCTTGATTCCATTTAGCTCCTACCTTATGCTCTTCTCATGCAATTTTTTCGGACCTACGTCGTGCATACACACTCTCAAATCCCCCGTCCTGAAGGCAAACAGTGCCTGGCCAGTGAGCAGGCCAAGCAAAACAGAGCTCACAGAGCAGCATCTCTCAGGGTGGACCATAAGTTAAGACTTCTACCCAGGTACCAATTTCATCAAATATATGGAAGCTTCATTAAAACATTTTCAATTCATAAATTTTTTCGACACTAGGCAATACAGCCAAAGTTGGGAAGATAGGGCCAGAGAATAACAAGATAGAGATGATGTGACCATCTCATTTCCTCAAGAAATCAGGATAAAATACACACAATGAACTGAAACTCTTAGTATTAGAAATCTTTTAAGGAAAACTAAAATATATCTTTTCAATTAAAATATGGTAATAAACAATTCATCAGAGAAAGCTGTGTTATAATATTCAGAAAAAATGGTATCAGTTAATTTGCTCCAAGGCAACCCCTCCTCACCCCCTGATTCCCAGAAAGAACATAGTGATGCAATAAGCATTATGTTGAAGAGCTAAACATACGTTAAAGAACAGATGAACAATAGTATCTGTAAGGGAAGCCGTAGCTGAACAAAATTATGGTTTGGTTTCAAGTCTGTAGCATGGAAAAAACTCCAATCTCCAAGTTGTTCCCCACCTCTGTGACTGGTATTCACTGCATATACAGAGAATTTGCAGCTCTGGGTTCAGGTTTTTGTCCTCCCAAATATCCCGCCCACAATCTCCTGTAGAGCAGTAACAGGCTCTGAGGATCCTCCTCTTCACAGTGAATTCCACTGTTCCCCTAATGGGAAGAAAATGTTTAACTAAATTGCCACTGTGATTTATTTTTAATGTACAAATTCTTGCAGTGGCATAATCCAACAGACACAGATGGTAATCTGTCTAATTTGTGCAGACTAATTAATAGCATATAAAAACACACTGTCAAAACAGGGCAATGTGAAAATATCAAGTGCAGGTTTCCCTTGTCATTGGTTTGATTATTTTATCAAAAACTACATGTAGAATTGTGAATGATTTTAGTTACATTGCACAGAGAAGAAAATTAAGTCAGGACAGATCTCATAGTCTGGCAAAGGAAACACAAGACAGATCCTTACTTATGGAAGAGATGACTGAGTTTGTAAAAAATGCTGAAACCTTTGTTATTTGGCCCTCGGCCTTTGAGACAGATGGGGGAGGGCATTATACAACTATATTATCACAGAATGCATTCTTAACATGTTAAATCCTCTGAAGTTTTAACTGATATCTTACTTACACTGTTGTCTGAGTTCTTACAGTATATACCTAGACCAGTAAGCTATTTTCACCAAAGCTATTTTTGATATTTCAGAGAGTAAAATATTCATCAAATATTTTTAATCTATTTCTATTCAATAGTCCACATGTTATTTAGATCAATGAGAGTTTGCTACTGTTTTATAGCAACGTGTCTTGTTTGCCTGAAGATGCGACTTGGGTTCGTGTTATCTCTCTCAAACCTAAAATTTGATTTACTAGGTGAATCAACCCCAAATGTGGGACCCAATGTCATTGGTTAGGACCCAAAGACAGTTTTGATGCTGCTGTGAAGAGAGCAGGATGACAAATAGCCACTGACATGGATTTTTTTTTTTCCTTTCTTTTTTTTGGGGTGGTGGGGTGTCATTCACCTTATGGCATCCGAGTCAAGTTCAGCTCCAGTGAAGAGGGTAACAAATGGCTACCAAGGAAGAAGCAAACTTATTAGAAACAGTCTATTAAACCAACAGTTGGGTAACTCACAGTAGATGTTTTCTCTTGGATAACAAGTACAGTATTTCAGACTGTCAGCGAGTTCAGGAAATTCTCGTTTCATTCAGTAACTCAGCACTGACAGAGCAGAAGGAGACTCAAGCAACTCCACTGCAATTAGTGTTACTGACGTTCCTCAGATTACTAACATGGAAAAAAAAACCCACAAAAGTGATGATGAAGCATGAATGAGCTGTGGAAATCAGGAAATGTCCATGCCATAAGGCTTCTCTACATTTCTGTGGGTGTGTTTTCCTGTTTGAGCAAAATTAACTTATTCAGAAAGCAAAAATTTCCTCACACAGGTTTCTTGTGCTTCAGTTAAATACAGACATTTCAGACTTGCCCTCTCCACCCACATCCATCCATTATTATTGCTGTATGAACAACATCCATACTTTATAAGAGTAAATTTCACAAGTTCAAAAAAACAACAGACCGGGACACTGGATGTTTCACAGATGTGAAAAAGCACTTTGATAATATCAAAATCGATCAATTCCATACAAGAAAGCACAGTAAACAGTTTAGAAAACACAAGTCACGGATCACTATCATGCAACCAGATTCTCTCGTTACAAACACCAAAAAGGAGAAAATAAAGAATGTATAGAAGAGTTTTCATTGACCTGATTTGTCAGAGATGTTGGCTGTGACGGGCGTGGTGGAGCAGCTTGTGTTAGCCTTTGCGCTGTCCTTGGAAGAACCAACTTTGGGTTTGTTTTTCGTTGCCTCTAGTGCTTTGACCTTCTTGGCATGTTTACTTCCTTTGTAGTGGGCCTCAGCCTGGCTCTACAAAGGAGAACAAATCAAGCACACTTTTTTCTGTACTTCTGTATAACACAATGGGTGACAAGGCAGAAAAGTGACACTTTCAATAGTAGGCACCATATTATCCCACCTAGAAAATTTTAGTAGCTTTACAGCAAGAGTTTTCTTAGATATAAGCTCTTATATATTTAAACAACAGGATTTTAATGAATGGTACATGTTTTCAGTAACTCAGAAAAAGAAGCTTTAGGATTACATAAAGCTCTGTCACTCCTAATGTAATTCTTTGCTTCCATGGTGCTTAAAGATTTAGAGAACTATACAAATGTAAACACATCCAATTGAGAAAGATGATACTCAGTTTTCATGTACTATTCTCTAGACTTTATTGCTTGTGGTTAGAAAGATGTACCACGCAGTAACATGACTAAATAATCCATTTTTCCTTCTGTTTGATCTAGTACAAAAATCCAAGTTTTTTCATCATTACACTAACAGCAACTGAAACAGGCATTAATGACTTTATGACTTCACTATTAGATCAAGTGAGAAGGGTTAAAATGAAGAAACATCATACCTATAAAGTTCAGTTAACCCAAGTAAAACACAGAAAACTAAATACCTATCAGTCTTGATTGTTATATATATATCTATAGTTTTTTTTCCTAAAGTGCTTTATATGTATTCTTCTTGGACTGCCCAAACAGAACAGTAGAAATAGGTAATGAGTTGTAATGTTTATTTCATCTTTGTCTTGAAATTATCTTCAGAAACTAGTTCAGTGTTGTTGAAGTAGCACAGCTAAAACTAGACACAGAAATAAATGCCCATTTTTTCAGTGATTTGGAGTACCCATTATTGTCCCTGACTCTGCATAACCATCTGCCTTGACAAATCAGGCCACTTTGTTAGGTGCAGAACTAAGGAACTACATGCTTAATACAAACTCCAAAGCTTGGAAATTTCAGCTGAAGAATTTGAATGTTTTCCTTGACTTCTTAATAAACTAATTTACCAAAAATGGATAAGGAACATAATTTTATACAAAACACAGTCTATTTTCATAATGTTATACTATTTAGCTTTGCATTGTTAGTATTTCCAAACATAATTTTAAAAAATTATTTCAGACATACAACTAGGTGCCTCTATTGAAGGTTACACATTAACTAAAGAAGTTAATATTGTAGTTTATTTCAAAGTAAAACACTCAGGGAAAGCATGCTTCAAGTAACCAGATGACCACACCTTGGCACCTGGCATATAAAAACATCAGTGCAAATAGACTTTTACTATGTTCATGCAAAAACCACATTCTCTCTCTTCAATCGATTAGGATTATTTTATTTAGTTCACTGTGTTAAATGAAGCAAGACATGAAACGAATGACATGCTTTTTATAAAAAGCAGCTATAACATCTAAGATGTTTGGATTCCATAATTAGTGCTGCCATAACAAGAAATATCATTTTAAGATCAGCAGAAATAGGCATTACAATACAGCCACCTTGGGACAGCATGTAATAACAGTTTTATCATATGGCAGAGTGTAAGTGAAGAGTAGAAACAGCTGGACCAGAGAACAGACAGTGTGTTGGAGTCCTCACAAAAATTGTATACACAGTTAAAACCGATGGAGAACTGCCGCTGAAATAGAGGAGTGAAGTTCGTATACGCTGAAGCTTCCTAAGTGATTATACATCCTGTGAAACACAGCACTTTCCACCTTGAAAGATCAGTGTATATGGCATGTTGTAGCTGCATCTTTTCTAGATATCAGTAAGCAAGCATTCAGTAAGAAAGGTTGCTACATGAGTTTTACTTTGAATTCCTTTGAAATTGAGATTTTTTTTAAAAAACACCTTCATTATAAAAACGGTAGTCTACTCATCAATGGCTATTAAACTATTTCTTGATTTTAAAACCTTTGAAATATTAACACGTGTACAAACACAAATTAAGGATTATAAAGAAACAACTAAACAACTATACCACTACTACTACGTGCACTACTTAAAGGGACACTTGTCAACTTCTGGGTTGGACCTCTTCAGTTCTGAATGTGGGCAGAGGCCACAGACAGACCTGGTTGCACCCTGTTATGTCCATGGGCTTACGCAGGCACAGGAGCCTCACCCTGTCTCTCTCCACCCATGCTGGGTTTTGTCCATTTCTCTTAAGCTTTGCTGTTGCTACATGACGCACTAGAAGGAGTGTTTGCTATCAACAAAATTAAAAAAACCATTCACATGTTACAGTGTACAAAAAGTTAAAAATTGAGGTGTATATATACCCTTTCTCTTCCAATACTTTTAACTTGAAGTAACAGCAAGTACAAGATTTTCCACTCAAGCATTCTCAAGTTGATGATGTCCCTTTAAATATTTAAACTCTATGCGCATATGTGTGCTGTTGATAGGATCATATGCTGCCTGAGGCCAAAGCTATAACATGAGACATAAGTGCACTCAAGAGAAAGACTTAGTAAGTCAATTCCTTGATAATAAGCCTTTCTGCTGATATTTGCAATAGTAATGCCTGCAATATCAGTAATAACCTACTACAGTCTTTGATTCCTTTCATTCAATCCTCATACAGTGTACATGAGACCTGTTGAGAACAAACAAGCCCAGGTAGAATTAAAATTGAGATTTCCATAAACACAAGCAAAGTCTCATGGAAACGTGGTAAATTGACTCACTTTTAATTTAAGTTTTGTAATTACTATAATATTTTTATTATCAAAGTCACAGTTGCATGTTACGAGGCCAAAAGGTATTGCTATGACCATCTAAGTAGGGCTTCTGAAAACACCAACCTTTTCCAAAACTGTTTGAACTAGTCCATATTCCTTTGGGGAAAAAATTGGCCAGCCTTGATTTTAAAACAGCTGGTGACAAAAAAAATTACCTTTGGTAAATTGTTTCAGTGCTTCACTTCATCAGTACATACCATTTCCACTTGGTTCTAAAACAGACTGCAGTCTACTAGCTTGATATATACATAGTGCGACATTTTAAAACAGAATCCCGCTACTTATTAGAAAATACAGAAAGTCATCAAGTACTGGCTAGTATGATTTAATGAACAACAACAGCTTTAAGCTGCAATAAATGTGATATTATATGCCAGAATGCAAAAAATACCTTTGTACTGTCAGGCCACACAAAAACAGACAACACAAAAGTGTTTATGTGTTTGCCTGGCATTACTTTTTGATAAACGGGATACATATTTTAAGACAGTAAACATATGTCTAAATCTTTAGAAGATCACGGCTTAGTGAAAATCTGTATTTTGAATGTGGTTGCAAATAATTAAGAATACAGTCGACAGACAAATATGCCATTTTCTACCATCATTTTTCAAATTTTATACCTTAAAATGATGGGAGGATGCTCATCCTCTCTTTAAGCAGTCTAGGTTTTTAGTTCCATTCACAGTCTTTAGGCAGTAATTAAAAAAACCCGACCAATTAAACCTTACAGCTGCTTTTTTTTTTTTTTTTTTAAGAAATCCTTCTATGCTATCAGGATTAATGCCTTGATTAAAAGAAAGGACAAGTTTTTCCTCTCTTAAAAATATATCTCACTGAGACGCACAAATGATTCAAATGTTACATTTTATTTAAAATCTACAGTTAATTGCTACTTGCAACACCAAATTATTACGTTTGAAATCTAAGCAACAGGATGTTGAACTGTGAAACTACATACAATATGTTAGCTTTATATACTAGATTGCATCTACAAAAAATCAACAATGCAAATCTTCACCCTCTACATGTAAACATGCTTGCTAAAATAAATGAGTATAACATTAGCATATTATAGTGCTTAAAATAACATCAGTAGCTTAACTTTGCATAAACTTAACTATGTGTATATGCATGGATATCTATATATAGAAAGATATAGATAACCAGGAAACATACAGATCATACAGATTCATTGATAGTGGTATTACCTTTAAGAAAATCTTGAAATTCAGGTTAAGACTGCAGTGTAAAAGATGGCAGAAAATTTTCCCTGTTGGGAGCAATGATTGATAGTATATTTGAAATCAGCACTATTCATTTTGACAGTTCACAAGTGACTGACAATCTATTTGGTGTGTGAATGACTAATTAACTGAATTTATTACTACACAAAGAGACGAAATATGAACCTACCAGATCCCTTCAATGACAGCCTGATGCAAGGTTTGACTAAGTCTAATGATTCAGAGTGTATGTGTGTGAGACCAAGATTTTTACCAGCTTTATTCAGGATCAGCCGAAGTAGCCCTTAAGCTGAATGCTTAAATCTGCTTACCCATATTATGTTAAATATATTTAGAGCAGCATGACATTATGAGGGAGAAATACAGAAATAAAGGGGGACTCTGAAGTGTCCCCGTGGGAACTCCAGGTTCATGCCTTCAGCTCTGCAAGACCAGTGAGCTCCACAGCTCAATGGAACTAAACATGGTGGCTTGTAGCTCCTACTTCTCCCTGCTGCTGCTTCTTTCTAAAGCAGGAATTGTAGCCTGGATGGGAAGCCTTCTCAACAGCAATTTTACCTCAAATGCTGTGTTCATTCGGTGTCAATATAATGGTAATCTCCAATGAAAAACATTTTGTTGAAAATACCACAAAAGCTTCTGCCAATAACAGTTCAACAACATCGACAATTTACAACTGGAAGACTTAACAGATCTGTAATAATGCTGAAAACTTCCATTCTGCTCTGCAGTATCTACAAAGATAAATTCTTCCAGCGTATCACAAAAAGTTTTACATAATTTTAAGCTAAAATAAAAACCCCAAACTAACATGTCCTAAATATAGTCATAACATAGACTGAAGAAAGACCATCTCTCAACATCTGTGTACCTGCCGACTTTTACACATCAAGCTGAAATCAGTTCCAGGGGGCCCATCATTAATACGGAATTTCCTTATTTTGATAATTATTTCAGAATACTTACAACATCCTTATAATATTCAGGTCTTTATCCTGAATTATCAATAGTTTGAATTACCCACACTCACTTTGAAATCTATAGAATTTGTCTGAAAGAAATAAATAAGGCCTAAGTAGTGCTGGAAGATAAATAATAGTATTCTTGTAAAAGGATGGATCTAAAGGCCGCGATGTCCAGAATTCCTGTTAACTACAGAATTCCATCATAGCTACATATTCTCAAGTGAAAAACAAAATCATTGTTTTTGCAGGTAAAGCTCTTAGTGTGGAAGTAGCTAGGTTAAGCATAATTACATTAGATTAGGCAATTAGGAGAAGTGGTTTAATGAAGTGTGAGCAGCATCCCTATGAGAGCTCTCCTGACGTGGCTGCAATGGCTGTTAGAAACAGCATCTACTGTGCAAGATTGGAGGAGCACGAAGGTATTTATATCCATAACATATGGTTATTTTAATTCTCATCAGGTCCTAAACTATAAAGCTCCCTTTCTTAAAATAGTAAGAGGTCTACCAAACGTTTGATCACATAGGTTACCTGCTAGAACCATATTGTAAGAGTATGCATATTTATGTGAGGAGTATATAAATCAAGAAGAATTTAGATTAGAATAATAGCTTTAATAAAAATTACATTAAGCAATAAATTAGGAAGTAGTGTTGAAAATTTGAGTTTTATCTCATTTAATATTAATAATAGATGTAACTGAAGAAGTCTGCAAAACTGAAGTGTTCATACATTTGTTAAACCAAAGCTATACATTTTTTTTTCAATTCTGTTCACAACGGATTTCTGAAACCTAATTGCTCCAATTAGTAAGGTAGATTACCGTTGAAAAGGACATAGAAAAATCCAAAAGCTGTAAAGATCAGCCATGCCATGAGTAGTAAACTCATATTTTAAATACCTAACCAAATTTAGTTAAAAGCTCTGTTAAATAGCTGTTATTTGAAGAGAATTTTCAGCATGTTATAACCCTGTACTCTATAATCACGCAGTATTTCTGTCATGTTGGAGCTAACAACTTTCATCATTTTGTCAGTTCTGTCTACAAAACAGAAAATTACCTTCACAAGTTCCTGAGATTTATGGTTTTTAATTACCTCCTATCTGCTTCACTACCCTCCATATCCAAAGAATCAATATAAATAGTCTTATTTATAGGGAAAATGTAAAACATTTGACAAAAGACTGACAATTCTGTAGATTTTTATTTAATGCTATTGATTATTGTGTGTGTTATTTTTTTGACAGCATGAGGGATCCATTCAAATCTGCAAAGTTAACATTAGGTAATACTTGCCTAAACTTCAAAAATTTGCCTTCTGGCTTTTTAAAAAGATGATCACTATCATCATATAATTTTTATTAGCTATAAATGCACTCAACAATAAGATGACCTTCAGCATCTCTTAGTGCCCAACTGTTACACCTGCTTTTTCTGATCTGCCTACAAGGTGTTTTTTCTTGATTTCTGAGTCTTTGCGAGTTACACCACAAGGCAGTACTGACTTCCAGTCATCACTCGCAGAGCAAAACAACAAATTTATTTCAATTAAGTGACAACCTATTAATAAAATAGTGCCCACCAGGCTGTATCACAGCCAAAGACCTTTCTACAAGAAAGAGGAAGTGCAGATAGGGAAGCAGATACTTCTTTTAGATGTGATTAACAGATGACAAACTGTTTTTAAAAAAACAACCAACCAACCAACCAAAAAAACCCCAAACACCAAAACAACAACAAACAAACAGTGACAAACAAACAACAAAAACCCATATAGGCTGCTGCTATAATATATCAGTGACTTTGGAGTACAAGGAGGTCTGGCTGCTGAGGAAAGGGACTGGATTAGCATTGACACTATTGTGTCCAAAAATCTCTGTGGACTGTCAACACAAATAAGGAGAGAGAAGAGCAGACAGAAGTTATTTGAAAATAAGGTGATGATCCATAAATATGGAGAAAAAAAGCAATTCTGGGGAAGCCAAATAGGTATCCTTCCAACTGCAACTGACTTCTCTCTTATGGCTGCAAGCTAGAGTGTCAGACACCATAACAGAATATAATAGACATCTCAGGGACAGCCTGGCCAAAGCTCCACAGCTGCTGGAGGGACTTATCGCCACACAGCAGCTGCAGGAGATGCTGCAGATTCATCTGGTGGCCAGAAGGAAGGAGAAAGAATGAGCCAACACTAGGCAGAGAAGGAATCTATGTGGGATAAAAAACCAAATGCTTTTTCTCTTGCTCTGTTGCTGCCAGACCCTCTTGCAGGTATCATAAAGATTCGGCAAGCTCAATCTGCTTTTTGTTTCTGCTAGAATGTCTGTAATATAAATAATTAATATCAACAAGCGAGACTTACATAATTAATATGAAAACTTATTTAGCAACGCTTATTTATAGTCCACATAGACATACCATGGGTTTGGAAGGAATCCCAGAATTCTTAAGAGGAAAAAAAAACCCAACTCTCTCAGCATGTCTTGCTTCCTCTTGGTGGAATGCAGTTATGTCCCTTGCCCAGGTGGCCTTTAAGCAGGCATAAAATCTGACTCACTATCACAATCTGTTCCATTAAGACTATTCTTCCTCTTCTACTGCCTCATCTGTGGTGGTAGTAAAGATAACTAATACGTTTCTCATTTTTTCTGAGCTAGATTAGGACACAAGACTGTAGCTTGAACTTCGCCAACACACCTAGTCATTGCTGCACTGGAACACATACTGTTTCATCATCACATAGAAATTATAAGATAAAATGGTGTTAATAGCCATTTCAATGCAAAGATGGAAACATCTGTGTTTAATCTAACATACTGGAGCAAATCCAACTGTAAATATTAAAGGATGGTTTTGCCTTTTTTTCTTCTTTTAAACAATTTTTCAAAAAAGTATGTTTCTCTGCTTAATAGAATAAAGTTTATACAGGCAGGAATAAGAATCTCACTGAATATTTTGACTAATCAATCTCATCAGCTACCAATCTTCATAACGCTATCCTTTCTAAATTGAGATTTCCAACTTATTTCAACAGCAGTTTAGGAAAAAGCCCTTTTCTCTATTCCCTCCTCACTTTTTTGCCATTTCACTTTCTTTGAGTTGTTGACAGCTCTGCTAACTTTCCAGTTTTCTGGTATCATAAATGTAAGGTAAAATAACTTTGTCCTTTTTGTTTTAATGCTTTTTGTCCTTACTAAATTCTGCTTTCCCTGCCCTCAATTTAAAAAACAAAAAAAAGGAAAAAGAAACTAGAAGGCAAACCTAATGAGTGGATCCAGTTCTAGAAACAGGCATCCAGTATAATTTAGGATGTTCCCAGGCGTCCTGCCTGACCTCCAGCTGCAGGTCCTCTCTCAGGTCTACCAGACTGATGTAGATGTCCCAGATACCTCAGATACTCAAACGAGAAGACACTGAGGTTTAGGCGCCTAATATCACTCTAAGTACCAGCAAGAGCATTTTAACTAGATCCTGTGAAAAATATTGTTGAAGCAACCTCAATTATCACTGTTCTCAGGTCAACACTACCATTAGAGATAAAATTTGCATTCAAGGACATCAGCGTTCAGGCTATTAGAATAACTTTAGTTTGGTGTTACTTCACAGAGGTGATATTTTATTTTTCTGTTTTTCAAGACTTCAGATCATCTCTTCTGTACTACAGTTTCTCCTGGAGTTGACAGAGCTTGGAAGGGGTGCTCAAATTGCTTGTGCCAGAACTTATTAGCAGAAACACACAACTTCCAAACTGATCAAACCACAGCTAATGAATTCTAGAAAAGGACAGATAGAGTATGATGATGAATGTCTATGGGTCAAAACCCATAATTTCTTTTTTTGCTAGAGGATAAATGGATTGGGCTAAAACTAGACTGAATATAGAGGTTGTACAAAGATATTTTCTTTATGCTGTACTTTACAAAATTGGTTTAAAAGTACAGGAGACTAGCAGATCCTGAAGAATTCAGTTAGGAAACACTGTTGAAAATATAACATGGTAGAAGAAAAATAGCATAATCCTAGCAAATTTATTTTTCAAAATACAGAAGGCATCACTTCAACATTAAATATGTTTACTCCCACATTGGAGACAACCTATTTTAAAATTTCCTTCCATCCCTGGTATCAGACTTTCTCTTCCTGCAGAGAGATGCAGATCCCCGTCTCTGAAGCTGCTGCCAGAACACTCTCACCAAAGCTAAACCTGCAGACATAGTAGCAGAAGAAAACAGAAACCTTTGCCATTTACTGTATTAATTCAGCAGGTGAGTGGACAACTATAAATTCACTAGTCTGAATTCTTTTGGTCTATTGATCCATACCAGCGAGTGTCCGCAGTGGGAAGAAAAGACTGCAGGCAAGGAAACCAATTTTCTTTTTCTCACAGATGAATATCAACTGGTCTGTATGTTACTTATGCAATAGATAAAGTACTACTAGAATCAGGTCAGAACCTTCAAACGTCATGCAACTGATAGGAGACCAAAAAAAAGAAAACTACTTAATAGCTTACTTCTGTCATTTTTATTTAATTTGCTTGCATAATTTAAGTCAAAGGAAGTTCAAAGAAGCAAAATGCCCACCAACAAGAATGAGCATGCCAGCCTTATAGAGCTAGAACTGCAAGTGTGAATTGGCTGCACTAAAGACCTCATTCTGCAATGTGCTACACTCAAGGTTTTAATGCAGATTATCACAGTTTGATGCCACCCAAAAGGCTCTCAATACATTCTTAGGTTGTTACATAGTGGAAAAGATTCACTGAAAGATTCAACAGTTACAAGGTTCACAAATATCTGATTCCCTTGTCCCCAGTCTGCAAAACCAGGGTGGATTATAATGACCATTCCATCCCTTAAGCATAATTCACATTATAAAGGGACCAAAAAGAAAAACACAAGCAAAGAGTCCAGATTTTTATTTCTTTGAAGGAGCTTTTAACAAGCTAAGAAAGTTCTATAAGAGTCTGCAGAGCTTAGTTGAAAGGCCATCAGCATTACCTCAGTGAAATTATAACAATGCAGATTGGGGGGGGAAGGAGGGGGTGAGAATAATATAATAAAATCTGAATAAAATAAGATCTCACTCTCTCAGGGAAAAAAAAAAAAGGCAACACACACTCAGATAAATAACTCCTAAGGTCAAAATACTGAACCTGAAGGAAAGATTTAAAATCTTATGTAAGCTTCCCAGGAGAAGTTGAATAATCTGATGAAAGGCTAGACAGCTTTTAAAATAGAAATGCTATACTATGAAAACTTGTTCTCCAAATATTCTATATGCTGTGGTTAGGAAATATTTGTGAAACTTAAATTTATATTTAAGTATTTTCTGGTCTTAATAACACTACTAGAATCTCAGCACATTCTAAAATCAAATTTCCAGGTTGTTTGTGAATGTCCTGGTAAAGCAAACTGCTGTAGAAAGTAGGGAACTCCATTTTATCACTAACAGCAGCACAGTCTTGATACTTCATCCCTTCTTACAACCACCCATTACAGAAGGATGATGACATTTTCTAGTAACTAGAACTGAGCATATTGATCACATTTCGAAAGAAAGGAGCATGACACTGAATGAATACACCCGCCGCAGAGGAAGAAAGAAGGCTATAATCTGTCACGCTTTTGTGATGCCACTATGGAAAGCAGAATGCGATATGCACTCATTGTTCTACTTTGTAAGTGTAGACAGGAAAAATTGCTTGGTTGGCAGATGTATAAAATGATATAATATTTCAGCTTTTTGTTTGTTTGTTTTGAGCCACCAAGTTGTGATTCATTCCGTCTGCCTGAAGAGCTGTTTGTCCACCTGAATGTCAGTGCAGACAAAGTGAGTGACTCCATGGAGCTCAGGAAAATTTTTAAAAACTTTATTGGTTCCTTGTTTTAATCAGTAAAAGTAGGTGTCTGAACTGAGTATCAGAGGAGAGAGATTTTTTTGACCTTAAATCTGAACGTTAAAGAGGAAAGACACGTGGACTACATTTTAAATAATAACTTTTGAAATTGGTTGACTAAGTAGATATTGCCACTTCAAAGAAAGTTTATAAGCTCGTCAAAAGAGGACAGATTTATAAATCAATTTGAAGGTAAGATAGCACTGCTTCAAAATCCTTACCAGCCTAGATGAGAAAGCCAAACTGAGGAAACCACTTTACAGGACACTTTTCAAAGTGGAATGGTAGGGGCAGAGAAAAATTAGAGTAATAGTTATGGTTCCTTTATGGCAAATCTCTAGCAGTACCAAGTACACGAAGGCTTTGAGGAGGTGCCTGCAAACTATTTCTTAGGCTGAAATTATAACAGCAAAATATGTAATATAAGCAAGACACTTAAGGAATTGTTCTTATGCTTGAGATCAACAAAAAATCTGAGACTTTTGGGTTTTTTTTATTAGCTTACTGACATTAATAAGCAGTCTCTAAGAACAAATACATATTTTTAAAGTGTCAAAGGTCATAATTTTCTTGGACATGGTTTTCTTGAATTTTTTAATTTTCAAGATACTCAGAAAAAACATTAATTTAATATCTATTTTAAACATATCAGTCAATGTACGCTTTTGTAATGCATTCTTTTGAAATGAATGAAAGAAAACAGTTTCCTTGAACTTTATTGTCCTCAAAAAGACAACTAGAAGTAAATGTTCATATTTATTAAAAATGAAAGTTACTGGAAGAGTGACTTTATTAAGAAATTGGAAGACATTATCAGCAAGGATGTAGGAACAACAGGAAAAAGATATTTCTTCTGAAACAGGAGTGGGTGTGACATGAAGAGCTCACAGGGAAGCTCTTCTGCCTGCTCCCCCTCCTTTTAAAAACCAAACCAAACCAACAAAACCCAGACCAAAACAAACCCCCAAACATTTCTTTTTGCAGTACCTCTTGAAAGTTACCGGTCTGTCAAATGGGATGCCGTCAGTGAATGTGGCATTGAATATCGTACCAGACCCATTCAAGAAAAAACCAAACAGCAATGTACCTCTATAAACTTCCACCTATGAGTGGACAAAGTATCAACCCAGCAGGCTAGAGCAGGAGGTAGGCAGAACTGGAATGATTTTTTGGGGAGAAAGAGGCTTAGATTAATTAGACCGAAAGTGCCAAAAAAAAAAAGAAAAACAAAAAAATGGAATAAAAATTGCCAATACTCACATCAGAGTTAAAGCGAAGCTGGCAGACATTACAGGAAATGACTTGTTTCTTCTTTGGGGGAATGGACACTCCAAATGTATGGTTTATGACTGCTTTTTGCACAGGATCCATCTGGAGAACAAACAATAATCAGTTTACAACTTTTCAAGGCAATATACAGTACAGAAAAAAATAAAAATAACACTTTCTGCTGGAAGCTTTCTCTTTTATTTTCTTTACTTTTTTGAGATAAACAGGAAGAAATCAAATTTCAGCCCTCATAATAATTCAATTTAACACAGGTTAGGGAATTGGAAGCATCCCAGAACTTATGAAGATAAGGCAGCTCCATTGTTGCTGCCATCCCCAGGCTACCAAATAGTTTCTCCCACAACTCTGCACATCCTCAGTGCTCGAGGGCCCCACGATCACATCTGAATTGCAAAGAGCCTCCCGAAAGCCTTCCCTGATCACCTGCTGATCCAACAGATGCGTCGCAAGAAACTACTTTTGTGCCCTAACAAATCACTGTCATTTATCTCTACTTGTTTTTCTGCTCAGTGGTAGATATTAATATTAGCACTTAGTTGGAAAATATTCATTCCTGAAGACATCTTTGTGAGAGGAGGTCCTTTGCAGGCTCCATTAGAAAAATCACTTGCTGGGAAAAAAGGCCACAATCGCCAAACATTGCCATGCAAAACTGATGAGTGACAAAGCCCATGGGAAACCTGAAGTTCAGAGGAACACACAGGGAGTGTTTGCACCAGCAAATGGTATAGAAGTTACCAAGCTTTAGAAAACACTGTGACACCGTGAAAAAACTGAGGTAAGTGAAGCACTGAATATATTAATCCTAAATTTGACATTTTCCAGGACTGGCAATTGATTCCATCTTTTCTAAATACCAGAAGTCCTGTTGCTCACCAGTTTAGAATATCCTCAAGATCACAGAGAGCTCTGTTGTTAACACTGCAGGAGCTGGGAAATGGCATAAGATGTTAAGGAAAGAGAATTTATAACTGCTACTGCATCAAGGCCTCAATTAAGCACAACATATAATTTTTCCTGATGTGGTATGGATACAGCTGAAAATTAATTTCTTGACTCAAAAAGATTTAGTCATATTTTTCTAATCCATATAAAACAAAATATCTGCTCTGATCTCACAGCTGACCCTGATCTGAGCAGAAGGTTGGACCAGATGACCTTCGAGGTCCCTTTCAAACCACATTATCCTATGACCATCTATGCACACGTGGTCCTCCATCCCTACTTTAGATGAGAAATGGATTCTGAAGAGGAGAGGTCAAAAAATGGCAGTCTACTAGAAAAGTGCTCATTTCCCAACCTTGTTTTTAAACTAGCACAAAAGAAAGTAGTTAAATTTGTTACAAAATTATATTTTTCTGAAGCTTGCTTTGCAGTCACAGGTTTTTTTTTTTTCCTTTACAATACTATTTGAAGAAACCAAACCTGGGTGTTTAATCTTGGATGGTACACATCGCATATTTGATATTAAGCTGACTTAGAAAAGGAGGAGAGAAAAGTTGAAGTGGTTGATTTGTTAAAGAGTTGTATCAGTAAACCAGATGCTTCCAGGCTTTCTAAACATGAAGATAAAGACTGTAATTTTCCCTTAGTACACCTTTCAGCTTCCAGAGAAGCCTGTACTAATTGGTATTTTCTCCACATATATGCACGTGCACAAATACACAAATTCAAGGAAAACATGTTGCATCATATCTGCCTAAGAAGACATTGTCTGATAATCTATTAGCTAACATTAAACACTTAGCTTTTTCTTGACTATGGCTACATAAGTTTATTGCTACATTCCTTTTAAACCAAATGTGTAGTTTTGCAAATGTCATTGCTAACAAATTTTCTGGAGAGATAATTTTAATCAACTTTTGCCATTAAATGCTGTATTTCATTGCCATAAGGGTGCCGTATTAAGACACTTACAAAAGTAAAAACGCCTTGTCTAGAATGAACTACTGAATTATTGAATAACACTACAGTGTTGTTACCATGAATGTGATAAAGTCTAAAAGAACCTTAAAATAAATACCCTTATTTTCTGATGTCTAGAATCTGACACCAGTCCGAAGTTTAAAAGCTTAAAATATATCAAAAACCCGCCCCCGTTTCTGACTTGTACCATTTATTGCATTACCCTGCATAATATATCACAATTATACATGCAGATTCAAAGTTTTTTGAACATCCATTTTATAATACAGTATATATTAAAAGATTGCTGTATCATTAGGGAATAGTTTGTTTTGTTTTTTAATGACAAATACGTTTTGCTTTTCAACTTAACTACTAGTTGTTAGATCAGGTAATATAGAATAAAAGACTAATGCTGAAAAGTACCTCAACCATTTGAAGTGTCTGAGATCGGTGAAAAGAAATAGCAAAAACACCCACTAGCGTCTGCAGTCCCGTTTAACAAAAGAAAAAGGCAAGAAGCAGCAGTGATCAATGACTCCTCTGTGCATTCCAGATAACAATCCACAGCGCTCGCATTAGGCAACACAGTTCAAAACTGTGCAATGCCGGCTATGCACAAAGTCCCAGTTTCAGACAAATGTAGCAGCATGAGGACAAACTCTCACAAATAAAACAGCTCACGCTGCCTCCAGAAGGTATCACTTGGGTTCCCCAGGGGAACGGGTAATGATCCTTCCCAAGCCAGAGCCCCGCATGTAGTCTGGTCACAATTAGAACTCAAGAAGTGCAACATTAACAATTAATAGCTTGTAAATATATCAGAAACTGGGGTGGATTACAGCATGCTGGAAAAATAAAGTAGCGTCTCTCTGTTAGAAGATTAATGCTGCAGGGTAAACCGACCTCAGATCACCACACAGAATTATTCTCTTCAGTGCACAGAGGGAGTGAGTAAGAAAGAGGGAGAGGGTAATTTGTTGAGGTATACATCAGGAAATGATGCAGCACAATTTTCCCAGTGGGGACCAACAGTATTTAAAAAACAGTTCTATAAACCAAAATAATAACAGAAGCTAACAGTTATGACAAATGCAAATAAAAATCTGTACTACAGTGTTTATGCTACAGGAGGAACTAATGAAGCAATTCACATTGCTCTGATAGCCATAACTAAGTTTAACAACCTTTTAGTCTTGTTATTAAAACAACTGAAATAGGAGAAAAGGTTAAACTTAAAAAAAGTATTTCCCACAAACTTGAAGATACTATCTTTTTGCAATGAATCTCCTTAAAACTACCTAAACTATCAAAGTGAGCAAGGATTAACAGAATCCAGACAGGTTTCAGCAGTAATCTACTACTACTTCTTCCATTTCCAGATTTGAGAACATGCAAACATGAGAAATAGTCTACAACCACTGAAACTGGCAACAATGACCTTCAAAACACTTAAAAAATGCAAATGTATCAACAATCCAAAAGCACAGAAGAATGACTAAACTCTAGTAAAGCTCCATCTATCCTATTATTTTATCCCCCAGAACAATCATATGTAGTTAGCAAGAGAATAACAGGAGCGGCACAAACATACACTATATTTTCCTCGACTATTTCCACAGGATGCACATACTTTTCCAACAAAAATTTTCCAGAGCCAAGTGTTTTCTGTTTGTTTGGTAAACCCCTGTGACTTTCTCTTGCATAGTCACCCCTTGAACTGATGTAAAACACTCTTTGCATTGAGTTCCAATGCTACAATCCACTGTGTCAAGAAACCATTTTTTTTGTTTAAATGTAGCTCCATGCAACTCAAATTTTGTAAGACCTGTACCACATCCCAAGCTATCTGTGTTGCTCAGCCATTCTGTGCATGGAAACTACTCCATTCCTTTGAGCATCCTTGTTGCCCTTCGCTGTTCTATCACAATCTAACAAATCCAATCAAATATTTTGAACACATGGGCAGGAACCATATACAATACTCAGGGTGGATCAGTACTGAAATCTCAGCTTATGTTTTCATGGCATCACTATTATAAACCCGAGATCTCACTCCCAAGTGTTAATGGGTCAATTCATAGCATGTTACTTTCTAACTAAAGTTTTCCTTGTGTGTGTATCACTTCACATTTACTTAGGCAGAACTTTACCAACCGTTTATTGTCTGGCTTCTCAGTCTCATTAAGGTCTTTCACAATGTTTTGGTATTTCTTGTCCTCACTACCTTGGAGAACTTTATTAGCAAACTTCCTCAGCTCACCTCGCAAGTTTCTTTATGGCATGCAAGAAGCCTCTTATGCCTGTTTAGTTTTCTTAAAAATCTTTGCCTAGGGTTTTTCTGAAGACCCTTTTGGTAATTCAAAATATATCAACCCTCATTCACATGTTTGTTGACCTCTACAAACAGGTTTGTAAAGAAGGATTTATCTTTAAAAAGGAATTAGGCTGGCACTTTACAGTCATTTTACAGTATGAGATGTCTTTTTATACTTTTCTTATTGAGGTTTCTATTGATTTGTCTGGCAAAAAAATGCCACCCAAAAGCTTACGTTCCCCATGGAATGCGTTTTAAAAGCCTGCATCACATTTGCCATCTTTCAGTCCTCAGGTACAAAAGCAGTTTTATATCAGCTGTTACACATTACCTCAGTAATTCAACAATTTCACCCTTGAATTCTCTTATAATTCTTGCTACCAGAAACTCTCCCTGCCCTGCTGTATGTCATGGTACCACAAATTCTTCTGGTGCCTTCTGTGAACTGAACCAGACTACTAAGAGACATCAAAGTAGGCACAGGAAGGAGGAAAAAAAATGAGCAAGAGCATCAGAAGAACTCTTTCAGCGAAACCAAAGTTCTGGTTATCTTAAAAGATCTCTTTACACATAGAAGACAGTACAAACACCAATTTGTGACCTCGGAAATAAATTACATTGATCCTGTAACGAGGTAAATTGCTGCAAAAAGAAAGGTTATGTATAATTTCTAAGCCTTTTGTTTAAACAGAGTGACACTACCTTGCAAGAAAAGCTGCTTTTTGTGATGTTGGAAATCCAGAATGTATTCGTTTTTGCTCAGGTGTCATCTTCAGTTTGCAAGTTTGGATAAACCCAGATGCTTATCTGAGTTGAAGTTTTTGGTGCTTGCCTAGTACACAGGGCAAAATTGCTAGTCACACACCTGTGCTAGTGATAGTGCACTGATTGGTATTTGCCATTTCTACCTAATGACCTAAATTCTAAGTTTTCATTCTCTTCCTTATCTGCTTAGCTATTGAAGCATGCTAAGCAAGTGTCATACATGCTATTGCTAGCACTCCAACAAAAACCTATAACCAAAAGCTCTGTCTTCACATAACAGCAGCATAGCCTTAAGTCTGAGTGAGGTTTAAAATTGTGACTGGAAGTTTATGCCCTCAGTTCAGTTACCTCTCATCATGATGAAATTCTTGGGTCCAATCTAGAGTTGTCTGTTAGAGAAGCATTTGTAAACAGAATATTAGTAAGTGGGTATAAGAGATTTAACTGAGTATCACTTAACCACTGGGCATTAAGAAGCTTCTGAAAAAAACACCAAGAGTGGCCCTATGGCATACTCTGTTGTTTTACTCTGATAAAACAAATTTTAAGCTATATGCGGAACAAACTGATAAGATAATCTAATGTTTCCCTCTGGCAATCAAAGGAAGAAAACAGTGGTATATATAAATTACCAATGAAGGAGCAGCATCTAAAATTAAGTTCTGGAATTTTTTTATACCACTGGACAACACTCCTTATTTGTGTGCTATTATTATTATTATGTAAATAGGCAAACAGCAACAAACATCCTGTAGATCAGATCATTTCAACGTCCTTCTAGATAGCAAGGCCTACCCGAACTCCTCCTGTGTTTGAGCTGCAGGTGTCCGGCAAGTCGAGCAAACTGCCACTGTGGAGAATGACCATACGCTGAAGCTTATAAATTCTGCCCCATATACACAGCCTCCTACCATAATTGTACATAGTATGATGACTAATAGAGTGTCAGAAGTGAATACACATACTTGATAGAGCACATATTTGAAATGTGCAGCATAAAATCAGAAATATTAACATTGTGATGCAATATGTGGCACACATGGCCAACACAAACTAGCAACAATCTGTTCTCTCTGTGTTTGTGCTGCTTTTGTCCCAACAGGTAGTATATTTCTCATTTGTCTAATGCTAAGTATAATCTAATGTTCAAGTCAATGCTATACTGTTATACATTTCCTTGACAATTTTGCGTCACCAGGAACACATGAGTCAGCTCTACTGATGGAGCTCTACCTGAAAGTAGGTTGTAGCGAGGTGTCAGTCTCTTTCCCCAGCTAACAAGCAATAGGACAAGAGGAAATGGACTTGACTTGCACCAGGGGAAGTTTAGATTGGATATTAGGAAGAATTTATTCATGGAAAGGGTTGTCAGGCATTGGAACAGGCTGCCCAGGGAAGTGGTTGAGTCACCATCCCTGGAGGTATGTGTAGATGTGGTGCTTAGGGACATGCTTTAGTGGCAGACTTGACAGTGCTAGGTTAACAGTTAGACTAAATGATCTTAAAGGTCTTTTCAAACCTAAATGAATCTATGATATGCACAACTTCATTTTCTTGTGGGAATGACATCAATGCTCCCCGCGTCCTGGCTCTCCTTGATCTCAGAGAGCATGTCCCCACAGACCTGTATTTCTGCACGGTCAGCCTGCAGTTCTCTAAACATCACCTCCCCACACCTCTCTGTCTGTGCTCTTCACAACATTTTGGGATTTGAATAAACCAGGCAGATGTAAATGGCCAATAACTAAGCCAGGGTAGGGCTTCTGTCAGATTCCTAGCAGCTGATTCAGCTACTTATGCAAATGTTTAGTTAGAACAGAAAGAATAATTAATTTACAACATTATAGGTTGTGGGTTTTTTTACCATAATCCTGTGGTCTTAGGGTTGCTTTAATCACATTTTGTTGCTTAACAGGGTCTCTTAATGTAATTACAGATACCACATTTGCGTAGAGCATGAAATCTGGATCTCATTGAAATCAAACCCAATCTCACTCAGGTTGCAACGATTCCATGATTTTTTTTCTTTTTAAAATTCTAAGTAGACATCTTTCCCCAAATACAGAAATACATAAGCAGCCACTAAGAAAGAAGTCAGACCACAGGGACTATCATTTCCCTTCCCTTCCACATGGTCCCCAAAATGCAATAACAACATTGTACTCTGAGGACAAACCTCTCAGAATGTAACTTTCACTGTGTTTGTCTCTCCTCATCTTGATCAATTTGACAGCAAGCTCCAGCCTCCCTAGGGAAAGCAGGGGCTGCGATATCTGTGACTTCCACACTACTACTACTAGTCAGTGAAATTAGTCTGGAGACATTTTAAAACAACACAAAATTATTGCTGTAATTCACTTGCTAACAGGCGATATACTACAGCTGTCCATGAAATGTGGTTGAAAAAACAATGCGTGGTTGAAAAGTAAAAAAGTAAAGAGAAACCTTTGGAGTTTACGCTGCTTCTTCATTTTTAGTAAAAGACAACTAGAAGGGCACCCAGAGCTGGGAACAACTTCTTATATCTTAAAAGAGGTGAAAAATTCAGCTTCCTCATTTTCCTTCTAGAGATTAAGGTTCAGATAATTTTATTTTTGTAAATTTCACATTATTTCTGTGAACAGAGTTGCAGGGCTGGAGTCCTAGACTTCGAAGACCAATTTTCTGTCTCTGGCCACTAGCAGTTAGGTTTCCCTCCCTACTTTCTTATGTCTAGTCCCACAGCATAATGCAGAGCCACTCAGTGTCCTACCCTCGCGCATTTTCCCCCTTTAAAGTACAGCTTGAATGGAAAAATTAAAAAGGGGATGATTCTCTCTGCATGCCTGTATTCACAATCACACAGAATACTGAAAGTCTGCAACAATCCGCAGATTTGTTTTATGCCAGAAGGAACTATTACATCTGATTTCCCAAAAAATGCATGACAGTTTCATTCACTGCAGAGTTTTGGCACTTCCTATTATGAAGTCTGATAAATTGTGGTCAACCAGAGCCTAAATTTGGGGGAAAAAATGTCAGCAGCTTGATTTAAAAGTTTCCAACCAAGACAAATTTACATCACTGGGGAAGCAATGCTTACTGTGTTTATTACAAACCACTTAATCCAGTTGTGCTTCACTACTAATCTCAGATACCTTCAGAACGTGTAGGCACTTTTACACTGCAATCAGATCAGCTCTTAACCAATTAAGTTCCTTAAGACTCGCACTATAAAAGCCTTGATTCATTTGGTAAGTTTTCTCTGACTCCTTTTCAGATTTTCAATATGCCATTGAAACACAGGTGCTAAAAGTTAGAAAAATGTTCTCAAATATACTCTTTACCTACTTAATTACGTATTCTTTTGTTTTAACAAGAAATACATTCATCTTCTTGCCTCAGCCTCAACTTGGGAAGCACAGCCCTAAATCTTTACTGATGTGTCCATTTATCCATCTTGTGTGCTAGCACAAATAATTTCACCATCACACGTTCTCCGCTGTCTTAGGATGTGTTCTGACCCAGCCTGGGAGACGGAGCTGGTCGAAACAGCATCAAACTGGGAATTTTATGTTGAAGTAGAGACTGCTTTCAGTAGGGTTTTCACTTAGAAAGTCTAATTTGCAAGACTTTGTCAGACCAAGCTCAGGAGGCCAAGGATGATTCCCAGCCTTCTCAGTAGAATTTTGTTACACCTAAACTAGTCCAAAAGAATAGTTTAGACCAACATAAGCAAAACAAAACACATTCTACATGGTCCAATTGCAATAAAATCAGGGATTTTCTAATATTTTCTCTTTGGTCCTCCTTTATCTTTGCACTTCTCTGGCTTAAACCCAGAAATTCAGGTATTAAAAAAAAAAAAAAAAAAAACAACGGATAAATAACTCTAATCTCTTCCTACCCCACTTTTCCGCCTATACAATGTGATATGATTAAGTACAGAGAGCAAAGGAGAATTGGGAAAACACTTCTGAATTCTTTTTTAGTATTATTTTTTTAGTGCTGGGAATACTTCCTCGACCCTTCTTTCCCTTCAGAGATGGATATAGTTATTGCATGTTAAAAATAATCTCTGGTTTAGAAAACTGTAATCAGGAGAGCCTTAGAAAGAGTGTTCTAAAAATTAAATACCACTGCTGTTTCAGAAATTATTGTGTAAAAAAAAAATATTAAAATTTAATATTTGAAGGAAGGAAGACTTAACCCAAAGAAACAAAGAATTGGTGAGACACTACAGAAAAAAAAATAATCTGGTCTCAGTTTTTTAGAAGGCTTATTCTCACATGAGGATATAAATACATAAAAGGATTGTGTTTGTAATGTGAACACCAACAACATATTTAACCCTTATGGTAGAAAAATGTCAAATTTTCTGCTCCAGACCAAGGTTGGATATTTCTGTAGGTGAAATAAAGAAACAGAAAGCTGCTTAAAATGTTTTGGGATAGAAGAGAATTCAGCCCCCAAACAGATGGAGAGAAAGGAAAAAAGCAGGGATCTGAGGTTTAATGCTTTTGCCTTTTTTTTTTTTTTTTGATACTAAACTACACCAGCTTTAAGTAACCAGCAGCTTTGTTTTTAATCCATCCAGATTACTCCTCTACCATAGGACAAGACTTTATATCTGTAAGATGAACTTTCAAGATCGTGACAGACCAAACCTGAGAAAAAGAACAAAGTACAAGCCCAATGGTTAAACAACTATTCAAGATATATGACTATTTCCTTTCACTTTGTGGCTCTGCTGTCTCACAAGTTTAACTGTACATGAGTCACTTCACCTGAGTCTTATATTATTCATATGTAAAATTGCAATAAAAATATTTGCAATCTCACAAAAAGGCTGAAAGGTCTAAATAACATGTTTACAACTCTTCAAAATCATCTGCTGGAAGTTGTTATATAACTGCTATTTATTATTAAGGCTGCTGTTATTCAGAACACTCTTCTGTGTTCAACTAAACAAAAAACCACTACCAAAACCATCTTACCTCCAGATCCGGCAAAAAATAAAAACAGACTACAGTTTGAGACTTGCTGAAAATCAAACCAATAGCACACTGGGAGAGCAAAGCTATTCTTGTTACACTACCTATTTCCATCTGACAGTAAAATAATGTGAATAGGCAAAATAATATGAAAATTGTCTTTCAGTGGAATCCTGCCAAAAGATTCAAGCCTAGGAGTCTGGAGTCAGAAAAGCAGTTTAGATAACATGCGGGGTGAAGAAGATTATTGATTTTTGCTTTCATCTTCGAGATGATCCTTAGGTAGGACTCTTTTCTTCTAAAGAGTCTGCTCTAAGTTTTGCTGCCAGTTTTTTTGCTCCCAGCCTCCCACACAACACCAACAGCACAAACTCGAATGGTGTGCCTTTGGGTAGATTTGAATTTCCCCCTCAGTTCTGAACTGTGCAAAGAGAGGCTAGGATGAAATTCACGTTCTTAATTCTATGAACAGGAGAGAATAAAGATACAGGAAGCCTGGTCTTCTGAAATGAATTAATATTACCTTTCACTTACCAAATAAAAATTCTAAAAATAGAATTGATTATACATGTATAAAATGTCTGAATAAAAATGAGAAGCAAATCAGAACTGAGAATTGCATAAGTATGCTAGCTGACAGCTGTCATCTATTCTTCATAGTAAGGAAATTATAGACTTTCTTCATTTAAAAATCAATAATTATGTTTCCAGTTTGGGTTTTGGTATTTTTTGGTTGTTTTTTGGTTGTTTTTGTTTGTTTGTTTGGTTTGGTTTTAATTGGTAGAACACAATACACTTTTGATTAAAAAGCGCTGTATTTAAATACAAATCTTTAAAGGAACATTCCACTTCTAATTAAACCTGTCCTGAAAATTAATGTAGAATCAAAGTCTGGTGTGTGTGTGGGTTTGTTTTATTTTTTTTTCCTGTGTATATGTTTGTGGGGGTTTTTTTCTTTAAATCTAAGTGAATGACACAAAGCAAGGTAGAAACCTGTCTCTTATACGAAATACATGAGCAAGAAATGTGATCCTGTTTCCTTACTGTTAACTTGTGGGGGTATCTGAAGTTCATGGTATCTCTGCCGTGAGACCAGACAGATTGAATACAGAGAAGATCAGTTCAAAAGGCACAGATTTGCAAATCACCCTTGCTTTGGTAGTTGAAATGAGCTGGGCAGTGCTTCGGACCTCTGTATCATTGGTTTTCAGGCATGCTGCAGACAGATTTCACACTAAGATTTTAAATTGCCATACCGTACTTTTAAATTGTCATATAATTGACAGTGCCTAGATTAAAAGACCACTTGCTACATCCACATTCGAAAAGAAAGAATACAATAAGAATTAATACTTAGCTACATTCTTATAATTTATTATTTAATAATTATTGCAGTAATTCTTAGTTTCTTAGGGAAAAATGCGATGAAGGTCTAAGGGAGGGCAGGAAAGCCAGTCACATACAGTCAGGATGCTGCAAAAGCAGCTGCTTCTGTGTTCATCAGACACATGGAGAATTTAGATTTCTCTAAAGGTGCTCTAGAATTTTGCTTAAGACAAGACTTACAATTAGATACTACCAAAACCTTTATAAGCACAGTGGTGCAACACATGTGCCCTGTGTCTTAAACTACAATTTTGCTCTGAGAGGACACCTTTTCCTCACAGTCTATTTGCAAAGCATCCTTCAATGGTCTAATGCCTAAAATATTTATGGCTAACAACCTTCTCCTTTTAACCAGCTTCCTTGTGTCATGAACATTTTACCGATTTGACAAGAAAGCAATTCAATGAAGATAAAGGCTTCTTAGCTTTTTCCTGTGCTGACCAGCAAAAGAAATAAATACTGTCAAAGTGTTAGAGACACCAGCTCCAAGCTTTCTGTAAAGGCAGAGATGAAACATGTAGTCAAGGAACAGATTTTCTGAAGGACTCAGCAAATGGTAGGATTTGTATGCAGAAACTGTATTTCTTTACAGAATTAGCTGATGACCTACTTGTAGGCACAACAATGGAATTTAGGAACCATTTCTCAAAAACCACCCCACGGACGCCGAGTTCCCGTAAAGTGGCAGGGAAAGGCTACTGGAGCTGGTGATTACTGTTTCTCAGCAGTGCTTGTCATTGCATTTTCTCCTTAGAGAAATGGTTTCCTATCTGCCTGCTGATCTGGGTACTGAGAGGAGGAAGCTTATCCGTCTCATTCCTGTTAACGAAAATACAAAGTAACAGGAAACTTTACACAATAATTAAGGTTTGAAGAGATTCTTCATTAAATCCAGTCTGTATTATTTTACTTAAGATTTTTTTTCTGTGAGAATAATATGTATTAAAGACTAGAAACAAGGCAGAAAAGTACTTATTTAGGCTCATCTATTTAACAAAGAGTTGCTCTTTGAAGAGGTTCCTGACAGGAACTACAGAACCTGCATCTTTATGTTAAAAAAACCACAAACTGTAAAAGCTGTCAAAGACTGATTGACAGCTCCCTGCTTTTGGCAGCATTTTTTTTTTTTCATATCTAACTCTGTGTCTCTCACCAGGTGTTTGCTTCAAGCTCAATCTTTTTGGAAAGTTTCAGTTAAAATGGCTGAAGTATTTTGTGGGAAAAATATACCACCTTAAGTATTTTTCGGGGGTCTCCAAAAACTGCTACCACAGTTGAAAGAGGTTTCTGCTGGTTTGAATCAAAGCCATAGAAAGACCAGGAGGAATTCCTTGCTTGGTACAAAAAGCCTAAGGACACAAAGGAAAGGGACTACAGGTAACTGAAGAGTGGAAGATGTTGAGGGCAGAGGGGCTCTGCAGGCAGGTACTGTGAGAGAAGGGAGTCAGAGAGAAAGCAAAGATCAGCCACAGAGCAGAGGGCTGTGCTGCCAGAATTTGGGCTTTATTATGTGGTTCTTGAACCTCTGCTTCCCTGACCCATAAATATCTGGGAAAACACCTATTATTCCCTTTGTGAAAGGTAACAGGCTGATTCCTCATGTTGTAGTTTGGGTGATTCTGGCTATGACTTGGATAACATGAACTATTATATCCACAATAACTAAAAGTGAAATAGGAATGTTTTTAAGTGCTCAGCACAGGAATAGAAGCCACACCTGAAGTGCCTTTTGTGCCTGCGTGACTATAAAAAAGGATATAAAATGTCCGTAAGGAAAAATCTTGCCATTTCTTGATTAAAAAAAACAACAAAAAAACCCCAAACGAAATACCCAGCTATGCCACAAAACTCCTCTCCTTCTAAGTTGATTGCTCAAATCTCCTTTCTGTGCTGTTAGTTCGTGAGCGTGAAGTACAGCGCTCACAAAACTTCACCTGCTCTCTGGAGCTCAGTGTTTCCGAGGGAGAGGAGCAGAGCAGGTCCCTCCCCTCCCGCACTTCATGAAAGCGAAACGGGGAAATCAGAGCCCGTGGACAGACCATAAATAACGGGTTGGCAACAGCCAGTTGGCTGCATCTATAATTCGCTCCTCCTGTATATAATCCTGAGTCCCAGAGCATACTTTGGCACTGCAGCTGGGCGTTAAGTGGCTGAATCCAGACCCTGCTGAGGAACAGCGAGCTCCCGAGCCACTGTGCCAGAGGCAGAAGAGGCTCCTGGCGCAGAGGGGCGAGGGAAGCTGGGGATGCCAGTGCCCTGTGCTCCTGTCTGCAGACCTTAGCTTCTGCCTCGGCTAGTTACTGGGTCCTTCACATGAGAAGCAGATAGGTCATAAATAAAAATGAGGGACATAATTGAAAATGCAGAAGACGACAGAGCAAATTAGTCCCTCCCAGAAGTTGTCTTGGGGGTAAGCCAAGGATACTTAGTCCAGGCAGGGCTAGCGTTGGAGAAGAGACAGAGATTTCTGACTAAGTTACTAGTCAGGTCCTCTTTCCCTTCCTGTAGCCCATTCCAGCTGGCTCACCTTCACTGGCAGATGTAAAATACTTGTCCGCTTCGCAAGGAGACTGAGAGAACTTGAATATAAAGAATCGGCATAAACCTACTTGAAGAGAAATAGACACTGAAGCAGTAACTAGTCCACATTAACCCATATGTCCTATAAAATACGAAGGTATGAACCAACATTTAGAAACCAATCATGGGCTAGTTAGATGGAAAATATTTAACTAACATGAAAGCCATAAGAGATGCTATAATCTTTGATTACCCCTGAAGCCATTACAGATTCAGAAGGAAGCATATGAATTGCTGATTATTTTCTATGGTGATAGAATCTGAGAAGTTGCTGATAACTGCTTTTGTGCAGACTGACAGGTCCCTAGCCGTACCACCGTGATTAAATTTGAATTGCGTAGTGCTGCTCTCATTTCAGGACAAGGTAGAACACATTGGAGTTTTGAGACTTTTTTGAGGGGGAATATACATCCTCTGTAGGGAGTTGCAGACAGTGATCACTTGGTTTGCCTTGAAAGATAAATCCTGGCTTTAAGCCACTTTAGCGCATGCATCATGATAACCTTCCATAATGTGATCACAAAGTGTTCTTTCTTCATTCAGTCCACAAGATGGATGACACAAGAAAATGAATTAGGGAGGTGCAGAGAAAGAATGGTACAGAAGGTGAAAGCCAATGAGCATAAAATTCAAGTTTACTTTATATTAAACACACAATGGAGACCAAATTAAGATTACTGTGCCATCTTTGATTTCCATTGACTTTATGCACTTGACTTTGAAGGCTTACAGGTCATCAAATGTGATCAATATGCAAGATGTTACGTGCTAAGGAATCATAAAGTCTTTTTAGTGTGCTAAAAAAGGGCTCTACTTAAACAACACCTTTTTGTACAGCATCCGTTCTAAATTGGAGTTACCAATTTGGGAAGATCCTACAATGCTGTCTCTCATTCTGCTATAAACAAGAATACTTATGTAATACCAGCCGAGAATTTGATTCAAGCTATGTGCTTCAGACAGAAGGGCATGAGTAACTCAGCAAGAGCTTTTAGAACTTGATGCCAGGACAAACATGCTGTCACCTTTGGATCCACTGCTGCAGCACTTCTGAGAGAGGGTTTGTCCTTCTGTGCAGTAACTTGGTTTCAGGCAGTGACAGTCCGATCATGCCTGTCTTCGTCTGACAAAACTATCTGCTGGTGCTGTGAAAAGACCAGGAAAGAAGAGGGCACCTATTCTGCTATACCTCTCTGCTTGAAATCCTCGTTCTGCACTTAGAAGATCCCTTTCTGGCTGATTTGGTGGGGAAAAAAAAGCACTCTTGCTGAGGAATAAAGGCATGTATCCAAAGAGTTAGTGCAATCATTCCTCAATTAATTTTTCTGATATAATAAGCAAGTCCTAAGGAACAAAGGCAAATTCAATTGGGACGTGAATTGATAAGTACTATACAGGCGTCCACAGCATTTTTAGAAGTATTAGTGTTTTTAGAAGAAATAGAAGGGAGGAATTTTAAACTAAATCACAAGATTATGTCAGGAAAAGAAGATATATTTGGGGTAGGCATTTCTTTAAAGAAATCAGGGTCTGCTCAGTGCTTCATTTGAAAATACCTATGTGGAAAGAAGCAAGTGATCAGAACACTTCCAAAACCAAAATGGGAACACTGATGCTTCATCTGGAGCATCACAAATGTTTTCGGAATTGAAAACTGTCAAAGTTAACTATAAAGGAAAGGGTTTACCTCCGATTTTAAATATGTTTCCATAAATAAGAGAACGTCTTTTGGAAACGCTGTAGGAGGTGTTCCTTTAAACATGTTTGTAGATAAAATATTTTGCCTTGTTTTTCCTGCCCTAATAGTTACTGTTTCAAGCTACTAAGCTTGATACTTGACAGTTGATAACTTCTATTTTTTTCAGGCAACTGAAGTTAATTTAGAAACTACCTCCTGGCAAGGTTTAGAAAAATGTTTCTATATCTGACTGCCATTAAAAAGGAACAGGCGAATCAAAGAAGTTTTCCCTTGAGACCCCACTTCTTTTTGCGCCCTTCAGTGAACACATGCAAGCGTGAACAGCGGCCCTGGCACATGCTGCAGGGTCCCCTCAGTGCTACTGAAGGCAAAGAAATCAGGTGCCGCACACTGGAGGTTTCACTGCCTTGACAAGTCCTCTTGGGAGCAAAGCGTATAGAGCTCCTGATGGATCCGTAAGGCAAATGATGGGCTTTTTGGGGGAGAAGGGACAAAAAGCTCTTCTAATATTCTGTTCCTGCACTAGATGAAAAATTAGGGCACTTTAGATGAGGCATACATTATGGGTCAACTGGAATCAGCCTCTACTCACTCAAACTTTTCCCCTGGAAAAATGTTTTTTTTTTACAAACTTTAACATACTCCACCCGTCACTTTACAGTGAAAAGGAAAAAAAAAGTATTATATATGCACAAGCAAAAATCTACATTTGCAAAGATTTTGTTAATTTACAAAGAAATAAAGTGCATGACAGCTGGCGTTCACTTTGCCTGTCAGTAGATAACCATGAATGATTTAGTTTTCCAATGAACTTTAAAGTCCATTGTAAAAGACTGTTAGGGAAAAATCAATACCTGCAAGATAAATGGCAAAGTATGTGAATTTGAAATACAGCAGTACTGAACCACTGCTCCTCAAATAAGAGAGTTTAAACATGTGGTGCCTGGGATGCATAGCAGCATGATTTCATATCATGGTCAAGGATTCCAAGGGAGGAAGTAGATACTGAATCAACAATATTTGCCAATTACCCCAGGCCTCTCTTTTTTAACAAAATCCATAGAAGTTTGGAGAGGAATGACAGGTGAGAAGGATAAACACTCCAGGAATTAGGCAAACGGAATGTAACCCGGATAAAAGTAAGCTAGTATACACACGCAAAAACAGTCTAAATATCCAAATTAATTTGTCTCTCACAGCTACTGCAACTCAGAAATTCAATAATACCACCAGTAAGCAAATAATGTTGGTTGACTCTACAACTACAGCATCCCTAAATATAAAGTTCTTTGAGTCTTTATGTACAGTTCTGTGAAAAAGCTCACCTATAAAAACAGTGCACGTGGAAAGCAGACAAATCAATAACAAATAAAATTCTTGAATGTATTAGAAAGATATAGAAAATTAATATGAAAATATGAGAATGACACACTGCTTTCTTAAAATTGTATTGAGATTTGGTCCTGCACTTTAAACATACCCAGATTTTTCTTTAACCTTTTCTCTTTGCATACATACATGGGCACGCAAGCCCCTAATCTATACACACGCTCATTCCCACATCTGCCTCATAAACACACAATTGTCACATACATGCTTTGCAATCAATCAGTCATATTCGCTACTGTGTATAATGTGCATTGGGCTGCTCTCATTTGAAAGAAGTTGGCTGATACGTTACCTTATAACCACCCCAGAACTGTGTGCTGTAGCACAAGGCCTGTCAGCAAGATATTTGCAAGACATGAAAAAACAACAACCCCCCCCAAAACAACAACAAACAAACCACAACAAAAACAACCAAACAAAACCCCCCAAAACCAAACCAACCAACCAAACCAACCCATAGTAACAACCTCTTGCTGTTTTAACTTCAGACATAAGGTGAGTTTGCAAAACTCACACTTGGCTGTGATTTAGGTGATCACTGTGTGTCGGTGGTGACACTGCTCCCCTTTCCATCCCCCTGCAATTATGGTGACAAGTGCGATGCTGCACAGTTCAGGCCACCGTCACGTACAAACAGATCGTACTCATTGACTTGGCAGAAATAACCCAGGGCAGTTTCCTTTCTCTTGCTATTAACTTACTGTTTGCTGATTCATTACGTGCTGCATTACCTCCACACATGGAAACCTGAGTGGCAACATGCAAAATATTGACTTTGGTGTACTCAGTGCATTTAAGATAATAATTAATTAAACAAATGATAGACTGTGATAGCAAAAAAGCATTTTGATAACAATCAGAGCCATTTTCTGAGACATTACATAAGTGAGAATTACAGAAGAGAGTATTTTTGTTAATGCTGTTCTGATAAACATGGAGAATTACAGAAGCATCAAGCATTATTATGGCAGTAATACTTTGTTGCAAAAACTCAAGATGCTTTGGCATAAACTAAAAGTAGCAGGTTCACATTTTTCACATTGGCTGGCAGCACAATTTCAGACTTTTGTTATTATACAGAATTAATAAGATCCTGCAGTTACTTTACCGGCTGTGATAGATTTAGCTTGATTCAAGTCAGTAGAACATCTAGGCCTTACCTGTCACACCTGTTTTTACAACAGCTTTTGTTTTTTTCTTTTTTACAGCACATGACCAGGCAAATGCTCAAAATGGCTCTATTGCTCATCAAATCTCTGTCATAGGGATTTTTCTCACTGTGCAAACACCATCCCAAGTGACCAAGTTAGAAAAGGATCGGCCCCATTCACAGTGAGGCAACTGGGTACCACTTAGTCTTTTGCACAAGAGAACAGCAACCACCACAGCACAGACAAAAAGGGTTCTCTAAAATTGTGTCAGTGATGCAGTGATTTAAGGCAGCTTCAATACTGGATATAGAACCAGCTTGGAAAGCATACACTGAAACTAAATGTGGAAACACCTTTACTTACTGTGTTAAAATTTGGGAAGAATCCAACAGCAGAGCTGCTGTCCACAGGGAAGGACATAAAGGGTTTGATATCCAGGGAAGGCTGCATCATCAAGGTAGGTGCGCGCACAAGGGTAGGAAGTGCAGTAGTGCCTGCCAAGAGCAAACAAAACCAGGAATTCATAGTATTCTCCTTTCCACATCACACGCAGTATAGCTGACACAACTGCCAAGCAAAAAAATAATATAGGGAAGTAATAAAGTGGCTCTGTAGGAGTTAATAACATTAAAAGAAACCTATTTTCACACACTAGAGATGAGGCAGAGCACTTCCCTATGGCCATGGATGCTGAAGAGGAGACATATGGTATATAAATCACACTGGCAGGTAGAATAAATCCTTTCTAAAGCTGAAAAATTCTTCTGTGCCAAAAAGGCCAGGATGAATGCCCATGAAAGTCAGATGCTTTTGCAGTTCATGGTTGCCTATTAGATCAGCTAGCACAGACAATACATGTTTCCAAACAGTGAGCCGTGTGTTTACTTTTTCCTATTCTGACAGTAACTACCAGGTGCTGCACAAACACCTTTTCACCTAACATTTAAAAAAATACCTTCTGTTTTACAGTGCAAGGGAAATATTAGAAAACAGCCATCAATTAAATGATCAGGTAGCACATAAACACAACTCTTTACATGCAATGCAAGCTAGCATTTTCTTAATTGGAGCCCAGATCTTCCTCTCCAAACAAGAGCTTTCCAGAAAACTACATGCTGAAATTCTTTCTATATACACTTGAGAATCATTCCCCAGAAAGACCTCAAAGGAATGGGAAGGCACATATGTCCAAATATTCATTTTTAGCTAGCTATCTGCCCTATTCACATAACAGAGTGCCTAGTGCACAGCTTCCAGCTATGCCCGTAGGAGTATTTTTTTCCTGAAATCATACAAAATAGATTTCAAATAACATTTCCCTCATTGAAATAAAAAATAGAAAATTTAAAAAAAAAAAAAAATCTCAGTTTCTCCTTGCTGGGTTGAATAAATAATTCAACACTGACTGCAGCGAGCACTGGAACACAAATGTCCCACACCTGTAAAGGAGAGTGAGTCAGTCTCTGCCTCTCTCCCCTCTGCCATAATTTCTCCATAACTACCTCCTTCTCCCACTCACCAGTGGCCAGCACATCAGCCAGGAGCATAACAGTCCTCCTAGGAGTTTCTCTGGTCTCAAGCAGAGCTGACACAATACCTAAGCTTTTTCTCATAGAAGTCACCTGAGCTTTTTAAACCCAGTCAGGAAGGGGAAAGAGAGGAGAAAGAAAAAAAAAAAAAAAGGACAAAAATAAACAAGCAATTTTCCCTCTCTTCTCCCATAAAATCAAATCATTTGCATCCACTTGCCAGATGTTAGGGAATCCATATGGGCTGCCTGAGTACCAGTCTTCCATTAAGGGATCTCCCTTTCTCCCTGTTAAAGATATGCAAAACTGAAGGCAGAGTAGAAATTTTCCTCCTTTTTATCTTATCATCCTGACTCCATGCACACAATTTCAAACCAATCTCAAGGTTTCCAAGAGGAAAGCTGAATTCAGAAGCCAGATGGGGCTGCACGGATTTTTTGTATGACCAAACACTTATAACCAGCCCTGAGCTCAAATTTTGTAGATGCTGGAGAGACAGTCATTCGATCACAGCTGCAGCCCAGTAAACATTATATTCTGGTCCAGCAGCTGAATAGCAGGCTACAATCTATTCTCAGTTTCTTCTATATGAAAAGTGTGCTAATTGCAGAAAGGTGGGTCATTGACACCTATGGAGAGTGAACTGTTGAACACCATCCCAACTGAGCTGTACAACTTGACAGAAAAAAATAGGCTTGAGGCATTTTCCACAACATTTTCTCCCTTCTACCCAATACTTTCATAAATGCAAGGTTTGTTTCTGCAACTCATTGACAGTTGTGCTTAATTAACTGTAAGTCAAAGCTTATTCAAGTGGAGTCACAAACGTCAAAAGGTAAAGGCTAGCATGCCTATAGTTTCTTCTTCATATCCATAATGAAAAATATGCATCAATAGAAAAGCAGTGTGTCAGAGGATTTATCCAAAGGAAATATCTTCAACTGCAAAAAATAATGATTATTTCTACTAGCTGGTTCCAAAACAGTAGGTTTACATAACTTGGATTTCAGAGTTGTATTCAAACAGCAGCTATGCTGTATTTAATTACCTAAAGCCCACAAAGTGCCATTTTCAGTCTAACTTCTACAAGTTTCTCTTTGAAGTGAATAAGCAATCAAAGATCCATGAAGTTAAAAAAGACCTGTCCTTTCTTTACATATGCATACTTCAATGAAGCTATGGTTATATATTTTGACTACATTTTACAGAAAAATTGTATCAGAATAGAGTTAAGTTGTGACTGACATTTAAAATCAGAGTTAAGCTGGGTTTTTGATGCTGTCTTCACCCAAGGCATAGAAAGCATCTAGCATAAAAGTTTTAAAATTAAAAAACAATTAGCATCCTCCTGCAAACAATGCAATATTCTTTGTACTCCTTGGCTGAGTATAGAAAATTTCATGCAACAAAGACATTTGAAGTCTGCCTGCAGTTTTGCAGTTTATGCTGTTTCTGCTGCCAGAGCAGTACATGACCAGTAGACTAGGATACATTTGGAGTCCATACAGAACAGAAAACATACACACCTACCAGACTGACTAGTGGAGGCATTAATAATTAGAATTTTGTTCACTTCTGTTTGCCAGTTTACTACTTCAACTTGTTGCCATTCAAATACCAGTGATCCTGCCTGCTTGACTGATTTTTCAGACCCCCCTTTGAAAGCCTCTGCAAGAATGATCAGATGAAGATGACCTAACTACAGGTAGAAACATTCTGGAACAAAATCATGAAATCAAACAGAATAGGACACAGTTTTACACTGGCATTGCTCACAAAGGTCAAATAGATTCTCATTGCTCCATGAAACCTGTATGCAAACCTGAGCTAAGCAGGAGCACTGGCACAAGAAAGGTGTAGCTGACAAGCTTCATTATCTTCAGAAACGTAAGAGATGTTTACCATTTCACTAGCATTTTAATGATAAATGCAACTTACCATGTCAAACAGAGATTGTTTTAAACTACTTGTAATACTTAGCATAAATATAACTGATCTTTCTTTTAAATTCATTTTCTCATTTCAGTATCATAATTTTTGAACAGTATTTTACCTTTGTAACTTCAATTTTACTCCCACAGCAGGAGCTACCCATGAGCTGGAGATGCAAGCAGATGACAAACTTTGCCAAAAGGCACTAGTCCCTTTTTACCCTTATCTAAGAGGAGGAAAACAGGTTTCATTTGAGCAGATGATCCAAAATGTCTAATTTTATTAAGTTCTTCTTCCCCCTAAACATATTTATCTGAAAAGAAGTCCCTGCCTAACAGGCGCTGTTTCTCTTTAGCCACATACATATGGCTTCATGCACACTGCAATGCACTGGGAAACTGATGCTTTTGCAAAATTTATGAGAGGCTGTTGTCTTTAGCCAAATGGGATCTGTCTCTAGCAAAAAAGGTATGTAATTAATATATTAAGCAGTGAAAGTGATGTTTTGGGGAAGCAATTAGGAAGTCTTGTATCGGTCACTCCCATAGCAAGACAAGTCCCAAGAGCCAGACGAAATGGGGACACAAGGAGTTTCTACCAACAACCCCCCACAGCAACTTTACAGCTTCATAGAAAAACTGCAGAAGCCAAGACTGGCACGATCACAGTTTTGGCAGAGGCAGTCAGAGTTAACTTTGGCTGTGTTTAACAGTCACTGTTCATCTTTTTCAAGTAAGAACAGTGTTGAGTTCAGTCAAATCTAAGCACACGATTTCTCCTTTTGTACCTCCTGAAAACTATTTGTGAAAATATTACTTCAGTGATTTTCTCTGTAAGTGCTTTTCTTTATCACTGACAGACACAGAAAAAAGGTGTAAAGTCTGCACATTAATTTTAGTTTGAGTCAATATTAGACCATTACAAGGAAAAAAAAACCCAAAACTATTTTATCACAAAACTTACTTATCTAAAACATATTTTGTGAACAATTTCAGCATACTTAAATAAATTATTTTCCAGACTTGAAAGCATGCTCTTCTGAAGTCTTCATTAAAGGTAACTACAGAGAAATCTAAAGCCATACTCAAGTCGCTCTTCTTTTTCCATTACCTAAAGACATTACTACAGTGTTCTAATCCTCTGTTCCAAGGAGAAGCCCACACCCAGAACAAGAACACTGAAGTGCTATCAGGACTGAATAAAAGTACCCAGTTGACAAATTTCTGGGAACTGGACAATCCACATCCACCTCAGATTGCACATGGTTGCCTCTAACCTGTGGACAGTATCTGGGAATATTCCAAAGGAACGTTGTTTGTGTTATTCACACCCACCACTACTTACGTGCATTACCCTGAGAGCTTTCAGTTTACGGACAGGCTGTGCTGGCTTTTTCATCCCTGAATTATCTGACCATCTTAAGCTATGAGGAAACTTTAGTTTCTACACCAAGGTTGAGTAGCCTCATCTGGTCAGTGAACAGGAGCAATACAACTGATGGGATGGGTCAGTTCTAGGCTTTCTCTTCCTTTGGGCTGGACTAGATGATCTCCAGAGGTCACTTCCAACCCTAAACATTCTGTGATTTGACCTTTTTAGTGCAGCGTTTTTTCGGACACTCGAGCCAACAGTTTCCCTTCAAGGGTGGATGACAAGTTGTCCCTTTTGATCCATGCCATGATGGCTGAATTAACTATGGACTGCAACCAGCCTATGCACAGCCAGCCTGCCTTTAGACCTCACACCATCATCTCCATTTACAGTGTTTTCCTTCAGAGCACCAGAAGACAGAAGCCCAGGCAGAAAATATTTGAAATGGCTCCCTGGAATGATTCGGAAATAATTCTGCATGTGTTCCTCTATGAGACCCTACGGTTTCAGTACAATTCCTTAATTTGTCAGTGGAAGTTTTGAACATTGTCATAAATATTTACATCAGCATGTGGCTCAAAAAGCAGTTTTATAAACAGGTTAGAGCCAGAGGTAGTACCTAGGCTTTCATATCGAATAAAAATCTCTTCAGCTCTATTGCCTATGCCTTGCAAAAAACTAAAAAAAAATCCAAAACCAAAAATCCCACTGCAATCTAAAAAACCCCAACTTGCACAAGGCTTTCTTACACTTGCTTATGTGCAGCTTTATGGGAAGACTGGCACAATGAAAGTATGTTTACAAAAAAAACCCCATCTAACTATAGAAATGCACACCATAAAAAAAAAATCTGCTTTCTTCCATTATATCTGATGCCCCTATTGCATCATGCCTCAGATCTATATGTTTTTGCTACAATTTTTTTTTCCCCCATAAATGACAGGTAAAAATCAATCACTTGCAAGTCACTACATTTTGTAGTTTAGGTATTTATATGACATTAGCCCCTGAAATCCTTCCAAATACTTGATATAAATATTAGTCTTTTTTCCTTCTCAGTATGATCAGTTTACAGGATTCAGAAATTTTATACTTTTGTTTGTTTAGTTACAGCTACACATGGGTATTAGAGAATGTAATGTGTTTTTGTTTATTGCTAAGATAAATTGCTAAAAACAGGTTAAGTGCAAGTAAAATAATTCTGAGTTTCTGAACAGCAGGTGTTGATATCAAAATGAATAAGGAAAAAGCTATTCTGGAAGTATTCCATTAATAACACTTGTGGAGGCGAACCTTAAGACATTCTCCCCTTATAAATAAAAAGCAATGTCAATAAATACAGCATTTTAGTAGATTTTTTTTTTTTCAGGATTCACTCAGCAGAATAAACATTCATTCCTTATAATATGGTATGATGATAAATGAGACTTACAATACCCGTAGGGATTCCAGTCTGTCAAAAGTAAAGTAGTCAAGGAAAGATAAGACCATTACTTCAACAGATTTTCCCAAACGGCAAATTAACACAATCCTAAGAGATAACTCACTATCCAGGCAAGTTATTTTTAAAAATAGCTTGAAGCAGAAGCCCAGCATATATGAGGCATGGTACAGCCCCCAGCTGACAATAGGAAAAAATGCTAAGAACTTCTCTGCCCCCAGGGCACCATACAAACTAACTCACTAATGAATGAGGATGCAGTTCCTTTGGGAGATGATGTGATTACCATCAACTCATACACATCTTTTAAAACTTGGAGAGTGCACTGAATTCAGACCTCTTAAACATTATTCAGATATCAACGTAGCAGTCAGACCTCCCATTGACTTATTAATAGATTTAAAATCACAAACCATACATGAACATCCATGTCTGGCAAATAAAAATGGGTAAACCCTCAAAAGATGTGGTTTATTTTTCAGAAGCCACAAGGAAAGGCGGCAAGAACTGGTGTAGAGATTATGGCTACTCAACAGCACTAAGGAAGAACCACTCTGTAAAACACAAGACGTGATAAGAAAGCATTGGTCCAGGTCTAGCCTTCCATAGCAACATATGGATACAAAATGAAATGCCAAGTATTTTGCACTCCATTCTGAGTTTGCTTTTTCAGTAGATGCTCCAGCAAACCCACAGGCATTTGATCAAAATTCACTGCAACATAAAAATTACCTATATATTGTACAGTTTAAGGTCTTTGTGCTCAAGAATGATTGATCTAAAAAACATGTCAGATTATAAAAATAATTCTCTCCCTACAAATTAAAACACAATTTCCAGTATGCTTGAGCATGATGTTAGTATTTCCATTATTATCCATCTAGAAATAAATGTTCTAGGAAGGTGTGCTAACAGAGTTCCTTATTCTCCTTTTGTACAAAATCAAATACCATGAAATGAGGTATTTCTAAATTTCAAATACATGTAGAATTCCACCAACTAGGTCAATACCAAAAATAAATTGAAATCTGGTTCTGCTGAAATGAATAGAAGCTTTGGCATATAATCAATCCAAAAAGTCAACCAACACTTAGCTAACATTCATAATTATATATAGTTCATTTAAAATCAGAAAAGAAGTACAGCTATATATTGCATCCATTTCACACAAGAATTCTAAAAATAAAAACATAAACCTACTGGCACTTACAAGTAAGCAAATTTTAATTAGATCAGACCCTTTCTCATTGAAGTAATTAGGGGCTGACTTCGAATTACTTTAACTTCAATGAATTATTAATATTCCTCTGCCTAATTTTTTTCCATCTTCAGTGCCTTATGACTGAAAGATGTTAATTTCAAAAAATAAAAATTTAGACAATAGATCAAAAATATTATGCATATACTTTATATGAAGACTATAATGGAAAAGCTGATACTGAAAACCTCTATCAGAATAGTACTAATATTCAAAAGAACTGTGTCAATATTTATTTCCTTAATCTCTACATTTAGTACATCAAAATCAGGGAGAAGAAATAATTATGTTTACCTAGTGGAGGAAGGGGACGGTAGAGGCATAAAAATGGGAAACTGGAATTTCAGTATTTTAGAGACAAGTACATCAAAACATGAATCAAGAAAAATCTCATTCTCCTTGCAGTTGTACTGCAAGTCTAATAGTTTGCAATAACAACAGAAATCTCTGTAGTTTTATGTACAGAAGATACCAGAACAGATGGAGTGGGAAGATAAGTCAAATAATTAGAAGTGAAACAGATTATCTTGCATTTTCCTTAAATAACTGTGTTACGATTGCCTGATAACATTTGGAAGAGCCCTGTCCCTCCTTGCATTTGCAGAACCTGTGACTCACGATCCTGTCCCCTTTCTCCTTCAGCTGCTGCTCTCGTGTTCCTGTGGCTGAGAAGGGACCTGCACCCATGTACAGCCCCTATTTCAGCCTCTATTAGGTTGTCACACAGCAATTGTGTGACACTGTCCCACTGCATTTTTTGAAGTATTTATATTCCCAAGTCCAGTAAACTCCTAAAGTACTACACTAGTATCAAAGCCTGTTTGTCAGCACTGGCTTCTTTTCAAGTCTATGCAATTATATAAATTATGGAACAATCTTCACAATATTTAGAAAAAATGTGCTGGCTGCAGCACAACTGTAATTTGTCATTATCTATAGGTAGTATGGAAATATTTCTCATTGGTTTCTCAAAAGAGCTAATTCTCTAGACTTCTAAAGCAACCAAGACAATTCATTTGACTGAAAAGCAGACTAGCACATTCTAGCTTAACACCACCAAGCTGGGTAAGTTGGATTTTATTCTAATCAAACAGTGACAACTATTAATAAATGCAATGCTCCTGCCTGCATTAAAGCCAGCTAGAGCTTTGCAGTCTATCCTAGTTTCTTTTCCTCCGAATCTCCTGGCTTGCTCAAGCCTCTCCCTCTGGTACCCACAGCCTGAGTGAGCAGCTCTGCCTCCTCCTCTGTTCTTATCTGCTTCTAGGAAATGCTCCTTTGGAGTTGTTCTTGCTTTGAAGTTTCCCAAGTACGGCAGAAAAAACAGCTGCGTCTTTTTCAGCTCCCTATTCTCTTGCCATCTGGACTAATGGAGATCTTTCCAAAATCCTTAGGATCCTTTTTCTTGATATGTTCAAACCAGGACCTCCTTGTCTTTTCCACTCTCCCAACACAAAGGCAGAGTGAGAGAGGGTATTTTTTCACTTTACTGCTGTCACCCTTAACTAAAATCAGTCTTGTTCAGAGCATGGTGCAACTTCCAGGTCAGTCCCCATTTTTTCCCTCACTGCATATTCTTAGGTGCTGTGCATCAAGCCTGTAAGTGTCCCAGGAAAAAGCATTCACTCCCCTTTCCATTCAGGATTCTGATTTCACACAATGTTTTATTACAAACTGAAGCTTCCCTACTAAGGAACAGGAACAAAAAACCCCCAATTTACATTACCTTTAAAGTTTTATAATTTTGGGGATGTGACTTGGTTGCAGTTAACTTTTTAGAGAGTCTGTTATCACTTCATTTCTCACATAACATGGTGTTTCTCAATATCTGACCCTTATCCTGAATTCTGTCACCACTGAGCTCATCATTGAGCTAACCACCACTAACCTTCAGTGAGCCTCAACACAGACATCCTTTCATGAGGTACTGAGTTCCTATCCACTAAAACCAAACAAGTCTAACAACAGGAACGCTGCTGGGTGACTATTTTATTATTAGTCAGTCAAAACCATTATGCCTGAACTTTTACATTCGGAGGGTTTACGGCTGCAGTTGGCTTCTTGCTCCTTATTCCACTTCAACAGTCCAACACATCAGCTCAGCAGTGCTGCGCACAAAGGTAGTAGGGGTCTAGACCCATATGCATCCCCACGGATGTGTCTGTTCACTTAACCACATTAGACAATTTCCAAGTCTCTTAAAAGCCATCATAGCTCAGAGAATTTCATGCGTCATTTGCTTCTTCCACATATCACACAGTCACCTCTAGAAAATACAGTTACCTAAGTTGCTTCTTGTTTTCTGTTCATAAGTTCTTCTATTGGTACTGCTCCCTAAATATCCTTCAGATCAAAGAATCAAGATTGCAACAACAGGTAATTTAGGTTGTTTAAAGTGGTCTATTGAAACTATACAATGGAAATCAGGATCTCTACTGAATGAAATCTGGTTTTCCTTCTAACTAAAAGTTTCAATTTTTCAGAAATTTCAAAATAAGTTTGAACATCCAGTTCACCCTCTTTCTATCCAAAAGGTCACAATTTCAGTCACGATCTTCCCCTTAGTTGCTATCATTTCCATAGTTAAGTGCATGCTTTTAGAAGGACTACTATCTTTCTGTTTAGAAGTAATAGACAATGATACAGGCAAGAAAGGCAGATTTTAAAACCTTCATAACATTATCAAGGAATCCTACATTCCACGTTGCATTTAGCTGCTCTGCCATGGCACAGGGCAGGCAGCATACAAGCATCCGTCCAAAAGAGGTCAAACATGTAAAGACAGTGGGCAGGTTTTTCAAGTGATATAATCCTTTTTCTAAGACTGGTGTACTGAAGAAATTCCTAGATGTCTTACAAGCAGCTTAAAGAAAAAAACAACTATTTCATAATTTCCTAGTTAATACTACAGAAGGGAAAATTTCCTTCTTCCCAAACTTCTCTAACTTCTTGGTGCTCTATTTGCTGCCCCTAACTAAAGCAACAAGAACATCTTCATGGGATTTACTGGAGGATTTCAGCTTTCTCCTAATCAAGATGGCATACTGCATGTCCTTTTCGGAGCCCCACTCATAAAAGCAAGGGAGAAGTCAGAGCTGTTTCTGGAGTTTCACATGTTCCCAGTGCACCCTGTGGTACTGCACCTGGAAACACAAGCAGCACAGAGACCTCACCCTACTCAAGAAAGCAGGAGCCTGATTCAGCCCTTCTCTCACCTAAAAGTACAAATAAAGGTACCTTAACCTGGCTGTGAAAAGAGCACGAGAGCTGCATTGCTGACCAAAGTTTTTTAGGTCATTTACAAATGGAAGACAGATACTACAAATTTACCAGTGCCTTGCAATATTCAGAAGCTGAAGAGGTTTTTGCTGTGACCACACAACCATGAATCATTTTAGCAAAGCAAAAGCATAACAAAACAGAGACCATGTAGTTCCATAAAGGCTTCCCACCATTAATCAGTGCCATAATGCTTACCTTGGTCCCTAAGGTTACAATCCACCTCCTCTGCAGCATTTGACCATACATACAGCATAAGACTCAGAGATAAATAATCCTTTCATTTCAACATGGTGCTTTTGTGATGTTAGGTGCTATGAGACAGTGGGCAAGCAGCAAGCCTGAACGAATCCAGGCTGTTGTAATTCTGTGCTCAGCTTTAATTACCCTTGAGGAGAGTGTTTGCAACTTGACTCCAGAGGGAGGGCAGCCTGCTATTGACATCAGCAGGTCAAATATAACCTGAAAGACTGATAAACTGTATTTTAGTGACGTTTTCCCTGCTATTATTCTTAGAATTAAACTTAGAGGGATTACTAGCTAGCTGGCTGCTAGAGAGTTGCATTTTAAATAACTTCTGGAAAACAAAAAATAATAATAAAAAAAGAAAAATGGGGAAAAAAGGAAAAAAAAGAAATGGTGTCTGCTTCAATATTTTTAGAAATTTGTAAAAGGGGACCTTGGAGCACAGGGTTACAGATAGTGCAGGGTCATGATATTCAGAAGATCAAAATCCACAAATCCTGGCTCTCCTGAATTGACGTGCACTGCTTTACTTTATTCTCGAAGTCAGGATTGATGAATAAGTAAGAACTTAAAAATTTATAGAACTATAATACATGCTATATACTCTCTCTTACACGGGGAGGAATGAAGGCAACAGATTTCAAATTAACAGATCTGTTAGCCCAGATCAGCACAGTCATGAACATAAATTAAACACTGGTATCTGACTATAAACCTTATTCTGCTTCTAGGTGCGGCAGGGCACCAGCCCTCCCAGGGCTGGACCATCAAGACTTCTGATGCTGTTACGTTTTCAAAGACTGCATGACTTGAACTTGGGCAACCCCACACTCAGTTACATTCAGAAATAGAGACCAAAAAAAGAGCAATATATAACAGAATGTTTCTGTTAAATTTAATTGTAATTGAAGCAAAGAGGAAAGTTTTACAACAGAACATTCAAACTGGCTTTTAACAGGACTTCAGCTAGTATAAGCCTTTCAAAAAAAGTCACCTCTAATTTCCCATCACTTTATTTTGACTTATTTCATAAAAGAAATCTAATTAATCAAACACTATACTGAAAATAAAGAGAAATAAACAGAAAGTGAGAGTTGATGTAGAAAAAAAAAAAAAATGAAAGCATTTTTATGAAACATGCCATGCAGCCTGCACCTACCGTCCATGATCAGACTGGAGGCAGCCCCACCGCCCCTCCCTTCCCAACACTCCCCTGGAGCCAGCGCAGGGGGTCAGACCAGTTGGAAACACATTGACAGAAGTCAACAAAAGAGAAATTTGCTTTTAACCAGACTAGTGAGCTAGCTGGCTGAGCTGAACTCGTCATTGTGAAATGGACAGTACTGAGATGGGGGAGGCTGAAAAGAAAAATTTTGTGAGCTCTGATGCTTCTCATTCTCACCCAGACTCGCCCAAACTGCCCCTCATATTTCTTGCAGTGTAGCAGACAAATTTCACGCCTGCCACACTATGTTTCAGGTTATATCTCTCAGGATGATATCAGTCTTCGTTGACAACCTGGCAGTGTTAACTGGCGTTGAGCTTGTGATATACAGCAACCCTTTCCTGCATTCACAGAGTAGTGATTCGTGCTTGTGTGCTGTGTCAGTTATTACTCAGCTCCTGTTTTCCTTCATATACTTTGGCATAATTTATTTGTCCCTTTCTTCAGAGGGAAGATAATCTATTAGTTCTCAGTTTGTTCTTTCTTCTCTTTTGAAAATATTGTGACCCCCATCAGCTCTCTTCTAGTGCTCTGGGACTTCATCTTCTCTTCACAAGTGGCAACAGCTCTGATATTTTCATTTGTGTCACATTTGTCAGAACCAGCTTTTTGAAGATTTCAGTTCATTGAGACACACTAAACTGTTCTTACAGGTTTTTGTTATTTATATTGATAACTGTCAGGATAACACAATTGATCTTTCTAACAAAAAATAATGAAAAAATGGCACTGTGCAACCCAAACTTCTTGGGTTCCTCTGACGATCACAGAATAACAATCCACCTTTTTCTTTGGTATTCTGTAAGTATTGTAAATGCACTTACAGAAAGTTTTCTTCAAGTGTGATGCTTATTTCAATCTCATTTCTTTTCTAAGTTTGTCCTATACATTTGCATTACTCTTTCTTCATCATCCTTCGTAATTTAGACTACTTCTCATTTCCTACCTATAGTTCTCTTGTGCTTGACTCCATAAAGATCTTGTAGTTTAGTCAAATTACCCTCGCCATAGTTCCTGTCTTTGCCATTGGAGAGTTTACATTCGTGCCCTTATTAGGGTCTCTTTAAAAGAATTTCCAAACCCTTACAGTACACTTGATAAATGAAATATCCTGATAAGTTTATCTTGAAGAAAAAAAGCCAGTCAATCCTCTCTTCAAAATTACTTTCACTAGGGCTCACTTGGTGTATTACATTGTTTCTATTGATAAGTAGACGTAGTAGCATTCTGCTGCATAACTTAAAAATCAGGTGAGATGACTGTTCTGTTATTATTTCCACAAAGAAACTACTCCCTCTCACTTCTAATAAATACTATTTGCATTATCTTAAAAATAAGTGTAATATTTCACTCCAATTTTAAAAGCAAAAAAACATACTTAATATTTAGTATCCTAAATGCTAGTTTAAAGAGCAATCTAAGCAGCCTACAGGCTTCAGTCTGCCTCCTAGAACAGGCAGATGTATTTACCTCATCCTTTCACTTTGTAAATCCCTGGTTACATACTACAGTAAATAACTGAGCATATCATTCTGAGAAGAACAAAGCAACGAACACTACTTTTTTTTAACTCTGTCCTGATTTCTGTTTTAAGAATGAGCTTAAATTCCCAACTGCTGGACTTTTAATTCATGTTTAAACATTTTTCCCAGTTCTTTCAAGAGTATCACGTATATTTAACCTCACTTAATATTTAGCTATTACTAAGACTGAAATAAGAGAGGCTTTTTGGACCGAAAGGCAATATACATTTTACAGAAAAGATGGTTTGAAATGTGGCCCTGTTATCTCTGAACTTTTAAAAACTTAACAATTAGAGATGAAACTACATAATTCAAAGAAAATGCATTTTATTTTTATGAGGTGGGAAGAACTGGCAAAAGACACTGAGGGAAACACTGCTCTTGCAAAGGCATGGCTTCCCCTCCTCTGCAATGTTTCTGTTAGCTATAATGCCACTCACCGCAACAAGGACAGTAAAAACCCTGAAATGAAACCCAGGTTATTGGAGAGAGAATTACTTGCGTAAGATTTCTAAGTCAGTTGGAGGCATTTTATGAGTATATATTTAGATACTAAGAAATCTTAAAAAAACCCTATATTTGTAGCATACCTCTGCTTTTCCCATATATTTGTTATTGAGAAAACCAGGAGGAAGCAAGACTGCTTTCATAAATGTAAGGCCTGGATGTACAATATGTGATGTACAAAACTCTGGCAAACAGTCCAAACTTGCATCTCTTACCCTGGCGCAAATCTGACATCGTTCCTTTTAAGTCTGCAGAGTCACTAGGATTAGCAGCATACAAGTGTGCAGTTTGGCTGATTAACTTCGGCAGGAGCAGCTCTGTGTAGAAACAACAGCTGCCAGGTCAGACACGATAGTGAACATTTGTCAATGCGAAGGAACTGTAAGAAGAGGCACCATTGTATTCGTTAGCACAGTTTCATGTCTTCACTTTGGTACTACATGTACAGAAACTACTACATGCTCTTCTTTGACTAATAGTTCTTAAACTGCTGCACGGCAAAACTCAGTGAAGACATGAAATACATGAACACTTAATGGAAAGGTCAAACAACTGTGACATGACACAGATAGCAACATTAGTGGCAGGAGGACCACAGCAAGGAAGCCATGCAGAATGACTCGCAGTCCAGGGAGAGGATCCCAGCTTATCCACTCCTCTGTGTATCACCACGTATTCTGGACCACACACAGCAGATCTCCCTCCATTTCTGTGCAAATGTCCCAGTCCTAACATCTTGCACAAATAGTTACTACGTAGCATGGTAAATTCAGCAAGAGAAGTTGGCAAAGATAGGGATGAAAGACTGGCTCCTTAGTTAACCTCAACCCTTACATGTTCCTGTGGATACACCAGACATGGTTTCACAGTGAAGTATGCATTCCAGAACAGGTTTAAAATATGCCATATATTTCTATGATACAGCCTTTCACAGTGAAACCATACTGCAGAACATACTACTGTATAATCTAAGGAATCTAGCCAAAATCCCTAATTCAGGAACTGAGGTTCCCTAAGCAGTGGTGATTAAGAAGCAGGCTCTGAGCTTGCATTTTCAGAAGTACTCTCTGGAGGTCGATCATCTACAGAAGCAGCCTACACACTTTCATATGGTCACCTACAACAGACAGCATAAGCGATCTCCCCCTCTACTGGCAGTTATTACACTCTTGGAATTTCTGTGTTGTCTTTCAGAAATTTCAAAACAATTCTCTGGAAGTATTTGATCTCAACGTTTGGGTGAAACTTGTCCATAACTATAGCATATGCCTGCCAGCACAGGAGAAGACCAGGCAACTGAACTTACCATTAATTTGCTTTTATGTGCTTTGATCAGGAAGGTGCATGATAGCCTAGGCTGCTTCCAAAAGAAAAAATTCCTTAGGTATTTTTAAAAGCGTAGTCAGAGTGGAAATAGAACAAGAAAGAGAAAAGTTCATTTGCCAGTAGTAGAATGTTTACATTAAACAGAAAAATATATACAAAGTTTGCTAAAAACACCTCTTAGAGATGTGACATACGTTAAGCTTTGAGTTTCTTAATTCAGGGTCCATTTCACTACAAGTTTTGTAAATACAGTTTCCATCTTACAGCTTCCTGCTAACACAGAAATTCAGGCTTCTACACCACCTTTTTCCCAGGACGTGAACTTCAAACATCTTCTATTAAACACTTCTGAAATTTACACAAAAAAAATGAGTCATGCAAAGTGAAATTAAAACCTTAGATGTATTTCTGTTATAGAAGAACAGAAATGTATGTCACGTATTTTAAATGCTTTATGGAATGCATATTTGAATAGACCACCATGACTGATATCTCAATTTAAAAATAAAATAAAATAAAATATAGGTATGGCTTTAGACAGCACTGGAGCCAGAACAGAAAATAGCCATAAACGTTTTATTTTCCCCAGATTTAACAGCATTGTTTACAACAATGAATTCCAGAAGAGGCATCATTCTACATGGAAAAATAAAATAAAATAAAATAAAAAATAAAAAATCAAGGAAATATATCTCCAGCACAAATTGAAAAGTAGTCATGCTATGACATGAGACCTCACCTGCAGCACAGTATTTAATTCTTGATATCCATGATGTAGGATAGAAAAAACAAACTTAAAATGGGAATAATAAGAAATTGTAAGAGCAGCTGGATTCCAGTATGGTAAGAATTGGAAAACTTCAGCTAGTTTTGAGATTGTAAACCTCTGTGCCTACAAAACCAGAGATTTGGACAAGATGAGCCTTGCCCAGTATTTCTATTTCTATATGTGCATATTGAAACAAAACAGTGGAGAAAATCTGTAAATCAACCTAAGGCCACCTGGTCTTCATATGTTGGGCTAGGTATAGATTATAGTTTGATAAATCAATCCTTTGGGCAGCAATGCAGACTTAAAGTCAGACTTAGGCAAAAGCTACAGAAAATAAAAATATCTGGACATTCTGTCTGAAAAGCTTTTTTAAAGATGACCTTGGTCATGCAGTGAGAAATATGGAAAAAGGTACAAATAGCGAAAACGTTTGATGTTTTCCAAAGAATACTTGAGTTGCAAGAGCGAGGGATTGACCTGTGAGAGTAGCAATTAAGGTGAAGGAAGAAAAAGCCCAATTCCCTCTTTTGCATAAAACCATCATGCGTGAAGCCTAATAACCTGGCCACAGCATGAGGGACAATGCTCAAAGTATCAGTGTGTCCCTTAGATCAAGCAAGGACTTATCAGTCCCTGTCTGATAATGCTTATTGTGTTGAGCAGCAGGTACCTTTTAACTTGAAAAGGATTTACAAATTGAAAAGAGACTGAGGCAAAGCAATATAAGAAGAAAGCTCCGGGAAGTCCAGAAAATACAAAAAGTTAAATATGGACCCCGTCGGTACAATACACGATAGACACAGAGGCAAGAGGAGGGACACGGTATTTGAAAGACTTCTGAAGTAAAGAATTCTGAAAGGTTTGGAGAATACAGAGAGCTGGAATAAAACAATATAACTGAGAAAAGCAGGTCTGAACATCAGTGAAAGCTTCTTGACAGCAAGATTATTCTGAGTGATAATTAATGTTCATGGTGGCAGCCTTTTTGAGTTGAACTAGACTGTGGAAATAATCTCCCAGGAGAATCTGGGAATCTCAACCACACATGCATTTGTATCCAGACCAAATAAAACGGTGTTATATGTACAAGAGAAGCAATTCCACATTGACAAGAAGAGCATTAGATGACCAGCAATGGGTACTATGATTGCAGTTGTGAAAGACAAATTGCAATAAGGTATTTATAGCCAGTGTCAGGCTTTCTTTTATGTAGTACAAACATGACCTTGCTTCATTTCAAGAAGGCTATGTCTTTCATAAATAGTTTTATCACAAGTTTTGGTCAAGATGAATAAAACAAAATTTAACTGAAGCAAACAAAAGCACAAACATATACTACAAGCTAACATCAATGATGCCCCCAGTGCAGTGTATTTTATTGTGTCTGTTCTATAGCACAAAAGTGGGTCTTTCCTGCACAAACCAGGTTGTCAAAATCTCAACGTCATAACGTGGAAATAAATATCTCTATATTTCTTTGTATAGAGAACTAAAAACCTGTAGCTTAATAAGAAACAAGAGCACTTATTTCTGTTTGAAATTTGCATTTTAATTTTTCCTATGGCACTTGCTTTTTTTTTTTTGCATTTGAAATGCAAATGCATTTGAACACTAACAGAATCACTCTGATAGGAATTATGAACTTATTAATGTGGACAAGTAAAGCAGAAAAACTTTTCTTCTGTCAAATCTGGTTGTTGACAATTGAACATTTTAGTAGTTCTCAATGCAGTACCAACTGCAAATTCTGGGAAAAGAGGATTGCTAAGATTCCCTCTCTGCAAATGGAATTTTCCACTTTTTATAAATACTATTTTTGTCAAAGCAACTTGTACGGAGTCATGCCACCACCGCACATGAAATGGAAAGTTCCATAGCTGTAAGGAAACTGGGAACTTTTGTTCATGGATACCTTTATTTTCATATTAAGGACAAATGTGTCATAGTCAACAGCAGGGCTACTTATCCTTGCAATAAAAAGTTTTACAATTTTATTCCTAAATACAAGTTGCATCTGATTTTAAATGTTAATTTTACATAATGCATTTCTAGCAAGGTCATGATAAAACACCCTGAGCACAGCTGCTAGTTGCCACATCCCTTACACCTACCATAACAACTTGCTTGCATGCAAAGCTCTGTGAGCTGAATTGGCGAAAAGTAGAGACAACTTTCATTTACGGACATTAGGACTTGTGGAAGTTGCAACAAAACAAGATATTTATAAAATAATTTATACTTCCTTTTTCTAGTGATGGCAATTTTCAACCATTATCACTAGGTACATCCAAGCATTTTGATTAAAAGCTGATCACTGAATCATGGAAATCAATCAAGAAGCATCTGACAAAACTCAAATGGCAGAAGGAAGTTTACAGAATGTGGAAAAGGGACAAGCCACTTAGAAGGAATGTAAGAATGTTAGAGTATGCAGGGATGTGGTGAGGAAGGCTAAGATCCACTTGGAATTAAATCTGGCAACGGATGTCAGAGACAACAAGAAGGGCTTCTTCAAGTACATCAGTAGCAAAAGGAAGGTTAGGGAAAATGTAAGCCCATTGCTGGATTATGTGGGCGCCCTAGTGACGGAAGATAAAGAGAAGGCAGAGTCACTGAACGCCTTCTTTGCTGGCTGGCCCTCAGGAATCCCAGGCCCTGGAGGTAAGAGACGAAATCCAGAGAAAGGAAGATTTTCCCTTGGTTGAGGAGGATCGGTTAGAGATCATTTAGGCAAACTGGACACCCACAAATCCATGGTCCCCAATGGGATGCTGAGGGAGCTGGCAAATGTCATTGCTAAGCCACTCTCCATCGTATTTGAAACGTCACAGAGAACAGGAGAGGTGCCTGAGGACTGGAGAAAAAGCTCTGTCACTCCAATCTTCAAGAAGAGCAAGAAGGGTGATCCAGGAAACTATAGGCCAGTCAGCCTCATCTTCATCCCTGGAAAGGTGATGGCACTATTCATTCTGAATGCCGTCTCTAAGCATGTGGAGAAAAGGAAGGTTATCATGAGTCAACATGGATTCACCAAGTGGAAATCATGTTTGACCAACCTGATAGCCTTCTATGATGGTATGACTAGCTGAGTAGATGCGGGAAGAGCAGTAGATGTCTACCTTGACTTCAGGAAGGCTTTTGACACTATCTCCCATAACAACCTCAACAGGCAAGCTCAAGAAGTGTGGGTTAGGTGAATGGACAGTGACATGGATTGACAACTGGCTAGATGGCAGAGTTCAGAGGGTTGTGTTCAGCAGTGCAGAGTCTGGTTGGAGGCCTGTAGCTAGTGCTGTTCCCCAGGGGTCAGTACTAGGTCCAGTCTTGTTCAACCTGTTCATCAATGATCTGGATGAAGAGACTGAAACTCAGAAAGTTTGCTGATGATAGAAAACTGAGAGAAGGGGCCGCTACACCAGAAGGCTGTGCTGCCATTCAGTGAGACCAGGGCAGGCTAGAGAGTTAGGTGGAGAGGAATCTAATGAAGTTCAACAAAGGCAAGTGTAGGGTCCTGCACCTAGAAAGGAATAACCCCAGGCACCAGTACAGCTTGGGGGCTGACCTGCTGGAAACAGCTGTGCGGAGAAGGACCTGGGAGTCCTGGTGGACAACAGGTTGACCATGAGTCAGCAACACGCCCCTGTGGCCAAGAAGGCCAGTGGTATCCTGGGGTGCATTAGGAAGAGTGTGGCCAGCAGGTCAAGGGAGGTTATCCTCCTCCTCTACTCTGCCCTAATGAGGCCACATCTGGAGTCTGTGTCCTGGGCTCCCCCGTTCAAGAATGACAAGGAATTACTGGATGGAGTCTAGCAGAGAGCTACAAAGATGATTAGGGGTCTGGAGCATCTTTCTTACAAGGAAAGGCTGAAAAAGCTGGGTATGTTCAGCCTGGAGAAGAGAAGGCTGAGAGGGGACCTTATTTATCCTTATAAATATCTTATGGGCAGGTGGCAAGAGGATAGGGCCAGACTCTTTTCAGTGGTGCCCAATGATAGGATGAGGGTCAACGGGCACAGACTGAAGCATAGGAGGTTCCATCAGAATATGAGGAGAAACTTCTTTACTTTGAGGGTGACAGAGCCCTGGAACTGGCTGCCCAGAGAGGTTATGGAGTCTCTTTCTCTGGAGATACTCAAAACCTGCCTGAATGCATCCCTGTGCAATCTACTCTAGGTGAATCTGCTTTAGCAGGTGGGTTGAACTAGATGATCTCCAGAGGTCCCTTCCAAACCCAACCATTCCGTGATTCTATGAAAGTAAGGCTAGATAATATCAAGTCAAAGAAATGACTGCTACTGACTCCATGGAATTTTGTGCATTTTCTGTGCACATGTGTAGATCAAAAAAATTCAGATATTTGAAACAGATCTTAGTGAATTGCAAAGACATATTCACTATAAACTACAAAAATCCCTGATAGGTCTCACATTTGAATAAATGGTCTGCAAGCTTACATGACAGTCGCAGAGTAAATAGCAAATAATGATAACTGTCAAGATCTTGCTCATAGCCTGGAACTTTAATTACTTGAGAGAAAATTTAGAGGAAAATAATTACATAGATTATAGTTGTTAATTATGCAAAATAATTGCTGGAGTTACAACAACTGCTTAGGTATTTCCAAGTTCATCCTACAATAGCAACTAGATGTTGAGAGAGCTGTTCTGTCTAATACCAGTGAGAACAGTGTAGGCCAATGGTCCATATTTCCCTGAATATCTGGAATCCCGCCGCTTAAAGTTTTGTTTGCACTTGAAAAGTTAGTTACAAAAGGATAAATAAATATTTGGCTTGCAAAAAAAAAAAAAGTAATTGGCAATAAATTATAGCAAAAAATAATCGTATGCAACTTCCAGTTTTCAGTCATCTACCCAGCCAGTCTTAGATCTTGGTAAGTATCTTAGATCTAAGCAAGTATCTGGATGCTAAGATCTCCAGGGACAGGAGATACTAACAGCCCTGAAAATCTTGGTTTATGGCATTGCACACCCCCCAAAAAAAACCGCAGGAAACATTTTTCCCCCTATAAGGCAAAGAAACAGTTGGATGTGTTTCATAGCGCAAACAGGCTAAAATATTTGAATAAAACAAATTAAAGAAAATATACTAATGTTGTCTTCATTTAGGAGGGATACAAACAGACATAACTTGAGTCATAAGTAACCAAGGACCACAGGAGTATTTGTTCAGTTCTCTGAAGTCTAAAACAAACATCAGATGATTTCCTGTGCTGTTGTCACTGAATGAAGCTATCCTGTTTGCCTGCATTAAAAGAGGGTTTGTGTGATGCTGTCAAGGCAGACTCTGAATAACAGCTGATTGCAGTCTCTATCCTCCATCTTCCTTAAAGAGGAGAAAAGTCTTCTTTAATAACAGACAGTTCAAACAATCAGGAACCCTGGATTCAAGAAATGAGGTGACACCTTTACAAAATACAGAGTACTAGAGTGGTACATTAACTGAAGAAAGTAGTTCTCAAATTCAGCTAATTTAAGACTCCAAGAGGTGTCTTGGTACATGCTGCATTGACAGCATACATACATACTAAAAGGCAGAATTCCCACAGTACCTCCACCATCAAGATTCCAAAGAGATTTGTCAAATGTTGGACACAAATTACTTAATACAGTTTTATTTTCAGTAATTCATCTGTCATTACTTTTGTTTTAGAATAGATTTCCTAATTTAGTACGTCTCAACTACCTCAAAAGTACTTTAATTCCTATTCTCCCAGCTTTAATATCAAGGGTGTTTTTTGGGGGTTGTGTTTTGTTTTTTGATTTGTTCTCCTCTCATCGCTGGTTTCCAGCACTAGTCTCAGCAGTGTTCAGTCTGATTTTCTCAAGGCTTTTTCCTCATGAACAATTTTCAGTTTCACATGTCAGCAAAATATCAAAGTCCCTGGCACCATGGGGTTAAGATCAAAAACTGGTGATAATTCCTTCCAAATCGCTTTTATTTTATTTATTTGTATGAAAAGCACTGCCTTTTATTTTTTAATATGCTTCCTTTTCCAGATCAATGGTGAAGCTAGATGAGAACTTTAACCTTTAACTTTTATCCCCTTTAGGAACTGACTCCACTTTTCTCAAGTGGGGTTTGTTCTTTGTTCCATCAACAAACTGAGAAGAAAGCTTGAGCTCCTCTCTCGAGGTGTCATATATTGCATATACAAGGAGCTCTTCGCTTTTCATGCAACTCATTCCATTAGAGAAGGTAAACTACAGCTTCCTATTGAATTTTTAAAGTACCTCATGTATAATTTATAAAAACTGCCAATTGCATCAATCTTACTTTATTCTGGTATATTTTCTGCTTTAAAATGTCACGTGCAATACTTTAGCCATAGATGCAATATCTATTACTGGCTGTAAGTGACCCTGCACTGGCATTCACTTTGTTGCTATCAACAATCACTTGAGCATTACAGATTTTTTGGCTGACAACATCACCTACTGCTTTGTTGTTACGCTTAAAGTTGCCATGGAGACAAAAGAACAGCTGAATAGCAATTTTAATGCTTGAGAAATGCTTATTCTTTAGTAATAGGATGCTACTTGCCAGTATGGAGTCTCAGGGTTTAATGGAAGTTATTATAAATAGTAACTTTTGAATCAAAGCCTCTCTCAAAAAAATGACAAAAGGCAAAAAAGAGACTTGTGTTTCTTCTTGCCCACCCTAGTTCTACTGGTAATGAACAGAGGCAGAGAAGACTACCTCCCTGCTGTGGAAAAAGAGATCAGCACAGCAGATGTTGCTTCCAGCCCCACATCCTGAAGGATATAACAGTCACTGCACAAAGATGCTTACCTTATTTTCTATCCAAGTGCCTCTAGGCTGCAAATAACCTCAAAATGGGAAGGAATAAGGATGTTCCATGCTTCATCTTCCTCACCAATTTGGGTAAAGCCTTCTCCATCCACAGAAACACAACACAAACTAAGAAAAAAAAAAAAATCAAGGATCCTCTCCTTGAATTTCCTCCTCTAGGCATACAGATCTGCCTTTTCTCTAGCACAACCTTTCCTACACAAAGTATGTCTAGAAGTTCAGACTAGCAGCTGAATCCCACCACTCTCTGCTCATAATCCACTAACTCACATTACTGTACAATTTGCAACTGATGGGAATCGAGGGCCCTCAGTCCCTGGATACTTGACGCCTTTCAGATTCCAGTCCTACATGTTTAATTCCTTCCATCTCACCACAGCTCCTGATTTCGAGTGGACAGAATGCATGGGATCAAAATGAGTATCACCTAAAGACTCTTCTACTTTAAATCCTACTGTTGTCGAGCCACAGAATTTCTAAAGATCATTATAAATAGCAGATTATTCCTGGTTTGGTACAGTGGATCAGAGACAAAATGCAATAAAGCAGACCCTTGTCCCACAAAGTCAACCAGCAGGCAAAGCAAGCAGCTGTCAGGGACAGCTGAAGGAATATTTTCCTATGTAAGAGCCTTCCTCTCACCCTCCACTTGACACTGTTGCCCCTTCTCCCAACACCGCAATGGCAGCAAGAGCACAAAATCTATTCCTGGGGTTGCTACCTGATCCTTCACCAGCAGTAGGAGCAGCTTTAGCCTCTCAGTTTCCTGCTCCACCAGCAGACCCTGACTTGCCTGTTCCCATCAGGTGCAAGACAATATAGTCAGAAGGAAATATTCTATAGCAAGACAGCAAGTGGTGGGGGATAATGCACAAGAGAAGGAGGAAGACTGGGATATAGATGATTCTTCTTCCTCCTCACCAGACCTCTCTGCTGAAAGACTCTTGCATGACACTTCTCAGTCCCTGAATTGTTTCTCTGCCCTCCCTGCCTTCGCTCCCCACAGCCCTACTATTCCATGTGCAGCTTCTTTAACCTCTACAGAAACCTCTTGTGAACCCACAGCTTTCAACAACCCAGCCTCTGTGCCAAAATACATTTTGTTGACACTTCAGAAAGAACACTTCACACTGAGGATTATGATCTTTTACTTGCATTGGACAAAATCTGTTTTTGCTAAGAAGCCTTGAATTGACTTTGGAACTCACAGAAGCAAAAATATTAAATGTTAATATAGGAAAGAACAGGCAGGCTGTAACAGCAGAGGTCTGTCCCTTTAGCTTGGAAGTTTCTAGCTGAGTGAGAGCATTCTATTGATAAGCTGAAATTAAACAGATTGATTCTCATTTTAGAAATTCTCTGATCTATAGCAAAGGTGATTAAAGTGGAAATAAATTTCCAGAAGAACACTGCTTTTTTGTTCTTTCAAGCAAATACTTTTCTATTACTTGAGAGAGAAGAAGACAGTGATTAAATAAGTTTTATTACAGTTATTTGATTTCAGCATCTCAGTACTCGTGCAATCCTAAGGTCTAAGGGTCACGATGCAAATGATCACAACAACAAAGAGGAGGAGTGAGAACATAAGAGCAACTTCATCAAAAAGAGGGAAAGACAATATTTTAAACAAGCTCCTTGCTCATTCTCAAGAGTTTCATTATTCCAGCTTCAGTTTTGCCTCAGCAGGTCCTGCTCTAGACTTGTCCAACCACAGAGAGATTGGGCAGTTTAAGCAAGTCACGTGGGCAGATGCCCAGCAAGACAGGAACTTGTCCCAAAAAGAGTGAGTGCTCTCCTCTTGTGACATCTTACTCAGAGGCATCGAGAGCCCAGACACGGCTGCCCGACAACAGTGTGCAGCCACCCCTTTGGAAGACTGGCCAGCGGAGGGATGGGACTTGGGCATGACCCCACCAACACTGCAGCAGCTGCTGGTTTCTGGCCAGTCTGAGCCAACACGCTGGTCTCTGGCTACAGACAGAAAAATGCAGTCTGGCACATCACTTCTGACACATCACTTCTGACACATTGCCAGGCCAAATTCCCCATCTCTCTAAAAGGAAGGGATAAAGGGAAAGGATAAATCTGCCAACAAAATGACAAAGTTTCAGACCCTTGCACCCCCACAATCAAGCCTGAATGGAAGGGAAAGAAGTCCACACACCGTGAAACTAGGTAAAACTCAAAGGGAAAAGGAAATTGGCTGAGTCGCAGCTTCAGATCAGTCCCACTGGCATTTCTATCAAATGTGTTTAGAATTGCTCCCACTTTGAAAAGAAAAATCTTCTCTGAAACACAATTTAAAGAAATGTGTGACAGGGCAGGAAATAAAAGGTTTCAATTTAAAAGGCTATATGCGAAGACCATTTATATAGAGGGAAGGTTTTTGGAAAAGATTGTGCAATGAAAAAAAATTTCAGATGGAACTCAAAAATAAATAAAGCAAGAAACTGAAAACTTCAAGGTCAAGTTGTATTTGAACATTAACCTATATTCAGAAATTATTAGGAATATGAAAGGGTGTGCATTTAAAACTTAATAGCTATTCACACGTATTCCTTGTGAGAGACATTGTGCTAGCATCTCTGTGAAGTCTAGTTTAATTCATTTAGAGACACCTGAGAAAAACACAGACATGTAACTTCCCCGGACAAAGTATGAGTCTGTCTTTCATATGAAAATGACATTAAAAAAAAAAAAAAGAAAATTAATGCCCTGAGATGATCATCAACAGTTGACGTGGAGTGGTAGAGGTTTGCCTAGGATTTCAGCTCCTCTATTTCTATTTTAAATGTTTTAAATAAAGAAGGACAATATTTGTGGGGTGAACGAGTATGGTACTCACACTACCAAGTTCAAAGCAAGAAATGCATTTAAGATGAAGGAGTAAACAGAAGTCAAACATATACATTTTTAGAAGGTACCCAATTGAATTATGAAAATGAAGAATGATTCAGAAACTGGCCAATACACCCACAGATCATCTAGCAATTTCTAGGAATAAACACGAAAGGAACAGACTTAACTGTTTTCTCATTATATTGGCTTAGTACATCCTTGCTGCACCTTAATCAGTGAGATAAGAGATTTCTTGGTGTGAAGGCACAGATGTGGGAAGTATTTCCCTGGAGAAGCTGGGCAGAGAATCACAGAATCACAGAATGTTAGGGATTGGAAGGGACCTCAAAAGATCATCTAGTCCAATCCCCCTGCCAGGGCAGGAACACCTAGGTGAGGTTACACAGGAAGGCGTCCAGGCGGGTTTTGAATGTCTCCAGAGAAGGAGACTCCACAACCTCCCTGGGCAGCCTGTTCCAGTGTTCCGTCACCCTCACTGAGAAGAAGTTTCTTCTCAAATTTAAGTGGAACCTCTTGTGTTCCAGCTTGAACCCATTCCCCCTTGTCTTACTGTTGGTTGTCACCAAGAAGAGCCTGGCTCCACCCTTGTGACACCCACCCTTTATATATTTATAAACATT